>NC_138888.1:83487251-84066724 GCF_965194825.1 Balaenoptera physalus | reverse complement strand
AGTGTCCACCCTTATGTCTCCATCAGCTGTGGGTCTAGATATGGTCAATCCAGGTGGCATCACAGCCCCTGAACGAATTTTGTAAGAATTTCTCTCTCTTTCACTGTCTTTGTTTCACGGGTTTTTAAAAGTAATTGATTTTTATAATGGGGTTTAGCTGCTTTTTACTGCTGTGTTTATGCCGCTTTACACCCACGTGACTCACTTACAGAGAGATATCAATACATAGGTTTTAAGATTCTTACTAGTCAGATATATTCTTGGGCGGTGAATAGGGGGTGTTGAGTCCAATTCACTGAGCAAGGAGTAGGTCTTGTCTATTACATATTGGGTTTATGGAACGGTATCTGAGCTAATTTGAAACCCTTGTTTTATGCATCACCCCACCTCACCTTTCCCGTTAAGCAGCCATAGTGTGTTTTCTAAACGTGTGACTCTGTTCTGTTTTGCAATTCAGTTCAAGGGTAGCGGTTTTTACATTCCCTCTATAAGTGATATCTTATGATAAGTGTCTTTTTCTGTGTGACTTATTTCACTTAGAATCGTCGTACCTAAATCCACTCATCATGCTGCTACTAGCCTTATGACGTTGATTTCATGGCTGAGTGATATTCCATTGTACATAAGGACCACAACTTCTTTATCCATTTTTTTCTTTCCTGGGATATTTAAGGTGTAACGAAGTGGAGGTTCTTGTCAACAGAGCAGCCCTAAACTTTGGGGTGCCTGTGCCTTCCTGATTTTTAGTTTTCACAATTTATACGCCCATGAGTGGAAGTGCCCTATGCTCTCTAAGCTGAGTTTTTTAGATGTTGCAGGACACACCGTACACTTCTCCAGAGTGGCTGTTGGCAATTTACATCCCCCCCATCAGCGTAGCCAGGCACCCGTTTCTCCATGGGCTGTCCTGCATTTCTGGTTTGAAACTTTATTTAGCATGGCCCTTTTGACCGATGGGAAGCGAGACTTCTTTATAGCGCTGATTTGCCTTTCCAGGTTGCTTGGTTGGCCAAAAAGGGCTTATGCGATTTTTCCTGAATATATTCAGGAAAAAACGCATACGCCCTTTTTGGCCAAGGGCATCATTGTCGAGGTTTTGCCGATTTTCCTGTGCTTTAAAGGCGATTCGAATCTCCCTCCTGAAATCTGTTTCTTGCCATTCTGCCTTGCTTTCGAATCCTCTTCGTTGCCTTCCCTCAATATATTTGTGGACGAGAGTTATCATTTATAAGTCTGCAGGTTTGTGAATTGCAGTGCCCCTGAGCTCCATTTTTCAACTCGCTTTCTTGGGAGCTGGCCGCAAAAGCGCAGGATTGCTTCAGGCCCTATTCTGGTCCCGGGCGGCAGGCTGAGCCTGTCGTTAATTCTTCTTCCTGATGGGAAAGTAGAGTGACCTGTGCCTGTCCCAACACCTAGAGCTAGTCTCTCATTGGTTCCCACTCTTCCCGTTCATCCTCAGGACAAATTGCAACCTGTACGGAACAGGAGGTTAAAGGTGCTGAATCTCCAAGGAGGGAGATTGCTAGTAAAGCGGCTGGAATGGCGAACCCGAGCACAAGGAGATGAGAAATGAGGTGCGTTTTGGAAACCTTTCCCGATCACACGGTGTACCATCTTCTGGGTTTCTCATGCATGTTTTCGATGTAGGAAGATGCCCTTGAACCTGGAGATTTGGGACCCATGGGATGGGTACCACGCAGTATTACTTGAAAGGGTCTGCGTTTCCTCACCCAACCTCACCAAACCTCTCAGCCCCAAGAGTGTCCACCCTTATGTCTCCATCAGCTGTGGGTCTAGATATGGTCAATCCAGGTGGCATCACAGCCCCTGAACGAATTTTGTAAGAATTTCTCTCTCTTTCACTGTCTTTGTTTCACGGGTTTTTAAAAGTAATTGATTTTTATAATGGGGTTTAGCTGCTTTTTACTGCTGTGTTTATGCCACTTTACACCCACGTGACTCACTTACAGAGAGATATCAATACATAGGTTTTAAGATTCTTACTAGTCAGATATATTCTTGGGCGGTGAATAGGGGGTGTTGAGTCCAATTCACTGAGCAAGGAGTAGGTCTTGTCTATTACATATTGGGTTTATGGAACGATATCTGAGCTAATTTGAAACCCTTGTTTTATGCATCACCCCACCTCACCTTTCCCGTTAAGCAGCCATAGTGTGTTTTCTAAACGTGTGACTCTGTTCTGTTTTGCAATTCAGTTCAAGGGTAGCGGTTTTTACATTCCCTCTATAAGTGATATCTTATGATAAGTGTCTTTTTCTGTGTGACTTATTTCACTTAGAATCGTCGTACCTAAATCCACTCATCATGCTGCTACTAGCCTTATGACGTTGATTTCATGGCTGAGTGATATTCCATTGTACATAAGGACCACAACTTCTTTATCCATTTTTCTCTTTCCTGGCATATTTAAGGTGTAACGAAGTGGAGGTTCTTGTCAACAGAGCAGCCCTAAACTTTGGGGTGCCTGTGCCTTGCTGATTTTTAGTTTTCCCAATTTATACGCCCATGAGTGGAAGTGCCCTATGCTCTCTAAGCTGAGTTTTTTAGATGTTGCAGGACACACCGTACACTTCTTCAGAGTGGCTGTTGGCAATTTACATCCCCCCCATCAGCGTAGCCAGGCTCCCGTTTCTCCATGGGCTGTCCTGCATTTCTGGTTTGAAACTTTATTTAGCATGGCCCTTTTAACCGATGGGAAGCGAGACTTCTTTATAGCGCTGATTTGACTTTCCAGGTTGCTTGTTTGGCCAAAAAGGGCGTATGCGTTTTTTCCTGAATATAGTCAGGAAAAAACGCATACGCCCTTTTTGGCCAAGGACATCATTGTCGAGGTTTTGCCGCTTTTCCTGTGCTTTAAAGGCGATTCGAATCTCCCTCCAGAAATCTGTTTCCTGCAATTCTGCCTTGCTTTCCAATCCTCTTCTTTGCCTTCTCTCAATATATTTGTGGACGAGAGTTATCATTTATAAGTCTGCATGTTTGTGAATTGCAGTGCCCCTTAGCTCCATTTTGCAACTCGCTTTTTTGTGAGCTGGCTGCAAAACCGCAGGATTCCTTTAGACCTTATACTGGTTCCGTGGGGCAGGCTGAGCCTGTGGTTAATTCTTCTTTTTGATTTGAAATTAGAGTGACCTGTGCCTGTCTGAACATCTAGGTCTTGTCTCTCATTGTTTCTCCTCCTTCCCCTTCATTCTCTGGACAAATTCCAAAGTCTGTGCAGCAGGATGTTGAAGATGCTGACATCCTCAAGTGTGGAGAATGTTAGGAAAGAGGCTGGAGGTGTTAACCCGACAGCCAGGGGATTAGGAGATGAGGTGCCTTTCCCAAAATCTTCCTGATCCCACCGTGTACCATCTTCTGGGTGTCACAGGCATGTTTTAGCTGTAGGAAAGGTCCCATGTATGTAAGGAGAACACCAGGGATTTTTTCAAATCAGTGTCTCCCCGAACCCCAATCTGGGGAATTTTTAAGCTACTGGTACATGTATGTTCATTAAGGGACTGGGCTGTAGGCAGAGTCCGAACTTTAGAGGATTGAAGTCTTAATGGTCAGAAACGCTCACCATCGGCCTCCTTTAGTTTCCATTTTATCTGTAGTTGATAGATGATGTCGATATATATATCTATTGTTTTTCAGATTATTTCCCCATAGGGGTTATTACAAAATATTGAGTATAGTTCCCTGTGCTATACAGCAGTTCCTTGTTGATGATATATTTTATACATAGCAGTGTGTATATGTTAATCTGAAACTGTTAATTTATCCCTCCTCCCACCTTTCCCCTTTGGTAATAAAAAAATACAAGATTTTATACTTCTCAGAAATCTAGGAGCTGAAAGAGAGGTATCATTTTCAATGGAAAATCATTCAAAACATGATTGAAACTTCAGCCAAGATTAGTAGATCCACATCCTTGGAAAGAAATCACTGCATTTCTCTAATGTTGACCTGACAAATATGACAAACCCCTCCACTGAACTTGCTTATAATAAAGTGATGGAAATATCAAATGGAAGTGTTAGAAATACCTTAGTTTACACGAGCCTTATACACTGCTCTATGTTAACTACAGTTTGGCTCACACATCTGTTCATTGAAGTTACAATATTTGGCTCACACATCTGTTCATTGAAGTTACAATATTTGGCTCACACATCTGTTCATTGAAGTTACAATGTTCTCAAATTCTGTTACTGATCCTGCAGAGTCGGCCCCAACAAGGGTCCCCCTGCCCAGTGTCATTGGAGCCAACAGATCGAGACTGAGTTTGATTCAGAAGCAAAGGAAAACTTTATATTTTGATCAGAGAATGAAGAGGTGAGAGCGTGCGCTCCCCCGCGGGCTGTGGGCCGGGCTGCTGTGTAGGGATCCCGTCAGCGTCAGCAGGAGGGACGGGGTGGAGCTCTCGAGGGCTGGGGTGGCTGGAGCTCAGGCTCTATGTGGCGGAGTCTGCACAGGGCCCCGAGAGCTGAGGTGTCGGCCCAGCCATTTTGCACTAGGAAATCGGGTCTGAAGTGCCAGGTGTGGGACCTCTGCCTGTGGAAACCTAGGAGCAAGTGAAATTAGAAAAAGCACAAAGGAAAAAAAGGTTATACTTTATTTTATTGCCCAGATTCTATTTTTATCTCCCAGGAATTTTTAATGGGCTTTGCCGGTGACAAACCCCTCCTCTGCCTCTTGTCCCATTCCACATTCTTGGGGCGCTGAGGGTGCAGACACCTCTTCTGTAAATGCTTCGTGCTGAGTTGGGTGTCCTCATACCCGGGGGGAGGGGCAGGACTTCTCCCCAGCAGCCTCCAGGTGAGGTTGATTGTCCCGAGGCCTCCTCCCTCACTGCTTGTCTGCCTGAGCACCACCGTTGGAAGTTTTATAGATTCTAATGACCTTTAAGGGTCCAGGAAAGAGATGCGCAGGGACGCTGGGGGGGCCGGTTTTACCCTGCTCCACATTGGTTCGGACCCCTTAGGCTGACGGTTTCTGCCAGCCTAGATGCTCTGACCAGTAGTCTGTGCTTTCTTCAGTTAGGCCACTGAATTAACGTACAAACAGCACCAGGTGTCAGAGCCCTGCCTGCTCAACTCCCAGACAGTCCAGGGCCGGTGGTGATCCAGGACCATGACGGCCACTCAGTCACCGCCCTTTTGAAGTAACCAGGAGTACATCTGGTCTCATTGGCCGCCATCACCGTGGTGTCTGTAGGCTTTTCTATGGTGGCAGCATTATTTACGGGTCCCCTGCCAGGTTTATTAGGTCCGCTCTGGGTGCAGTAAGTCCTGCAAGCAATAGTCTGTTCTTTTGGGGCACACTCTTGTGGTTTTCTGAGAGAAGCTCCAGGTCAAGTGATGGTCACACGAGTCGTCTTGGGGGCCTTTTGTCCCAGGTTGTCTCTCTGGAGGTTGGAGTTGGAGGGCCTCCTCACTCGAAGTCATTGTGCCCACGGAGCGATCCCTGCAACTTCAGGGCATGGTGGGTGTTTAGGATCACCAAGTGGCGTCATTTACCCTTAGGAGGGAGCTGGCCTTGCGGGCTGTTCATTTCCAGGTTTTTAGATACCCCCAGTATCCTGGTCGGATGGGGTGGCTGGCCAATGCCTGGAGGGCATTCTTGCGTTGTTCCATTTCAAGTGGTCCCAGTTTTGGCACTAAAACTCCAAGGGCGATTCGCCTTCGACTAGGAATGTAAAGGTCAAAGGGTTTAGCTAAATTAGGGAGGTCCAGGGCAAGGGTCTGAATTGACTGCTCTTTCCATTCTTGAAAGGCCGCTTCTGGATTCTATTCAAAAGGATCATCATCTTTTCCTTTCAGTGTTTCATATAGAGGCCCAGGTATTAGACTGTAGTTAGGGATCCAGATGCAGCAAACCCCAGTCTCCCCAGGAACCCCTAAGCTGTCTTCTAGTTTTAGGAAGGGTGAGGCTGCAAATGGCTTCTTCCCTTTCCTGGGATGGGCTTCTCCGATCTTCTGTGAGAATGAAGCCCAGGCAGGTCACCTTCGTCTGTGATATTTGAGCCTTTTTCTTGGACACCTTCTATCTTTTATTGGCTAGGTAATCCAGAGGCCTCCTTAGTAGGGCTGGCGATCAGAATGTCGTCTGCATATTTTTTTAAAATTTATTTATTTATTATTTATGGCTGTGTTGTGTCTTCGTTTCTGTGTGAGGGCTTTCTCTAGTTGCGGCAAGCGGGGGCCACTCTTCATCACGGTGTGCGGGCCTCTCACTATCGCAGCCTCTCTTATTGTGGAGCACAGGCTCCAGACGCGCAGGCTCAGTAATTGTGGCTCACGGGCCTATTTGCTCCGCGGCATATGGGATCTTCTCAGACCAGGGCTCGAACCTGTGTCCCCTGCATTGGCAGGCAGATTCTCAACCACTGCGCCACCAGGGAAGCCCAGGATGTCGTCTGCATATTGAAGGAGGGTTCACTTCTCCAGAGGTAGATCTTTTAGGGTTTTAGCTAACGTTTCCCCAAAGATGGTGTGGGAATTTTTGAACCCCTGGGACAGGACGGCCAAGCAGTATTGTTTTTGTTGTATGTTGAGTCCTGCCACTCACAGCCAAAATTTCTTGTGACTCTGGGACTAATTGAATACAGAAGAAGGCATCATTGAAGTCTAATACAGAATACCATGTCCTGGTGGATGGTAGAATGGCCAGCAGGGTGTAGGAATTAGGAACTACTGGATGTATATCCTCTGTGGCTTCACTTACTGTCCTGGCGTCCTTTACCAGGTCCCCAGCAGCCCACGGGGCTCTCATTGTCAGGCCCCTCCCAGGATATGGAGCTCACCTGGGCAGGTAGCCAGCAGCCCAGTGGGCTCTCGTGGTCAGGCCCCTCCCAGGATATGGAGCTCACCTGGGCAGGTACCCAGCAGCCCACAGGGCTCTCGTGGTCAGGCCCCTCCCAGGATATGGAGCTCACCTGGGCAGGTACCCAGCAGCTCACGGGGCTCTCGTGGGCAGGCCTCTCCCTGGATATGGGGCTCACCTGGGCAGGTACCCAGCAGCTCACGGGGCTCTCGTGGGCAGGCCCCTCCCAGGATATGGAGCTCACCTGGGCAGGTACCCAGCAGCTCACGGGGCTCTCGTGGGCAGGCCCCTCCCTGGATATGCAGCTCCCTTGGACAGGTACCCCGGCAGAGCTGGGCACACAGGAACCGTGCACATAGCCCTCATTGCAGAGCACCCCCAGCACACGTGTCGCTCAGAGCTGACACAGAGCACCTCAGAGCAGGGCTTGAACTAACAAACAGCAGCTCCGACATGTCTGTGACCCTAGGCTTCACTCTGTGCGGCCTCCCTCCACCTGGTCTTCCAGGGGCTTCCACTGCAGCCGGGGCACCAGGCCTCTGTCTACACCCACCAGCTCTCCTCTCCCTGACTCCTGGGTTCCTCTCATTAGGAGAGGGTCTTCTTGAAGTTGTCTTCCACTCATGGACCAGATAAAATGATTAGAAAACAAGCCAGGGCTGCCGCCCCTTGTCTATCCTGACTCTCGGGACCCTACACCTGTTCCTTGGATCTGGCCGGTGCAGCAAGGCCCATTATCTGCAACTCTGAGCCCCTGAGGGGCGAGGATTGGCTGACCTGGGCAGCCTGACCTGGCCGGCCAGCCCTTCCCAGGTGTGCCTGGGTTGAGGTCAATATAAATACCCCTCCAGGCAGCAAAAGCCTCTGCAGCTGTGCCTGACGCCATATTCTCTGCCCCATCAGCAGTCTCGGGGTTGTGCTGGTGGGAGGGAGTAGGGCCCAGGGCTCTATGAGTGGCCGCGTGTGAGTGGGGCTCTGCTGGACTTTCTGCAGGATTTGCCGGGCTGCCACCTGCTAAAGAAGACGATGTGTCACCCATACCTGCTGCTGGAATTTCTCCCCGGGCAGAGGTGAGGAAGGAAAAAAGCAGTGGGGACCGGGACAGGAGGGGTACCTCAGTCAGGGAAATGAAAAGCTTCCAGAAGAGCCTCCGGGGCCAGGACCATCCAGGCTGGCCTGCAGGCACCAAGTCGGCCTGCGTGCTGTCGCTGGTGTGACTCCAAGCCCTTTCCTCTAGGCTTTAAAGTCTTTGCACACATTCAGGTGTTTTACCTGGGAAGGGTGGGAAAAGTTCAGCAGCAGCTGGCCTGAGGCTCAGCTCACGTTTACTCAGAGACGCCTCCTCACGGTCCCCCAGCTTTGCAATGAGGACGCTCCTTGCAGGGGAGCTGCTGGCTGCATGGGAGACGATTCCCCACCTCTGACCAACTTCAGAATTGTTTACCACTGGAGCAAGTGCCCTGATAGTGTTTTCCTCTGTATGACCAGTGGGTTCTGTTTTTTTTTTTTTTCTTTTTTGGTTCAAGGTAGGTTTTATTCCTCTTTTTGTATTTATAGATATAAGCATGGGAATAATTCATTCATATAAATACGTCTATGGGAAGGACAGAACTTTTTTTTCTGTTTTATGTTTTTAAATATTTTTTAATTTTTAAATTTTATTTTATTCATTGTTTTATACAGCAGGTTCTTATTGGTTATCTATTTTATACATATAAGTGTATATATGTCAATCCCAGGCTCGCAATTCATCCCACCACCACCACCCTGCCACTTTCCCCCCTTGGTGACCATACATTTGTTCTCTACATCTGTGTCTCTATTTCTGCCTTGCAAACCGGTTCATCTGTACCATTTTTCTAGGTTCCACATGTATGCGTTAATATACGATATTTGTTTTTCTTTTTCTGACTTACTTCACTCTGTATGACAGTCTCTAGATCTTTCCACGTCTCTACAAATGACCCAATTTCATTCCTTTTTATGGCTGAGTAATATTCCATTTTATATATGTACCACATATTTTCCATTTGTCTATCTATGGGCATTTAGGTTGCTTCCATGACCTGGCTATTGTAAATAGTGCTGCAATGAACATTGTGGTGAATGTGTCTTTTTGAATTATGGTTTTCTCTGGGTATACGCCCAGTAGTGGGATTGCTGGGTCATATGGTAATTCTATTTTTAGTTTTTTAAGGAACCTCCATACTGTTCTCCATAGTGACTGTATCAATTTACATTCCCACAAATAGTGTAAGAGGGTTCCCTTTTCTCCACACCCTCTGCAGCATTTGTTGTTTGTAGATTTTCTGATGATGCCCATTCTAACTTGTGTGAGGTAATTCCTCATTGTAGTTTTGGTTTATATTTCTCTAATAATTAGTGATGTTGAGCAGCTTTTCATGTGCTTCTTGGCCATCTGTATGTCTTCTTGGGGCAAATGTCTATTTACGTCATCTGCCCATTTTTGGATTTGGTTGTTTGTTTTTTTACTGTTGAGCTGCATTAGCTGTTTATATATATTGGAGATTAATCCTTTGTCCATTGATACGTTTGCAAATATTTTCTCCCATTCTGAGGGTTGTCTTTTCGTCGTCTTTGTAGTTTCCTTTGCTTTCCAAAAGCTTTTAGGTTTCATTTGCTCCCATTTGTTTATTTTTGTTTTTTATTCCATTACTCTAGGAGGTGGATCAAAAAAGATCTTGCTGTGATTTATGTCAAAGAGTATTCTTCCTATGTTTTCCTCTAAGAGTTTTATAGTGTCCGGTCTAACATTTCGGTCTCTAATCCATTTTGAGTTTATTTTTTGTGTATGGTGTTAGGGAGTGTTCTAATTTCATTCTTTTACGTGTAGTTGTCCATTTTTCCCAGCACCACTTATTGAAGAGACTGTCTTTTCTCCATTGTATATCCTTGCCTCCTTTGTCATAGATTAGTGGACCATAGGTGTGTAGGTTTGTCTCTGGGATTTCTTTTTATTTTCTTTTACATCTTTATTGGAGTATAATTGCTTTACAATTGTGTGTTAGTTCCTGCTGTATGAAAAAGTGAATCAGCTATACGTATACATATAACACCATATCCCCTCCCTCTTGCACTTCCCTCTCACTCCCTTATCCCACCCCTTTAGCTGGTCACAAAGCACCGAGCTGATCTCCCTGTGCTATGTGGCTGCTTCCCAGTAGCTATCAATTTTACATTTGGTAGTGTATATATGTCCATACCACTCTCTCACTTTGTCCCAGCTTACCCTTCCCCCTCCCCGTGTCCTCAAGTCCTTTCTCTACGTCTGTGTCCTTAATCCTTTCCTGCCCCTAGGTTCTTCATAAACTTTTTTCTTTTAGATTCCATATATATGTGTTAGCATACGGTATTTGTTTTTCTCTTTCTGACTTACTTCACTCTGTAGGACAGACTCTAGATCCATCCACCTCACTACAAATAACTCAATTTCGTTTCTTTTTATGGCTGAATAATGTTCCATTGTATATATGTGCCACATCTTCTTTATGCAGTTATGTGTTGATGGACACTTAGGTTGCTTCCATGTCCTGGCTATTGTAAATAGAGCTACAATGAACATTGTGGTACATGACTCTTTTTAAATTATGGTTTTCTCAGGGTAAATGTCCAGTACTGGGATTGCTGGGTTGTACGGTTGTTCTATTTTTAGTTTTTAAGGAACCCCCATACCGTTCTCCCTAGTAGCTATATCAATTTACATTCCTACCAACAGTGCAAGAGGGTTCCCTTTTTTCCAATAAATGCCTCTCCAGCATTTACTGTTTGTAGATTTTTTGATGATGGCCATTCTGACTGGTGTGAGGTGATATCTCACTGTAGTTTTGATTTGCATTTCTCTAATGATTAGTGATGTTCAGCATCCTTTCATGTGTTTGTTGGCAAACTGTATATCTTCTTTGTAGAAATGTCTATTTAGGTCTTCTGCCCATTTTTGGATTGGGTTGTTTGGTTTTGTGATATTGAGCTACATGAGCTGCTTTTTGGAGATTAATCCTTTGCCATTTGCTTCATTTGAAAATATTTTCTCCCATTCTGATGGTTGTCTTTTCATCTTGCTTATGTTTTCCTTTGCTGTGCAAAAGATTTTAAGTTTCATTAGGTACCATTTTTTTAATTTTTGTTTTTATTTCCATTTCCCTAGGAGGTGGGTCAAAAAGGATCTTGCTGTGATTTATGTCATAGACTGTTCTGCTTATGTTTTCCTCTAAGAGTTTTATAGTGGCTGGTCTTACATTTAGGTCTCTAATCCATTTTGAGTTTATTTTTGTGTATGGTGTTAGGGAGAGTTCTAATTTCATTCTTTTACATGTAGCTGTCCAGTTTTCCCAGCACCACTGACTGAAGACACTGTCTTTTCTCCATTGCATACCCTTGCCTCCTTTGTCATAGATTAGTTAACCATAGGTACGTGGGTTTATCTCTCTGCTTTCTATCCTGTTCTATTGATCTATATTTCTGTTTTTGTGTCAGTACCATATCATCTTGATTACTGTAGCTTTGTAATATAGTCTGAAGTCTGGAAGTCTGATTCCTCCAGCTCTTTTTTTTTCCCCTCAAGGCTGCTTTGGCTATCCGGGGTCTTTTGTGTCTCCCTACAAATTTTACGATTTTTTTTCTAGTTCTGTAGAAAATGCCATTGGTATTTTGATAGGGATTGCATTGAATCTGTAGATTGCTTTGGGTAGTATAGTCATTTTCACAATATTGATTCTTCTAATCCAAGAACATGGTATATGTCTCCATCTGTTTATATCATCTTTGATTTCTTTCATCAGTGTCTTATAGTTTTCTGAGTACAGGTCTTTTACTTCCTTAGGTAGGTTTATTCCTAGGTAGTTTATTCTTTTTGTTGCAGTGGTAATGGGATTGTTTCCTTAATTTCTCTTTCTGTTCTTTCATTGTTAGTGTATAGGAATGAAAGCAATTTCTGTGCATTAATTTTGTATCCTGCAACTTTACCAAATTCATTGATTAGCTCCAGTGGTTTTCTGGTGGCATCTTTAGGATTCTCTACCTATGATATGATGTCATCTGCAAACAGTAACAATTTTACTTCTTCTTTTCCTTTTTGTATTCCTTTTATTTTTTTTCTTCTCTGATTGCCACGGCTAGGACTTCCAAAACTATGTTGAATAGTAGTGGTGAGAGTGGACATCCTCGTCTTGTTCCTGATCTTAGAGGAAACGCTTTCAGTTTTTCACCATTGAGAATGCTGTTTGCTGTGGGTTTGTCATATATGGCCTTTATAAGGTTGAGGTAGTTTCCCTCTATGCCCACACTCTGCAGAGTTTTTATCATAAATGGATGTTGAATTTTCTCAAAATCTTTTCCTGCATCTATTGAGATGATCATATGGTTTTATTCTACAATTTGTTAATATGGTGTATCACATTGATTTGTGTATATTGAAGAATCCTTGCATCCCTGGGATAAACCCCACTTGGTCATGGTGTATGATCCTTCTAACGTGTTGTTCGATTCTGTTTGCTAGTATTTTGTTGAGGATTTTTACATCTATATTCATCAGTGATATTGGTCTATAATTTACTTTCCTTGTAGTATCTTTGTCTGGTTTTGGTATCAGGGTGATGGTGGTCTCATAGAATGAGTTTGGGAGTGTTCCTTCCCCTGCAATTGTTTTGAAGAATTTGAGAAGGTTGGGTGCTAGCTCTTCTCTAAATATTAGATAGAATTCACCTGTGATGCCATCTGGTTATGGACTTTTGTTTGTTGGAAGGTTTTTAATCACAGTTTCAATTTCATTGCTTGTGATAGGTTTGTTCATATTCTCTATTTCTTCCTGATTCAGTCTTGGAAAGTTATCCCTTTCTAAGAATTTGTCCATTTCTTCCAGGTTGTCCATTTTATTGGCATAGAGTTGCTTGTAGTAGTCTCTTAGGATGCTTTGTATTCCTGTGGTGTCTGTTGTAACTTCTCCTTTTTCACTTCTAATTTTTTTTTATTTGAGTCCTCTCCCTCTTTTTCTTGGGTCTGGCTAAAGGCTTATCATTTTTGTTTATCTTCTCAAAGAACCAGCTTTTAGTTTTATTGATCTTTGCTTTCATTTTCTTTGTTTCTATTCCATTTATTTCTGCTCTGATCTTTATGATTCCTTTCCTTCTACTAACTTTGGGTTTTGTTCTTCTTTCTCTAGTTCCTCTAGGTGTAAGGTTAGATTGTTTATTTGAGATTTTTCTTGTTTCTTGAGGTAGGCTTGTATTGCTCTAAACTTCCCTCTTGAACTGCTTTTGCCGCATCCCATAGGTTTTGGATCATCGTGTTTTTGTTGTCATTTGTCTCTAGGTAGTTTTTGATTTCCTCTTTTATTTCTTCAGTGATCTCTTGGTTATTTAGTAACGTATTGTTTAGCCTCCATGTTTTTTGTTTTTTACGGATTTTTCCCTGTAATTGATTTCTAATCTCATAGCATTGTGGTCGGAACAGCTGCTTGATATGATTTCAGTTTTCTTTATTTTACTGAGGCTTTTTTGTGACCCGAGATGTGATCTATCCTGGAGAATGTTCCGTGTGCAGTTGAGAAGAACGTGTAATCTGCTCTTTTTGGATGGAATGTCCTATAAATATCAGTTAACTCTATCTGGTCTATTGTGTCATTTAAAGCTTGTGTTTCCTTATTAATTTTCTTTCTGGATGATCTCCACTGGTGTAAGTGAGCTGTTAAAGTCCCCCACTATTATTGTGTTACTGTCGAGTTCCTCTTTTATAGCTGTTAGCAGTTGCCTTATATATTGAGGTGCTCCTATGTTGGGTACATATATATTTATAATTGTTGTATCTTCTTCTTGGATTGATCCCTTGACCGTTATGTAGTATCTTTCCTTCTCTCTTGTAACATTCTTTATTTTAAAGTCTATTTTATCTGCTATGAGTATTGCTACTCCAGCTTTCTTTTGATTTTCATTTGCATAGAATATATTTTTCCATCGCCTCACTTTCAGTCTGTATGTGTCCCTAGGTCTGAAATGGGTCTCTTGTAGACAGCATATATATAGGTCTTGTTTTTGTATCCATTCAGAGAGGCTGTGTCTTTTGGTTGGAACATTTAGTCCATTCATGTTTAAGGTAATTATTGATATGTATATTACTATTTTCTTAATTGTTACGGGTTTGTCTTGTTGGGTCCTTTTCTTCTCTTGTGTTTCCCACTTAGAGAATTTCCTTTAGCATTTGGTGTAGAGCTGGTTTCATGGTGCTGAATTCTCTTAGCTTTTGCTTGTCTGTAGGACTTTTGATTTCTCTGTGAAATCTGAAAGAGATCCTTGCTGGGTGGAGTACTCTTGGTTGTCGGTTCTTCCCTTTCATCACTTTAAATTTATCATGCCACTCCCTTCTGGCTTGTAGATTTTCTGCAGAGAAATCAGCTGTTATGGGAGTTCCCTTTTATGTTATTTATCATTTTTCCCTTGCTGCTTTCAATAATTTTTCTTTGTCTTTAATTTTTGTCAATTTGGTTACTATGTGTCTTGGCATTTGTCTCCTTTGATTTATCCTGACTGAGACTCTCTGCGCTTCCTGGAATTGGGTGGCTATTTCTTTTCCCATGCTAGGGAAGTTTTTGACTATAATCTCTTCAAATATATTCTTGCGACCTTTCTCTCTCTCTTCTCCTTCTGGGACCCCTATATTGTGAATGTTGTTGCATTTAATGTTGTCCCAGAGGACTCTTAGGGTTTCTTCATTTATTTTCATTCTTTTTCTTTATTCTGTTCCATGGCAGTGATTTCCACCTTTCTGTCTTCCAGGTCACTTATCCATTCTTCTGCCACAGTTATTCTGCTACTGATTCCTTCTAGTGTATTTTTCATTTCAGTTATTATATTATTCACCTCTGTTTGTTTGTTCTTTAATTCTTGTAGGTGTTTGTTCCTTAATTCTTCTAGGTCTTTGTTAAGCATTTCTTGCATCTTCTCGATCTTTGCCTCCATTCTTTTTTTTTTAATTTTTTTTTACGTTTTTTTTTAAAACATCCTTATTGAAGTATAATTGCTTCACAATGGTGTGTTAGTTTCTGCTTTATAACAAAGTGAATCAGCTACACATATACACACGTTCCCGCATCTCCCTCCATCCCACCGTCCCCATCCCAACCCCCCAGGCGGTCACAAAGCACAGAGGTGATCTCCCTGTGCTATGCGGCTGCTTCCCACTAGCCATCTATTTAACATTTGTTAGTGTATATATGTCCATGACACTCTGTCACCCTGTCACATCTCACCCCTCCCCCTCCCCATATCCTCAAGTCCATTCTTTAGTAGGTCTATGTCTTTATTCCCATCTTGCCACTAGGTTCTTCATGACCTTTTTTTTTTCCTTATATTCCATATATATGTGTTAGCATACTGTATTTGTTTTTCTCTTTCTGACTTACTTCACTCTGTATGACAGACTCTAACTCCATCCACTTCATTACAAATACCTCCATTTCATTTCTTTTTATGGCTGAGTAATATTCCATTGTATATATGTGACACATCTTCTTTATCCATTCATCCGATGATGGACACTTAGGTTGCTTCCATGTCCTGGCTATTGTAAATAGAGCTGCAATGAACATTTTGGTACATGACTCGTTTTGAATTATGGTTTTCTCAGGGTATATGCCCAGTAGTGGGATTGCTGGGTCGAATGGTAGTTCTAGTTTTAGTTTTTTAAGGAACCTCCATACTGTTCTCCATAGTGGCTGTATCAATTTACATTCCCACCAACAGTGCAAGAGGGTTCCCTTTTCTCCACACCCTCTCCAGCATTTATTGTTTCTAGATTTTTTATGATGGCCATTCTGACTGGTGTGAGATGATACCTCATTGTAGTTTTGATTTGCATTTCTCTAATGATTAATGATGTTGAGCATTCTTTCATGTGTCTGTTGGCCATCTGTATATCTTCTTTGGAGAAATGTCTATTTAGGTCTTCTGCCCATTTTTGGATTGGGTTGTTTGTTTTTTTGTTATTGAGCTGCATGAGCTGCTTGTAAATCTTGGAGATTAATCCTTTGTCATTTGCTTCATTTGCAAATATTTTCTCCCATTATGAGGGTTGTCTTTTGGTCTTGTTTATGGTTTCCTTTGCTGTGCAAAAGCTTTTAAGTTTCATTAGGTCCCATTTGTTTATTTGTGTTTTTATTTCCATTTGTCTAGGAGGTGGGTCAAAAAGGATCTTGCTGTGATGTATGTCATAGAGTGTTCTGCCTATGTTTTCCTCTAAGAGTTTGATAGTGTCTGGCTTTACACTTAGGTCTTTAATCCATTTTGAGTTTATTTTTGTGTATGGTGTCAGGGAGTGTTCTAATTTCATACTTTTACATGTACCTGTCCAATTTTCCCAGCACCACTTATTGAAGAGGCTGTCTTTTCTCCACTGTATATGCTTGCCTCCTTTATCAAAGATAAGGTGACCATATGTGCGTGGGTTTATCTCTGGGCTTTCTATCCTGTTCCATTGATCTATATTTCTGTTTTTGTGCCAGTACCAAACTGTCTTGATTACTGTAGCTTTGTAATATAGTCTGAAGTCAGGGAGCCTGGTTCCTCCAGCTCCATTTTTCATTCTCAAGATTGCTTTGGCTATTCGGGGTCTTTTGTGTCTCCATACAAATTGTGAAATTTTTTGTTCTAGTGCTGTGAAAAATGCCAGTGGTAATTTGATAGGGATTGCATTGACTCTGTAGATTGCTTTGGGTAGTAGAGTCATTTTCACAATGTTGATTCTTCCAATCCAAGAACATGGTATCTCTCTCCATCTATTTGTATCATCTTTAATTTCTTTCATCAGTGTCCTATAATTTTCTGCATACAGGTCTTTTGTCTCCTTAGGTAGGTTTATTCCTAGATATTTTATTCTTTTTGTTTTTGCCTCCATTCTTTTGCCAAGGTCTAGGATCATCTTCACTATCTTTATTCTGATTCTTTTTCTGGAAGGTTCCCTATCTCCACCTCATTTTGTTTTTTTTCTGGGGTTTTATCTTGTTCCTTGATCTGGTATAAAGTCCTCTGCCTTTTCATTTTGTCTATCTTTCTGTGAATGTGGTTTTCCTTCCACAGGCTTCAGAATTGTAGTTCTTCTTCCTTCTGCTGTCTGCTCTCCAGTGGATGAGTCTGTCTTAGAGGCTTGTGCAAGCTTCCTGATGGGAGGGACTGGTGGTGGGTAGAGCTGGGTGTTGCTTTGGTGGGCAGAGCTTTAATCCGCTTGTCCGCGGATTAAATAAAACTTTAATAAAAAGTTTAATCCGCTTGTCTGCTGATCCATGGGGCTGGGTTCCCTCCCTGTTGGTTGTTTGGCCTGAGGCAACCCAGCACTGGAGCCTACCTTGCTCTTGGTGGGGCTAATGGCGGGCTCTGGGAGGGCTCACACCAAGGAGTATTTCCCAGAACTTCTGCTGCCAGTGTCGTTGTCCTCACGGTGAGCCACAGCCACAGCCACCACCTGCCTCTGCAGGAGACTCTCTAAAACTATCAGGTAGTTCTGGTCATTCTCCAACGGGGTCACTGCTCCTTCCCCTGGGCCCTGATGTGCACACTACTTTGTGTGTGCCCTCCAAGAGTGGAGTATCTGAGTGGAGTTGAGACTCTGAGACTCTGCGTGGAGTCGCACAGACTCTGGGTCCTGTGAAGCTTCGATGTTTTGTGGTTCTAGAAATCCTATAGGAGACGGTCCACAGCAGGTGAAGCTATTGCTGTCAGTAGAGGTGATGAAGCCAAAGATCTGCAGTTCCAACTAGAGGTGCCGATGTACATACAGGACAAAATCATCTCATGTGAATGTAGTTCAGGCATGTTTAAGATGAATGGAGCCATGTTAATGCCTACCATATTCTATCTTGAGCCTCTCCTCAGGGATCCCCTCATCAGTTCCTGAGGCTCCTGTAAGTCATGTAAAGGGGACTGGAGAGTGGGCTCTGTCCAGTCTGAGCCCTGAGTTACCCTGTGTGTATCTTAGGATACTTTGTATTTCTGTGGTGTCTGTTGTAACATCATCTCTTTCATTTCAGATTTATTTGGGCCCTTTCTTTTTAAAAAAAAACATACTATTGTTGTCTTTTATTCTTTACAGAAATGTAATAAGTGTTTGATCAACTATCCTCACTCTATGTATACTTTTTGCAGTGAGATTTTTACTTTACTTTGTTTTCTTGCTACTATCAATAATTAGTGAGACTTCTTTTAAGCTATCTTCAACATTGCTTATAAAGCTGCTTTATTAGTGATGACAGAGCCTTAATGGAAGTCATGTTCTGGTTGTAAAGTAGAATGCAATGTGCCAGCAAAAAGCCCCTTAAGTTTATGTCTCATTACTTCTTGTTCTTTTTTTAATTTAATTTTTATTTTTTATCAGAGCAAATTTGATTAAAATGTTTTGTTTCTTCGAGGTGTGCAAGATGTGGTTCTTTTAAACATATACATATATCTATTCTTCTTTGGATCATTTTCCCATGTAGGTTATGGCACAATGTTGAGTAATCTTCTCTTGGTATTACATAGGTCTTTGGTGATTACATGTTTCACATATGTTTCTATATCTATGTTAACCCCAATATCCTAATGTATCCAATCCTCACACCTTTCCATTTGGTGAAACATAAGTTTCTTTAATGAATCTGTGATTGCATTTCTCTGTGGAAATATCTTCATTGGTATTAATTTTTAGCTAAGACCTATAAGTGATATTATAGGATATGTGTCTTTTGTTTTCTGACTTAGTACAATTTGCCTGATTACCTCAAGAATCATACATGGTGCTGCAAATGGCATTGTTTCATTTTTTTCCCTGGCTAATATTCCATCTGTACATGAACCAGTTCTTCTTTGGCCACGCAACTCTTGATGGATTTTTGGTTGCATCCATGTCTTGGCTACTGTAATACTGCTGCAATGCACATTTGCTTGCCTGTGTCTTTCCAGATCTATCTTCCTATGTTATAGGCCAAGGAGTGGGCTTGCTGTATCATATGGTAGCTCAGTGTGTACGTTTTAAAGGCACCACCATTCAGTTCTCATTAGTGGCTGTTTCCAGGTTACGTCCAACTTAAAGTTGAGGGTATGCATTTCTCCAAAACACCTTCAGTATTTATTGTTTGTAGTTTTAATGCTGATGGTTATTCTGACAGGTACGAGCTGAGACCTCTTTGTGGTTGAACTTGCATGTGTCCCATAATCTGTTGAAATTGAGCTTTAAAGCATGTCCTTTTTATTTATCAAACTGTGATTACACCTTAGTTCTTCAAAGTGTTTACTTAAAGTATGTGTCACATTTTGAAATTTTTTGGCCATTACCTCCCTCAAGACATTTTGAGGGCAGGTTTCATTTACAGCCCTGCAGTACTTGTTCATATGAAGTGACCATTAGCACAGGCTTTAAAGCTGCTTTTGCAGGTAACGGCCAGAAGGCGGCAGCCTTTCTATGTTCCACACTCTGGTAACTAGGGAAACACACCTTCCGGCCACTGGTGACCCTCGGTTATAAATTAGAGTGCAATATGCCGGAATGAAGCCACAAATGCTGATGTCTCCTTACTTTTGTTTTGTTTTTTAGATTTAATTTATATTTAGTATTGGAGTAATATTCCATTGTGTACATGGACCACTTCGTCTTGGTGCATTCCTCGGTTGATGGACATTTTTGTTGCTTCCAAGTGTTGGCTATGGTAAATAGTGCTGGAGTGCGGGACTGCCAGCCTGTGACTTTATGATTTTCATTTTCTCAGGTGATAGGCCCAGCAGTGGTTGTGACTGAGTGACTGGTATCTCAATGTTTCCCTTTTCAAAGCACCTACATTGTGTTTTCATTAGTGGCTCTTTACATGCCCCCCCTTACAACCGAGGGTACGCATTTCTCCACATTCCCTTCAGCATTTATTTTTTGCAGCATTTTTCCTAATGGCCATTCTGACTGCTGTGAGCTGATAGGTTTTTTTAATATGGGTATTCATGTCATTAAAATTTTTAAATTCATCAGTTTTCCACACCTTTTATTTTCTGTTTAAAAAAAAAAGAAAAAAGTGTGAGTACAATATACCTCTTGAAAGTGTCTTCGTGGAACGTTGCCCTCGTATGAATTTTTTGGTCAATTTTCAAGCCAAGGATTGTTTTGGAGGATAGGTGTCATTTACAGGCCTGCGTTTATCTGAATACTTAGTGACCTTATGCAATGGGTTTAAAGCTTCTGTTGTGGGAAATTGCTAAAAAGAGGTAGCATTTCTACATTCCCAAATCTGGGTACTAGGGCAAGAGCCTTTCTGGAAGTCGTGTTCCTAGGTTGTAAATTAGAATTGAATGTGCCAGGAGATAGCCCCATATGTTTAAGTCTCATTACTTCTTCTTGTTTTTTAATTTTTTTAAATCGGGGTTAAGATTAGAATATTGTTTGTCCTAAGTGTACAGAGTCAGGTTCATTTATACATTATGTACGTCTATTCATGTACAGATCCTCTTCCCATGTAAAATATTACAGAGTGTTCCGTAGTACCCCCTTAATATATGGTCTGGCTTTATGATATATGTATATACTATGTATTTATATATGTACAGTAACACTAACATTCATTTATCCATTGCTCCCACCTTTCCTTATACATGAGCAGAGTTTGATTTCTAAGCACGTGAGTGTCTTTCTCTTTGGAAATATGTTCATTTCTGTCAGTTATTAGATAACCCCATAAGTGATATCATAGGGTATAGGTCTTTTGCTTTCCGACATACCTCATGTTTGTGATTATCTCCAGGCTCAACTATGGTGCCTCAAAGAGCAGTGCTTCATTGTTTTCCATGGCTTATATTCCATTGTGTATATGGAGCACTTCTTCATGGTGCATTCCTCGGTTGATGGACATTTTCATTGCTTCCAAGTGCTGGCTATGGTAAATCTTGCTGGCGTACAGGTTTGCCAGCCTGTGACTTTTTTATTCTCATTTTCTCAGGTGATAGGCCAAGCATTTGCTGTGATTGATTGACTGGTAGCTCAATGTTTCCCTTTTCAAAGCACCTACATTGTGTTTTCATTAGTGGCTTTTTACATGCCTCCCCTTACAACCGAGGGTACATATTTCTCCACACTCCATTCACCATTTATTTTTTGCAGCATTTTTCCTAATGGCCATTCTGACTGCTGTGAGCTGATAGGTTTTTGTAATATGGGTATGCATGTCATTAAATTTTTTTAAATTCATCATATTCCTACGCCTTTTTCTTTTCTCTTAAAAGAAAAAACCGTGAGTACAATATAGCTCTTGAACTTGTCTTCTTCCAAGGTTGCCCTCTTCTGAATTTTTTGGTCGATTTTTGACCCCAGAAATATTCTGCAGGGCAACTGCCATTTACAGAACTGCAAGTTGGTGAAAATTTAGTGACCTTTTGCAGTGGGTTCAAAGCTGCTGTTGTGGGAAACGGCCACAAGGAGGTAGCATTTCTCCATTCCCCAATCTGGGTACTAGGGCAGCAGAGCCTTTCTGGAAGTTATTGTCCTAGGTTGCAAATTAGAATGAAATTTGCCAGGAGAAATCCCCATAAGTTTATGTCTCATTACTTCTTCTAAGTTTTTAAATTTTTTTTAATCTGGGTAAAGTTTACAATATTGTTTGTCCTAGGTGGACACAATCTGGTTCATTTGTACATTATGTATGTCTATTAATGTACAGATCCTCTTCCCATGTAAAATATTACACTGTTCCGTCGACCTCCCTTGCTATATGTTCGGTCTTTTTGATATATGTATATAATATGTATTTGTATATGTATAGTAACACTAATCTTCATTTCTCAATTTCCTCCCTCCTTTCCTTTTAGATGAGCATAGTTTTTTTTCTAAGCCTGTGAGTGTCTTTCTCTTTGGAAATATGTTCATCTGTGTCAGTTATTAGATAGTGCCATAAGTGATAATATAGGATATAGGTCTTTTGCTTTCCGACCTACTTCATGTTTTGTGATTATCTCCAAGCTCATCTATGGTGCCTCAAAGAGCAGTGTTTCAATGTTTTCCAAGGCTAATATTCCATTGTGTATATGGACCACTTCTTCTTGGTGCATTCCTCTGTTGAAGGAAATTTTCGTTGCTTCCAAGCGTTGCCTAAGGTAAATATTGCTGGAGTGCAGGATTGCCAGCCTGTGATTTTTGATTTTCATTTTCTCAGGTGATAGACCCAGCAGTGAGTATGATTGATTGACTGGCACGGTAGCTCAACGTTTACCTTTTCAAGGCAACTCCATTGTGCTTTCATTAGTGGCTCTTACCACGCCCCCCTTAGAATCAAGGGTACGCATTTCTCCACAATCACGTCAGCATTTATTGTTGGCAGAATTTTTTTTGATGGCCATTATGACTGGTGTGAGCTGATAGGTTTTTGTAATTTGGGTTTACATGTCTGTAAAAATTCCTACAATTCATCATTTTTCCACGGCTTTTTCTTTTCTGTTAAAAGAAAAAAGCAAAAAAGTGTGAGTATAATATACCTCTTCAAATATTCTTTTTGGAAGGTTGCACTCTAGAATTTTTTGGTCGATTTTCGACCTCAGTATTTTTTGGAGGGCAGGTGTCATTTACAGAACTGCAATTGGTGAATATTTAGTGACCTTTTGCAGTGGGTTTAAAGCTGCTGTTGTGGGAAACGGCACAAGGATGCAGCATTTCTCCATTCCCAAATCTGGGTACTAGGGCAGCAGAGCCATTCTGGAAGTCGTTTGTCTAGGTTGTAAATTTGAATGGAATGTGCCAGGAAAACCCCCCATAAGTCTATGTCTCATTACTCCTAGTTCGTTGTTTTAATTTTTTCAATTGGGGTAATGGTTAGAATGTTGCTTGTCCAAGGTGTACACACTCTGGTTCATCTACATATTCTACATACCTATTTATGTAGAGATCCTCTTCCCTTGTAAATTATTACAGTGTTCCGTAATCCTTCCTTGCTATATGGTCGGTCTTTTAGATATATGTATATAATATGTATTTGTATACATATGGTAACGCTAATCTTCATTTATCCATTCCCCCCACCTTTACTTTTAGATAAGCATAGTTCTTTTTTAATAAGTCTGTGATTGACTTTCTGTGTGGAAATATGTTCATTTGTGTCAGTTATTAGATAACGCCTATAAGTGATATCATAGGATATAGGACTTTTGCTTTCCGACTTACCTCATGTTCTGTGATTATCTCCAAGATCATCTATGGGGCCTCAAAGAGCAGTGTTTCATTGTTTTCCACGGCTAGTATTCATTGTGTACATGGACCACTTCTTCTTTATCCTTTCATCTGTAGATGGACATTTTGGTTGCTTCACTGTCTTGTCTATTGTGAATAAGGCTGCAGTGCAGCTTTTGCAGCCCGGGTCTTCTTCATTCTGGTCTTCTCAGGTGAGAGGCCCATTGGTGCGCCTGCTGGATTGACTGGTACCTCAATTTTTCCTTTTAAACGCAGCTCTTTCCTGTTCTCATTATTAGCGTTTAACCCTTTTACATCTCACCAGCAGCTAGAGGGTACACAGTTCTCTAAAACCTCTTCAGCATTTATTGTTTGTAGACTTTTTGCCAATGGTCAGTCGACTGGTGTGAGTTGAAGAATTTTTGTAGATTAGATTGCATGAGTCTAATACTTCCTGAGGCTGAGCTTTTATCCATTTTCCTTTCTTTAAAAAGAGAGTGAGTAAAACTTACCTCTTCATACTATCTTCTTGAAAATTTTGCCTGTTTTGAATTTTTTTTATCCATTCCCTACCTCAGCACAATGTTGAGGGCAGGTGTCCTTTACAGCCCTGAGTCCTTGTGAATGGTAAGTGACCATTAGCTGTGGGTTAAAAGCTGCTCTTGCGGGAATCGGCCACATGGCGGCAGCATTTCTCCTTTACCAAATCTGGTTACTAGGTCAACAGAGCCTTACTGGAAGTGGTGTTCTAGGTTGTAAATTAGAATGGCATGTGAGAGGAAAACGCCCTTTAATTTATGTCTCATTACTTCTTGTTGGTATTTTTAACTTAATTTTTATTTTTTATCACAGCAAACTTGATTACAATGTTTTGTTTGTTCTAGGTGTGCAAGATGTGGTTCTTTCACACATATACATATATCTATTCTTCTTCGGAGCCTTTTCCCATGTAGGTTATGACACAATGTTGAGTAGTCTTCTCTTGGTATTGCATAGGTCTTTCCTGATTACATATTTCACAGGTGTTTGTATCTCTCTGTTAACCTCAATAAGGTAATGTATCCATTCCTCACACCTTTCTATTTGGTGAACCATACGTTTTTATATTGATTCTATGATAGTGTTTCTCTGTGGAAATATCTTTGTTTGTATCATTTTTTAGGTAACCCCTATATATGATATGATAGGATATGTGTCTTTCGCTTTCTCACTTACTCCAAGTTGCGTGATTACTTCTAGACTCATCTACGGTGCTGCAAATGGCATTGTTTCATTTTTTCACTAGCTCATATTCCATCTGTACAGGTAGCAGTTCTTCTTTGTCCACCCATCTGTCGGTGGACTTTTTGGTTACTTCCATATCTTGGCTATTGTAATAGTGTGCAATGCAGATTTGCGTGGCTGTGTCCTTCCAATTCTGTCTTCTTAGTTTATAGGTCCAGGAATAGGTCTGCTGGATCATATGGTAGCTCAATGTTTACTTTTTAAAGGCACCTCTGTTCTGTTCTCCTTAGTGGCTCTTTCCAGGTTACGTCCCACTTAAAGTGGAGGGCATGTATTTCTTCCCAGCACCTTCAGGATTTATTCTTTGTAGTTTTTGCTGATGATTATTCTGAGTGGTGTGAGCTGATACCTCTTTGTGGTTGAATTTGCATGTGGCTCATAATGCGTTGAAATTGAGCTTTAAGACATGATCTTTTTATTTTTCCAGCTGTGACTAGAGCTTATTTCTTCACAGTGTTTTCTTAAAGTATGTGTCACCATTTGAAATATTTTGGCCATTATCTCCCTCAAGACATTTTGAGGGCAGGTTTCATTTACAGCCCTGCAGTACTTGTTCATATGAAGTGACCATTAGCTCAGGCTTTAAACCTGCTTTTGCAGGTAACGGCCAGAGAGCGGCAGCCTTTCTACGTTTCCCATGCTGGTACTAGGGAAACAGACCTACCGGCCAGTGGTGTTCTTCGGTTATAAATTAGAGTGCAATGTGCCCGGATAAACCCACAAATGTTGATGTCTCCTTGCTTTGGTTTGTTTTTAAATTGAATTTATATTTATTATTAGAGTAATATTCCATTGTGTACGTGGACCACTTCTTCTTGGTGCATTCCTCGGTTGATGGACATTTTCATTGCTTCCAAGTGCTGGCTATGGTAAATCTTGCTGGCGTACAGGTTTGCCAGCCTGTGACTTTTTGATTCTCATTTTCTCAGGTGATAGGCCAAGCAGTGGTTGTGATTGATTGACTGGTAGCTCAATGTTTCCCTTTTCAAAGCACCTACACTGTGTTTTCATTAGTGGCTCTTTACATGCCCCCCCTTACAACCGAAGGTACGCATTTCTCCACACTCCCTTCACGGTTTATTTTTTGCAGCATTTTTCCTAATGGCCATTCTGACTGCTGTGAGCTGATAGGTTTTTGTAATATGGGTATGCATGTCATTAAAATTCTTTAAATTCGTCATATTCCTACCCCTTTTTCTTTTCTCTTAAAAGAAAAACCCGTGAGTACAATATAGCTCTTGAACTTGTCTTCTTCGAAGCTTGCCCTCTTTTGAATTTTTTGGTCGATTTTAGACCCCAGAAATTTTCTGGAGGGCAGGTATCATTTACAGAACTGCAAGTTGGTGAAAATTTAGTGACCTTTTGCAGTGGGTTCAAAGCTGCTGTTGTGGGAAACGGCCACAAGGAGGTAGCATTTCTCTATTCCCCAATCTGGGTACTAGGGCAGCAGAGCCTTTCTGGAAGTCATTGTCCTAGGTTGTAAATTAGAATGGAAATTGCCAGGAGGAATCCCCATAAGTTTATGTCTCATTACTTCTTCTGGGTTTTTAAAATTTTTTTAATCTGGGTAAAGTTTAGAATATTGTTTGTCCTAGGTGTACACAATCTGGTTCATTTGTACATTATGTATGTCTATTAATGTACAGATCCTCTTCCCATGTAAAATATTACAGTGTTCCGTCGACCTCCCTTGCTATATGTTCGGTGTTTTTGATACATGTATATAATATGTATTTGTATATGTATGGTAACACTAATGTTCATTTCTCAATTTCCCCCCTCCTTTCCTTTCAGATGAGCATAGTTTGTTTTCTAAGCCTGTGAGTGTCTTTCTCTTTGGAAATATGTTCATCTGTGTCAGTTATTAGATAATGCCATAAGTGATAATATAGGATATAGGTGTTTTGCTTTCCGACCTACTTCATGTTTTGTGATTATCTCCAGGCTCAAGTATGGTGCCTCAAAGAGCAGTGCTTCAATGTTTTCCATGGCTAATATTCCATTGTGTACATGGACCACTTCTTCATGGTGCATCCTCTGTCGATGGACATTTTCGTTGCTTCCAAGTATTGCCTATGGTAAATATTGCTGGAGTGCAGGATTGCCAGCCTGTGATTTTTGATTTTCATTTTCTCAGGTGATAGACCCAGCAGTGGGTATGATTGATTGACTGGTACGGTAGCTCAACGTTTACCTTTTCAAGGCAACTCCATTGTGCTTTCATTAGTGGCTCTTACCACGTCCCCTTTAGAATCAAGGGTACGCATTTCTCCACAATCACGTCAGCATTTATTGTTGGCAGAAATTTTTTTGATGGCCATTATGACTGGTGTGAGCTGATAGGTTTTTGTAATTTGGGTTTACATGTCTGTAAAAATTCCTACAATTCATCATTTTTCCACGGCTTTTTCTTTTCTGTTAAAAGAAAAAAGCAAAAAAGTGTGAGTATAATATACCTCTTCAAATATTCTTTTTGGAAGGTTGCACTCTAGAATTTTTTGGTCGATTTTCGACCTCAGTATTTTTTGGAGGGCAGGTGTCATTTACAGAACTGCAATTGGTGAATATTTAGTGACCTTTTGCAGTGGGTTTAAAGCTGCTGTTGTGGGAAACGGCCACAAGGATGCAGCATTTCTCCATTCCCAAATCTGGGTACTAGGGCAGCAGAGCCATTCTAGAAGTCGTTTGTCTAGGTTGTAAATTTGAATGGAATGTGCCAGGAAAACCCCCCATAAGTCTATGTCTCATTACTCCTAGTTCGTTGTTTTAATTTTTTCAATTGGGGTAATGGTTAGAATGTTGCTTGTCCAAGGTGTACACACTCTGGTTCATCTACATATTCTACATACCTATTTATGTAGAGATCCTCTTCCCTTGTAAATTATTACAGTGTTCCGTAATCCTTCCTTGCTATATGGTCGGTCTTTTAGATATATGTATATAATATGTATTTGTATACATATGGTAACGCTAATCTTCATTTATCCATTCCCCCCACCTTTACTTTTAGATAAGCATAGTTCTTTTTTAATAAGTCTGTGATTGACTTTCTGTGTGGAAATATGTTCATTTGTGTCAGTTATTAGATAACGCCTATAAGTGATATCATAGGATATAGGACTTTTGCTTTCCGACTTACCTCATGTTCTGTGATTATCTCCAAGATCATCTATGGGGCCTCAAAGAGCAGTGTTTCATTGTTTTCCACGGCTAGTATTCATTGTGTACATGGACCACTTCTTCTTTATCCTTTCATCTGTAGATGGACATTTTGGTTGCTTCACTGTCTTGTCTATTGTGAATAAGGCTGCAGTGTAGCTTTTGCAGCCCGGGTCTTCTTCATTCTGGTCTTCTCAGGTGAGAGGCCCATTGGTGCGCCTGCTGGATTGACTGGTACTTCAATTTTTCCTTTTAAACGCAGCTCTTTCCTGTTCTCATTATTAGCGTTTAACCCTTTTACATCTCACCAGCAGCTAGAGGGTACACAGTTCTCTAAAACCTCTTCAGCATTTATTGTTTGTAGACTTTTTGCCAATGGTCAGTCGACTGGTGTGAGTTGAAGACTTTTTGTAGATTAGATTGCATGAGTCTAATACTTCCTGAGGCTGAGCTTTTATCCATTTTCCTTTCTTTAAAAAGAGAGTGAGTAAAACTTACCTCTTCATACTATCTTCTTGAAAATTTTGCCTGTTTTGAATTTTTTTTATCCATTCCCTACCTCAGCACAATTTTGAGGGCAGGTGTCCTTTACAGCCCTGAGTCCTTGTGAATGGTAAGTGACCATTAGCTGTGGGTTAAAAGCTGCTCTTGCGGGAATCGGCCACATGGCGGCAGCATTTCTCCTTTACCAAATCTGGTTACTAGGTCAACAGAGCCTTACTGGAAGTGGTGTTCTAGGTTGTAAATTAGAATGGCATGTGAGAGGAAAACGCCCTTTAATTTATGTCTCATTACTTCTTGTTGGTATTTTTAACTTAATTTTTATTTTTTATCACAGCAAACTTGATTACAATGTTTTGTTTGTTCTAGGTGTGCAAGATGTGGTTCTTTCACACATATACATATATCTATTCTTCTTCGGAGCCTTTTCCCATGTAGGTTATGACACAATGTTGAGTAGACTTCTCTTGGTATTGCGTAGGTCTTTCCTGATTACATATTTCACAGGTGTTTGTATCTCTCTGTTAACCTCAATAAGGTAATGTATCCATTCCTCACACCTTTCTATTTGGTGAACCATACGTTTTTATATTGATTCTATGATAGTGTTTCTCTGTGGAAATATCTTTGTTTGTATCATTTTTTAGGTAACCCCTATATATGATATGATAGGATATGTGTCTTTCGCTTTCTCACTTACTCCAAGTTGCGTGATTACTTCTAGACTCATCTACGGTGCTGCAAATGGCATTGTTTCATTTTTTCACTAGCTCATATTCCATCTGTACAGGTAGCAGTTCTTCTTTGTCCACCCATCTGTCGGTGGACTTTTTGGTTACTTCCATATCTTGGCTATTGTAATAGTGTGCAATGCAGATTTGCGTGGCTGTGTCCTTCCAATTCTGTCTTCTTAGTTTATAGGTCCAGGAATAGGTCTGCTGGATCATATGGTAGCTCAATGTTTACTTTTTAAAGGCACCTCTGTTCTGTTCTCCTTAGTGGCTCTTTCCAGGTTACGTCCCACTTAAAGTGGAGGGCATGTATTTCTTCCCAGCACCTTCAGGATTTATTCTTTGTAGTTTTTGCTGATGATTATTCTGAGTGGTGTGAGCTGATACCTCTTTGTGGTTGAATTTGCATGTGTCTCATAATGCGTTGAAATTGAGCTTTAAGACATGATCTTTTTATTTTTCCAGCTGTGACTAGAGCTTATTTCTTCACAGTGTTTTCTTAAAGTATGTGTCACCATTTGAAATATTTTGGCCATTATCTCCCTCAAGACATTTTGAGGGCAGGTTTCATTTACAGCCCTGCAGTACTTGTTCATATGAAGTGACCATTAGCTCAGGCTTTAAACCTGCTTTTGCAGGTAACGGCCAGAGAGCGGCAGCCTTTCTACGTTTCCCATGCTGGTACTAGGGAAACAGACCTACCGGCCAGTGGTGTTCTTCGGTTATAAATTAGAGTGCAATGTGCCCGGATAAACCCACAAATGTTGATGTCTCCTTGCTTTGGTTTGTTTTTAAATTGAATTTATATTTATTATTAGAGTAATATTCCATTGTGTACGTGGACCACTTCTTCTTGGTGCATTCCTCGGTTGATGGACATTTTCATTGCTTCCAAGTGCTGGCTATGGTAAATCTTGCTGGCGTACAGGTTTGCCAGCCTGTGACTTTTTGATTCTCATTTTCTCAGGTGATAGGCCAAGCAGTGGTTCTGATTGATTGACTGGTAGCTCAATGTTTCCCTTTTCAAAGCACCTACACTGTCTTTTCATTAGTGGCTCTTTACATGCCCCCCCTTACAACCGAAGGTACGCATTTCTCCACACTCCCTTCACGGTTTATTTTTTGCAGCATTTTTCCTAATGGCCATTCTGACTGCTGTGAGCTGATAGGTTTTTGTAATATGGGTATGCATGTCATTAAAATTCTTTAAATTCGTCATATTCCTACCCTTTTTCTTTTCTCTTAAAAGAAAAACCCGTGAGTACAATATAGCTCTTGAACTTGTCTTCTTCGAAGCTTGCCCTCTTTTGAATTTTTTGGTCGATTTTTGACCCCAGAAATTTTCTGGAGGGCAGGTATCATTTACAGAACTGCAAGTTGGTGAAAATTTAGTGACCTTTTGAAGTGGGTTCAAAGCTGCTGTTGTGGGAAACGGCCACAAGGAGGTAGCATTTCTCCATTCCCCAATCTGGGTACTAGGGCAGCAGAGCCTTTCTGGAAGTCATTGTCCTAGGTTGTAAATTAGAATGGAAATTGCCAGGAGAAATCCCCATAAGTTTATGTCTCATTACTTCTTCTTGGTTTTTAAAATTTTTTTAATCTGGGTAAAGTTTAGAATATTGTTTGTCCTTGGTGTACACAATCTGGTTCATTTGTACATTATGTATGTCTATTAATGTACAGATCCTCTTCCCATGTAAAATATTACAGTGTTCCGTCGACCTCCCTTGCTATATGTTCGGTGTTTTTGATACATGTATATAATATGTATTTGTATATGTATGGTAACACTAATGTTCATTTCTCAATTTCCCCCCTCCTTTCCTTTCAGATGAGCATAGTTTGTTTTCTAAGCCTGTGAGTGTCTTTCTCTTTGGAAATATGTTCATCTGTGTCAGTTATTAGATAATGCCATAAGTGATAATATAGGATATAGGTGTTTTGCTTTCCAACCTACTTCATGTTTTGTGATTATCTCCAGGCTCAAGTATGGTGCCTCAAAGAGCAGTGCTTCAATGTTTTCCATGGCTAATATTCCATTGTGTACATGGACCACTTCTTCATGGTGCATTCCTCTGTCGATGGACATTTTCGTTGCTTCCAAGTGTTGCCTATGGTAAATATTGCTGGAGTGCAGGATTGCCAGCCTGTGATTTTTGATTTTCATTTTCTCAGGTGTTAGACCCAGCAGTGAGTATGATTGATTGACTGGTACGGTAGCTCAACGTTTACCTTTTCAAGGCAACTCCATTGTGCTTTCATTAGTGGCTCTTACCACGTCCCCCTTAGAATCAAGGGTACGCATTTCTCCACAATCACGTCAGCATTTATTGTTGGCAGAAATTTTTTTGATGGCCATTATGACTGGTGTGAGCTGATAGGTTTTTGTAATTTGGGTTTACATGTCTGTAAAAATTCCTACAATTCATCATTTTTCCACGGCTTTTTCTTTTCTGTTAAAAGAAAAAAGCAAAAAAGTGTGAGTATAATATACCTCTTCAAATATTCTTTTTGGAAGGTTGCACTCTAGAATTTTTTGGTCGATTTTCGACCTCAGTATTTTTTGGAGGGCAGGTGTCATTTACAGAACTGCAATTGGTGAATATTTAGTGACCTTTTGCAGTGGGTTTAAAGCTGCTGTTGTGGGAAACGGCCACAAGGATGCAGCATTTCTCCATTCCCAAATCTGGGTACTAGGGCAGCAGAGCCATTCTAGAAGTCGTTTGTCTAGGTTGTAAATTTGAATGGAATGTGCCAGGAAAACCCCCCATAAGTCTATGTCTCATTACTCCTAGTTCGTTGTTTTAATTTTTTCAATTGGGGTAATGGTTAGAATGTTGCTTGTCCAAGGTGTACACACTCTGGTTCATCTACATATTCTACATACCTATTTATGTAGAGATCCTCTTCCCTTGTAAATTATTACAGTGTTCCGTAATCCTTCCTTGCTATATGGTCGGTCTTTTAGATATATGTATATAATATGTATTTGTATACATATGGTAACGCTAATCTTCATTTATCCATTCCCCCCACCTTTACTTTTAGATAAGCATAGTTCTTTTTTAATAAGTCTGTGATTGACTTTCTGTGTGGAAATATGTTCATTTGTGTCAGTTATTAGATAACGCCTATAAGTGATATCATAGGATATAGGACTTTTGCTTTCCGACTTACCTCATGTTCTGTGATTATCTCCAAGATCATCTATGGGGCCTCAAAGAGCAGTGTTTCATTGTTTTCCACGGCTAGTATTCATTGTGTACATGGACCACTTCTTCTTTATCCTTTCATCTGTAGATGGACATTTTGGTTGCTTCACTGTCTTGTCTATTGTGAATAAGGCTGCAGTGCAGCTTTTGCAGCCCGGGTCTTCTTCATTCTGGTCTTCTCAGGTGAGAGGCCCATTGGTGCGCCTGCTGGATTGACTGGTACTTCAATTTTTCCTTTTCAACGCAGCTCTTTCCTGTTCTCATTATTAGCGTTTAACCCTTTTACATCTCACCAGCAGCTAGAGGGTACACAGTTCTCTAAAACCTCTTCAGCATTTATTGTTTGTAGACTTTTTGCCAATGGTCAGTCGACTGGTGTGAGTTGAAGACTTTTTGTAGATTAGATTGCATGAGTCTAATACTTCCTGAGGCTGAGCTTTTATCCATTTTCCTTTCTTTAAAAAGAGAGTGAGTAAAACTTACCTCTTCATACTATCTTCTTGAAAATTTTGCCTGTTTTGAATTTTTTTTATCCATTCCCTACCTCAGCACAATTTTGAGGGCAGGTGTCCTTTACAGCCCTGAGTCCTTGTGAATGGTAAGTGACCATTAGCTGTGGGTTAAAAGCTGCTCTTGCGGGAATCGGCCACATGGCGGCAGCATTTCTCCTTTACCAAATCTGGTTACTAGGTCAACAGAGCCTTACTGGAAGTGGTGTTCTAGGTTGTAAATTAGAATGGCATGTGAGAGGAAAACGCCCTTTAATTTATGTCTCATTACTTCTTGTTGGTATTTTTAACTTAATTTTTATTTTTTATCACAGCAAACTTGATTACAATGTTTTGTTTGTTCTAGGTGTGCAAGATGTGGTTCTTTCACACATATACATATATCTATTCTTCTTCGGAGCCTTTTCCCATGTAGTTTATGACACAATGTTGAGTAGTCTTCTCTTGGTATTGCGTAGGTCTTTCCTGATTACATATTTCACAGGTGTTTGTATCTCTCTGTTAACCTCAATAAGGTAATGTATCCATTCCTCACACCTTTCTATTTGGTGAACCATACGTTTTTATATTGATTCTATGATAGTGTTTCTCTGTGGAAATATCTTTGTTTGTATCATTTTTTAGGTAACCCCTATATATGATATGATAGGATATGTGTCTTTCGCTTTCTCACTTACTCCAAGTTGCGTGATTACTTCTAGACTCATCTACGGTGCTGCAAATGGCATTGTTTCATTTTTTCACTAGCTCATATTCCATCTGTACAGGTAGCAGTTCTTCTTTGTCCACCCATCTGTCGGTGGACTTTTTGGTTACTTCCATATCTTGGCTATTGTAATAGTGTGCAATGCAGATTTGCGTGGCTGTGTCCTTCCAATTCTGTCTTCTTAGTTTATAGGTCCAGGAATAGGTCTGCTGGATCATATGGTAGCTCAATGTTTACTTTTTAAAGGCACCTCTGTTCTGTTCTCCTTAGTGGCTCTTTCCAGGTTACGTCCCACTTAAAGTGGAGGGCATGTATTTCTTCCCAGCACCTTCAGGATTTATTCTTTGTAGTTTTTGCTGATGATTATTCTGAGTGGTGTGAGCTGATACCTCTTTGTGGTTGAATTTGCATGTGTCTCATAATGCGTTGAAATTGAGCTTTAAGACATGATCTTTTTATTTTTCCAGCTGTGACTAGAGCTTATTTCTTCACAGTGTTTTCTTAAAGTATGTGTCACCATTTGAAATATTTTGGCCATTATCTCCCTCAAGACATTTTGAGGGCAGGTTTCATTTACAGCCCTGCAGTACTTGTTCATATGAAGTGACCATTAGCTCAGGCTTTAAACCTGCTTTTGCAGGTAACGGCCAGAGAGCGGCAGCCTTTCTACGTTTCCCATGCTGGTACTAGGGAAACAGACCTACCGGCCAGTGGTGTTCTTCGGTTATAAATTAGAGTGCAATGTGCCCGGATAAACCCACAAATGTTGATGTCTCCTTGCTTTGGTTTGTTTTTAAATTGAATTTATATTTATTATTAGAGTAATATTCCATTGTGTACGTGGACCACTTCTTCTTGGTGCATTCCTCGGTTGATGGACATTTTCATTGCTTCCAAGTGCTGGCTATGGTAAATCTTGCTGGCGTACAGGTTTGCCAGCCTGTGACTTTTTGATTCTCATTTTCTCAGGTGATAGGCCAAGCAGTGGTTCTGATTGATTGACTGGTAGCTCAATGTTTCCCTTTTCAAAGCACCTACACTGTCTTTTCATTAGTGGCTCTTTACATGCCCCCCCTTACAACCGAAGGTACGCATTTCTCCACACTCCCTTCACGGTTTATTTTTTGCAGCATTTTTCCTAATGGCCATTCTGACTGCTGTGAGCTGATAGGTTTTTGTAATATGGGTATGCATGTCATTAAAATTCTTTAAATTCGTCATATTCCTACCCTTTTTCTTTTCTCTTAAAAGAAAAACCCGTGAGTACAATATAGCTCTTCAACTTGTCTTCTTCGAAGCTTGCCCTCTTTTGAATTTTTTGGTCGATTTTTGACCCCAGAAATTTTCTGGAGGGCAGGTATCATTTACAGAACTGCAAGTTGGTGAAAATTTAGTGACCTTTTGCAGTGGGTTCAAAGCTGCTGTTGTGGGAAACGGCCACAAGGAGGTAGCATTTCTCCATTCCCCAATCTGGGTACTAGGGCAGCAGAGCCTTAATGGAAGTCATTGTCCTAGGTTGTAAATTAGAATGGAAATTGCCAGGAGAAATCCCCATAAGTTTATGTCTCATTACTTCTTCTTGGTTTTTAAAATTTTTTTAATCTGGGTAAAGTTTAGAATATTGTTTGTCCTAGGTGTACACAATCTTGTTCATTTGTACATTATGTATGTCTATTAATGTACAGATCCTCTTCCCATGTAAAATATTACAGTGTTCCGTCGACCTCCCTTGCTATATGTTCGGTGTTTTTGATACATGTATATAATATGTATTTGTATATGTATAGTAACACTAATGTTCATTTCTCAATTTCCCCCCTCCTTTCCTTTCAGATGAGCATAGTTTGTTTTCTAAGCCTGTGAGTGTCTTTCTCTTTGGAAATATGTTCATCTGTGTCAGTTATTAGATAATGCCATAAGTGATAATATAGGATATAGGTGTTTTGCTTTCCGACCTACTTCATGTTTTGTGATTATCTCCAGGCTCAAGTATGGTTCCTCAAAGAGCAGTGCTTCAATGTTTTCCATGGCTAATATTCCATTGTGTACATGGACCACTTCTTCTTGGTGCATTCCTCTGTCGATGGACATTTTCGTTGCTTCCAAGTGTTGCCTATGGTAAATATTGCTGGAGTGCAGGATTGCCAGCCTGTGATTTTTGATTTTCATTTTCTCAGGTGATAGACCCAGCAGTGGGTATGATTGATTGACTGGTACGGTAGCTCAACGTTTACCTTTTCAAGGCAACTCCATTGTGCTTTCATTAGTGGCTCTTACCACGTCCCCCTTAGAATCAAGGGTACGCATTTCTCCACAATCACGTCAGCATTTATTGTTTTCAGAATTTTTTTTGATGGCCATTATGACTGGTGTGAGCTGATAGGTTTTTGTAATTTGGGTTTACATGTCTGTAAAAATTCCTACAATTCTTCATTTTTCCACGGCTTTTTCTTTTCTGTTAAAAGAAAAAAGCAAAAAAGTGTGAGTATAATATACCTCTTCAAATATTCTTTTTGGAAGGTTGCACTCTAGAATTTTTTGGTCGATTTTCGACCTCAGTATTTTTTGGAGGGCAGGTGTCATTTACAGAACTGCAATTGGTGAATATTTAGTGACCTTTTGCAGTGGGTTTAAAGCTGCTGTTGTGGGAAACGGCCACAAGGATGCAGCATTTCTCCATTCCCAAATCTGGGTACTAGGGCAGCAGAGCCATTCTAGAAGTCGTTTGTCTAGGTTGTAAATTTGAATGGAATGTGCCAGGAAAACCCCCCATAAGTCTATGTCTCATTACTCCTAGTTCGTTGTTTTAATTTTTTCATTTGGGGTAATGGTTAGAATGTTGCTTGTCCAAGGTGTACACACTCTGGTTCATCTACATATTCTACATACCTATTTATGTAGAGATCCTCTTCCCTTGTAAATTATTACAGTGTTCCGTAATCCTTCCTTGCTATATAGTCGGTCTTTTTGATATATGTATATAATATGTATTTGTATACATATGGTAACGCTAATCTTCATTTATCCATTCCCCCCACCTTTACTTTTAGATAAGCATAGTTCTTTTTTAATAAGTCTGTGATTGACTTTCTGTGTGGAAATATGTTCATTTGTGTCAGTTATTAGATAACGCCTATAAGTGATATCATAGGATATAGGACTTTTGCTTTCCGACTTACCTCATGTTCTGTGATTATCTCCAAGATCATCTATGGGGCCTCAAAGAGCAGTGTTTCATTGTTTTCCACGGCTAGTATTCATTGTGTACATGGACCACTTCTTCTTTATCCTTTCATCTGTAGATGGACATTTTGGTTGCTTCACTGTCTTGTCTATTGTGAATAAGGCTGCAGTGCAGCTTTTGCAGCCCGGGTCTTCTTCATTCTGGTCTTCTCAGGTGAGAGGCCCATTGGTGCGCCTGCTGGATTGACTGGTACCTCAATTTTTCCTTTTCAACGCAGCTCTTTCCTGTTCTCATTATTAGCGTTTAACCCTTTTACATCTCACCAGCAGCTAGAGGGTACACAGTCCTCTAAAACCTCTTCAGCATTTATTGTTTGTAGACTTTTTGCCAATGGTCAGTCGACTGGTGTGAGTTGAAGACTTTTTGTAGATTAGATTGCATGAGTCTAATACTTCCTGAGGCTGAGCTTTTATCCATTTTCCTTTCTTTAAAAAGAGAGTGAGTAAAACTTACCTCTTCATACTATCTTCTTGAAAATTTTGCCTGTTTTGAATTTTTTTTATCCATTCCCTACCTCAGCACAATTTTGAGGGCAGGTGTCCTTTACAGCCCTGAGTCCTTGTGAATGGTAAGTGACCATTAGCTGTGGGTTAAAAGCTGCTCTTGCGGGAATCGGCCACATGGCGGCAGCATTTCTCCTTTACCAAATCTGGTTACTAGGTCAACAGAGCCTTACTGGAAGTGGTGTTCTAGGTTGTAAATTAGAATGGCATGTGAGAGGAAAACGCCCTTTAATTTATGTCTCATTACTTCTTGTTGGTATTTTTAACTTAATTTTTATTTTTTATCACAGCAAACTTGATTACAATGTTTTGTTTGTTCTAGGTGTGCAAGATGTGGTTCTTTCACACATATACATATATCTATTCTTCTTCGGAGCCTTTTCCCATGTAGGTTATGACACAATGTTGAGTAGTCTTCTCTTGGTATTGCGTAGGTCTTTCCTGATTACATATTTCACAGGTGTTTGTATCTCTCTGTTAACCTCAATAAGGTAATGTATCCATTCCTCACACCTTTCTATTTGGTGAACCATACGTTTTTATATTGATTCTATGATAGTGTTTCTCTGTGGAAATATCTTTGTTTGTATCATTTTTTAGGTAACCCCTATATATGATATGATAGGATATGTGTCTTTCGCTTTCTCACTTACTCCAAGTTGCGTGATTACTTCTAGACTCATCTACGGTGCTGCAAATGGCATTGTTTCATTTTTTCACTAGCTCATATTCCATCTGTACAGGTAGCAGTTCTTCTTTGTCCACCCATCTGTCGGTGGACTTTTTGGTTACTTCCATATCTTGGCTATTGTAATAGTGTGCAATGCAGATTTGCGTGGCTGTGTCCTTCCAATTCTGTCTTCTTAGTTTATAGGTCCAGGAATAGGTCTGCTGGATCATATGGTAGCTCAATGTTTACTTTTTAAAGGCACCTCTGTTCTGTTCTCCTTAGTGGCTCTTTCCAGGTTACGTCCCACTTAAAGTGGAGGGCATGTATTTCTTCCCAGCACCTTCAGGATTTATTCTTTGTAGTTTTTGCTGATGATTATTCTGAGTGGTGTGAGCTGATACCTCTTTGTGGTTGAATTTGCATGTGTCTCATAATGCGTTGAAATTGAGCTTTAAGACATGATCTTTTTATTTTTCCAGCTGTGACTAGAGCTTATTTCTTCACAGTGTTTTCTTAAAGTATGTGTCACCATTTGAAATATTTTGGCCATTATCTCCCTCAAGACATTTTGAGGGCAGGTTTCATTTACAGCCCTGCAGTACTTGTTCATATGAAGTGACCATTAGCTCAGGCTTTAAACCTGCTTTTGCAGGTAACGGCCAGAGAGCGGCAGCCTTTCTACGTTTCCCATGCTGGTACTAGGGAAACAGACCTACTGGCCAGTGGTGTTCTTCGGTTATAAATTAGAGTGCAATGTGCCCGGATAAACCCACAAATGTTGATGTCTCCTTGCTTTGGTTTGTTTTTAAATTGAATTTATATTTATTATTAGAGTAATATTCCATTGTGTACGTGGACCACTTCTTCTTGGTGCATTCCTCGGTTGATGGACATTTTCATTGCTTCCAAGTGCTGGCTATGGTAAATCTTGCTGGCGTACAGGTTTGCCAGCCTGTGACTTTTTGATTCTCATTTTCTCAGGTGATAGGCCAAGCAGTGGTTCTGATTGATTGACTGGTAGCTCAATGTTTCCCTTTTCAAAGCACCTACACTGTCTTTTCATTAGTGGCTCTTTACATGCCCCCCCTTACAACCGAAGGTACGCATTTCTCCACACTCCCTTCACGGTTTATTTTTTGCAGCATTTTTCCTAATGGCCATTCTGACTGCTGTGAGCTGATAGGTTTTTGTAATATGGGTATGCATGTCATTAAAATTCTTTAAATTCGTCATATTCCTACCCTTTTTCTTTTCTCTTAAAAGAAAAACCCGTGAGTACAATATAGCTCTTCAACTTGTCTTCTTCGAAGCTTGCCCTCTTTTGAATTTTTTGGTCGATTTTTGACCCCAGAAATTTTCTGGAGGGCAGGTATCATTTACAGAACTGCAAGTTGGTGAAAATTTAGTGACCTTTTGCAGTGGGTTCAAAGCTGCTGTTGTGGGAAACGGCCACAAGGAGGTAGCATTTCTCCATTCCCCAATCTGGGTACTAGGGCAGCAGAGCCTTAATGGAAGTCATTGTCCTAGGTTGTAAATTAGAATGGAAATTGCCAGGAGAAATCCCCATAAGTTTATGTCTCATTACTTCTTCTTGGTTTTTAAAATTTTTTTAATCTGGGTAAAGTTTAGAATATTGTTTGTCCTAGGTGTACACAATCTTGTTCATTTGTACATTATGTATGTCTATTAATGTACAGATCCTCTTCCCATGTAAAATATTACAGTGTTCCGTCGACCTCCCTTGCTATATGTTCGGTGTTTTTGATACATGTATATAATATGTATTTGTATATGTATAGTAACACTAATGTTCATTTCTCAATTTCCCCCCTCCTTTCCTTTCAGATGAGCATAGTTTGTTTTCTAAGCCTGTGAGTGTCTTTCTCTTTGGAAATATGTTCATCTGTGTCAGTTATTAGATAATGCCATAAGTGATAATATAGGATATAGGTGTTTTGCTTTCCGACCTACTTCATGTTTTGTGATTATCTCCAGGCTCAAGTATGGTTCCTCAAAGAGCAGTGCTTCAATGTTTTCCATGGCTAATATTCCATTGTGTACATGGACCACTTCTTCTTGGTGCATTCCTCTGTCGATGGACATTTTCGTTGCTTCCAAGTGTTGCCTATGGTAAATATTGCTGGAGTGCAGGATTGCCAGCCTGTGATTTTTGATTTTCATTTTCTCAGGTGATAGACCCAGCAGTGGGTATGATTGATTGACTGGTACGGTAGCTCAACGTTTACCTTTTCAAGGCAACTCCATTGTGCTTTCATTAGTGGCTCTTACCACGTCCCCCTTAGAATCAAGGGTACGCATTTCTCCACAATCACGTCAGCATTTATTGTTTTCAGAATTTTTTTTGATGGCCATTATGACTGGTGTGAGCTGATAGGTTTTTGTAATTTGGGTTTACATGTCTGTAAAAATTCCTACAATTCTTCATTTTTCCACGGCTTTTTCTTTTCTGTTAAAAGAAAAAAGCAAAAAAGTGTGAGTATAATATACCTCTTCAAATATTCTTTTTGGAAGGTTGCACTCTAGAATTTTTTGGTCGATTTTCGACCTCAGTATTTTTTGGAGGGCAGGTGTCATTTACAGAACTGCAATTGGTGAATATTTAGTGACCTTTTGCAGTGGGTTTAAAGCTGCTGTTGTGGGAAACGGCCACAAGGATGCAGCATTTCTCCATTCCCAAATCTGGGTACTAGGGCAGCAGAGCCATTCTAGAAGTCGTTTGTCTAGGTTGTAAATTTGAATGGAATGTGCCAGGAAAACCCCCCATAAGTCTATGTCTCATTACTCCTAGTTCGTTGTTTTAATTTTTTCATTTGGGGTAATGGTTAGAATGTTGCTTGTCCAAGGTGTACACACTCTGGTTCATCTACATATTCTACATACCTATTTATGTAGAGATCCTCTTCCCTTGTAAATTATTACAGTGTTCCGTAATCCTTCCTTGCTATATGGTCGGTCTTTTTGATATATGTATATAATATGTATTTGTATACATATGGTAACGCTAATCTTCATTTATCCATTCCCCCCACCTTTACTTTTAGATAAGCATAGTTCTTTTTTAATAAGTCTGTGATTGACTTTCTGTGTGGAAATATGTTCATTTGTGTCAGTTATTAGATAACGCCTATAAGTGATATCATAGGATATAGGACTTTTGCTTTCCGACTTACCTCATGTTCTGTGATTATCTCCAAGATCATCTATGGGGCCTCAAAGAGCAGTGTTTCATTGTTTTCCATGGCTAGTATTCATTGTGTACATGGACCACTTCTTCTTTATCCTTTCATCTGTAGATGGACATTTTGGTTGCTTCACTGTCTTGTCTATTGTGAATAAGGCTGCAGTGCAGCTTTTGCATCCCGGGTCTTCTTCATTCTGGTCTTCTCAGGTGAGAGGCCCATTGGTGCGCCTGCTGGATTGACTGGTACCTCAATTTTTCCTTTTAAACGCAGCTCTTTCCTGTTCTCATTATTAGCGTTTAACCCTTTTACATCTCACCAGCAGCTAGAGGGTACACAGTTCTCTAAAACCTCTTCTGCATTTATTGTTTGTAGACTTTTTGCCAATGGTCAGTCGACTGGTGTGAATTGAAGACTTTCTGTAGATTAGATTGCATGAGTCTAATACTTCCTGAGGCTGAGCTTTTATCCATTTTCCTTTCTTTAAAAAGAGAGTGAGTAAAACTTACCTCTTCATACTATCTTCTTGAAAATTTTGCCTGTTTTGAATTTTTTTTATCCATTCCCTACCTCAGCACAATTTTGAGGGCAGGTGTCCTTTACAGCCCTGAGTCCTTGTGAATGGTAAGTGACCATTAGCTGTGGGTTAAAAGCTGCTCTTGCGGGAATCGGCCACATGGCGGCAGCATTTCTCCTTTACCAAATCTGGTTACTAGGGCAACAGAGCCTTACTGGAAGTGGTGTTCTAGGTTGTAAATTAGAATGGCATGTGAGAGGAAAACGCCCTTTAATTTATGTCTCATTACTTCTTGTTGGTATTTTTAACTTAATTTTTATTTTTTATCACAGCAAACTTGATTACAATGTTTTGTTTGTTCTAGGTGTGCAAGATGTGGTTCTTTCACACATATACATATATCTATTCTTCTTCGGAGCCTTTTCCCATGTAGGTTATGACACAATGTTGAGTAGTCTTCTCTTGGTATTGCGTAGGTCTTTGGTGATTACATATTTCACAGGTGTTTGTATCTCTCTGTTAACCTCAATACGGTAATGTTTCCATTCCTCACACCTTTCTATTTGGTGAACCATACGTTTTTATATTGATTCTATGATAGTGTTTCTCTGTGGAAATATCTTTGTTTGTATCATTTTTTAGGTAACCCCTATATATGATATGATAGGATATGTGTCTTTCGCTTTCTCACTTACTCCAAGTTGCGTGATTACTTCTAGACTCATCTACGGTGCTGCAAATGGCATTGTTTCATTTTTTCACTAGCTCATATTCCATCTGTACAGGTACCAGTTCTTCTTTGTCCACCCATCTGTCGGTGGACTTTTTGGTTACTTCCATATCTTGGCTATTGTAATAGTATGCAATGCAGATTTGCGTGGCTGTGTCCTTCCAATTCTGTCTTCTTAGTTTATAGGTCCAGGAATAGGTCTGCTGGATCATATGGTAGCTCAATGTTTACTTTTTAAAGGCACCTCTGTTCTGTTCTCCTTAGTGGCTCTTTCCAGGTTACGTCCCACTTAAAGTGGAGGGCATGTATTTCTTCCCAGCACCTTCAGGATTTATTCTTTGTAGTTTTTGCTGATGATTATTCTGAGTGGTGTGAGCTGATACCTCTTTGTGGTTGAATTTGCATGTGTCTCATAATGCGTTGAAATTGAGCTTTAAGACATGATCTTTTTATTTTTCCAGCTGTGATTAGAGCTTATTTCTTCACAGTGTTTTCTTAAAGTATGTGTCACCATTTGAAATATTTTGGCCATTATCTCCCTCAAGACATTTTGAGGGCAGGTTTCATTTACAGCCCTGCAGTACTTGTTCATATGAAGTGACCATTAGCTCAGGCTTTAAACCTGCTTTTGCAGGTAACGGCCAGAGAGCGGCAGCCTTTCTACGTTTCCCATGCTGGTACTAGGGAAACAGACCTACCGGCCAGTGGTGTTCTTCGGTTATAAATTAGAGTGCAATGTGCCCGGATAAACCCACAAATGTTGATGTCTCCTTGCTTTGGTTTGTTTTTAAATTGAGTTTATATTTATTATTAGAGTAATATTCCATTGTGTACGTGGACCACTTCTTCATGGTGCATTCCTCGGTTGATGGACATTTTCATTGCTTCCAAGTGCTGGCTATGGTAAATCTTGCTGGCGTACAGGTTTGCCAGCCTGTGACTTTTTGATTCTCATTTTCTCAAGTGATAGGCCAAGCAGTGGTTGTGATTGATTGACTGGTAGCTCAATGTTTCCCTTTTCAAAGCACCTACACTGTGTTTTCATTAGTGGCTCTTTACATGCCCCCCCTTACAACCGAAGGTACGCATTTCTCCACACTCCCTTCACGGTTTATTTTTTGCAGCATTTTTCCTAATGGCCATTCTGACTGCTGTGAGCTGATAGGTTTTTGTAATATGGGTATGCATGTCATTAAAATTTTTTAAATTCGTCATATTCCTACCCCTTTTTCTTTTCTCTTAAAAGAAAAAACCCGTGAGTACAATATAGCTCTTGAACCTGTCTTCTTCGAAGCTTGCCCTCTTTTGAATTTTTTGGTCGATTTTTGACCCCAGAAATTTTCTGGAGGGCAGGTATCATTTACAGAACTGCAAGTTGGTGAAAATTTAGTGACCTTTTGCAGTGGGTTCAAAGCTGCTGTTGTGGGAAATGGCCACAAGGAGGTAGCATTTCTCCATTCCCCAATCTGGGTACTAGGGCAGCAGAGCCTTTCTGGAAGTCATTGTCCTAGGTTGTAAATTAGAATGGAAATTGCCAGGAGAAATCCCCATAAGTTTATGTCTCATTACTTCTTCTGGGTTTTTAAAATTTTTTTAATCTGGGTAAAGTTTAGAATATTGTTTGTCCTAGGTGTACACAATCTGGTTCATTTGTACATTATGTTTGTCTATTAATGTACAGATCCTCTTCCCATGTAAAATATTACAGTGTTCCGTCGACCTCCCTTGCTATATGTTCGGTGTTTTTGATACATGTACATAATATGTATTTGTATATGTATAGTAACACTAATGTTCATTTCTCAATTTCCCCCCTCCTTTCCTTTCAGATGAGCATAGTTTGTTTTCTAAGCCTGTGAGTGTCTTTCTCTTTGGAAATATGTTCATCTGTGTCAGTTATTAGATAATGCCATAAGTGATAATATAGGATATAGGTGTTTTGCTTTCCGACCTACTTCATGTTTTGTGATTATCTCCAGGCTCAAGTATGGTGCCTCAAAGAGCAGTGCTTCAATGTTTTCCATGGCTAATATTCCATTGTGTACATGGACCACTTCTTCTTGGTGCATTCCTCTGTCGATGGACATTTTCGTTGCTTCCAAGTGTTGCCTATGGTAAATATTGCTGGAGTGCAGGATTGCCAGCCTGTGATTTTTGATTTTCATTTTCTCAGGTGATAGACCCAGCAGTGGGTATGATTGATTGACTGGTACGGTAGCTCAACGTTTACCTTTTCAAGGCAACTCCATTGTGCTTTCATTAGTGGCTCTTACCACGTCCCCCTTAGAATCAAGGTTACGCATTTCACCACAATCACGTCAGCATTTATTGTTGGCAGAATTTTTTTTGATGGCCATTATGACTGGTGTGAGCTGATAGGTTTTTGTAATTTGGGTTTACATGTCTGTAAAAATTCCTACAATTCATCATTTCTCCACGGCTTTTTCTTTTCTGTTAAAAGAAAAAAGCAAAAAAGTGTGAGTATAATATACCTCTTCAAATATTCTTTTTGGAAAGTTGCACTCTAGAATTTTTTGGTCGATTTTCGACCTCAGTATTTTTTGGAGGGCAGGTGTCATTTACAGAACTGCAATTGGTGAATATTTAGTGACCTTTTGCAGTGGGTTTAAAGCTGCTGTTGTGGGAAACGGCCACAAGGATGCAGCATTTCTCCATTCCCAAATCTGGGTACTAGGGCAGCAGAGCCATTCTAGAAGTCGTTTGTCTAGGTTGTAAATTTGAATGGAATGTGCCAGGAAAACCCCCCATAAGTCTATGTCTCATTACTCCTAGTTCGTTGTTTTAATTTTTTCATTTGGGGTAATGGTTAGAATGTTGCTTGTCCAAGGTGTACACACTCTGGTTCATCTACATATTCTACATACCTATTTATGTAGAGATCCTCTTCCCTTGTAAATTATTACAGTGTTCGGTAATCCTTCCTTGCTATATGGTCGGTCTTTTTGATATATGTATATAATATGTATTTGTATACATATGGTAACGCTAATCTTCATTTATCCATTCCCCCCACCTTTACTTTTAGATAAGCATAGTTCTTTTTTAATAAGTCTGTGATTGACTTTCTGTGTGGAAATATGTTCATTTGTGTCAGTTATTAGATAACGCCTATAAGTGATATCATAGGATATAGGACTTTTGCTTTCCGACTTACCTCATGTTCTGTGATTATCTCCAAGATCATCTATGGGGCCTCAAAGAGCAGTGTTTCATTGTTTTCCATGGCTAGTATTCATTGTGTACATGGACCACTTCTTCTTTATCCTTTCATCTGTAGATGGACATTTAGGTTGCTTCACTGTCTTGTCTATTGTGAATAAGGCTGCAGTGCAGCTTTTGCATCCCGGGTCTTCTTCATTCTGGTCTTCTCAGGTGAGAGGCCCATTGGTGCGCCTGCTGGATTGACTGGTACCTCAATTTTTCCTTTTAAACGCAGCTCTTTCCTGTTCTCATTATTAGCGTTTAACCCTTTTACATCTCACCAGCAGCTAGAGGGTACACAGTTCTCTAAAACCTCTTCTGCATTTATTGTTTGTAGACTTTTTGCCAATGGTCAGTCGACTGGTGTGAATTGAAGACTTTTTGTAGATTAGATTGCATGAGTCTAATACTTCCTGAGGCTGAGCTTTTATCCATTTTCCTTTCTTTAAAAAGAGAGTGAGTAAAACTTACCTCTTCATACTATCTTCTTGAAAATTTTGCCTGTTTTGAATTTTTTTTATCCATTCCCTACCTCAGCACAATTTTGAGGGCAGGTGTCCTTTACAGCCCTGAGTCCTTGTGAATGGTAAGTGACCATTAGCTGTGGGTTAAAAGCTGCTCTTGCGGGAATCGGCCACATGGCGGCAGCATTTCTCCTTTACCAAATCTGGTTACTAGGGCAACAGAGCCTTACTGGAAGTGGTGTTCTAGGTTGTAAATTAGAATGGCATGTGAGAGGAAAACGCCCTTTAATTTATGTCTCATTACTTCTTGTTGGTATTTTTAACTTAATTTTTATTTTTTATCACAGCAAACTTGATTACAATGTTTTGTTTGTTCTAGGTGTGCAAGATGTGGTTCTTTCACACATATACATATATCTATTCTTCTTCGGAGCCTTTTCCCATGTAGGTTATGACACAATGTTGAGTAGTCTTCTCTTGGTATTGCGTAGGTCTTTGGTGATTACATATTTCACAGGTGTTTGTATCTCTCTGTTAACCTCAATACGGTAATGTTTCCATTCCTCACACCTTTCTATTTGGTGAACCATACGTTTTTATATTGATTCTATGATAGTGTTTCTCTGTGGAAATATCTTTGTTTGTATCATTTTTTAGGTAACCCCTATATATGATTTGATAGGATATGTGTCTTTCGCTTTCTCACTTACTCCAAGTTGCGTGATTACTTCTAGACTCATCTACGGTGCTGCAAATGGCATTGTTTCATTTTTTCACTAGCTCATATTCCATCTGTACAGGTACCAGTTCTTCTTTGTCCACCCATCTGTCGGTGGACTTTTTGGTTACTTCCATATCTTGGCTATTGTAATAGTATGCAATGCAGATTTGCGTGGCTGTGTCCTTCCAATTCTGTCTTCTTAGTTTATAGGTCCAGGAATAGGTCTGCTGGATCATATGGTAGCTCAATGTTTACTTTTTAAAGGCACCTCTGTTCTGTTCTCCTTAGTGGCTCTTTCCAGGTTACGTCCCACTTAAAGTGGAGGGCATGTATTTCTTCCCAGCACCTTCAGGATTTATTCTTTGTAGTTTTTGCTGATGATTATTCTGAGTGGTGTGAGCTGATACCTCTTTGTGGTTGAATTTGCATGTGTCTCATAATGCGTTGAAATTGAGCTTTAAGACATGATCTTTTTATTTTTCCAGCTGTGATTAGAGCTTATTTCTTCACAGTGTTTTCTTAAAGTATGTGTCACCATTTGAAATATTTTGGCCATTATCTCCCTCAAGACATTTTGAGGGCAGGTTTCATTTACAGCCCTGCAGTACTTGTTCATATGAAGTGACCATTAGCTCAGGCTTTAAACCTGCTTTTGCAGGTAACGGCCAGAGAGCGGCAGCCTTTCTACGTTTCCCATGCTGGTACTAGGGAAACAGACCTACCGGCCAGTGGTGTTCTTCGGTTATAAATTAGAGTGCAATGTGCCCGGATAAACCCACAAATGTTGATGTCTCCTTGCTTTGGTTTGTTTTTAAATTGAGTTTATATTTATTATTAGAGTAATATTCCATTGTGTACGTGGACCACTTCTTCTTGGTGCATTCCTCGGTTGATGGACATTTTCATTGCTTCCAAGTGCTGGCTATGGTAAATCTTGCTGGCGTACAGGTTTGCCAGCCTGTGACTTTTTGATTCTCATTTTCTCAAGTGATAGGCCAAGCAGTGGTTGTGATTGATTGACTGGTAGCTCAATGTTTCCCTTTTCAAAGCACCTACACTGTGTTTTCATTAGTGGCTCTTTACATGCCCCCCCTTACAACCGAAGGTACGCATTTCTCCACACTCCCTTCACGGTTTATTTTTTGCAGCATTTTTCCTAATGGCCATTCTGACTGCTGTGAGCTGATAGGTTTTTGTAATATGGGTATGCATGTCATTAAAATTTTTTAAATTCGTCATATTCCTACCCCTTTTTCTTTTCTCTTAAAAGAAAAAACCCGTGAGTACAATATAGCTCTTGAACCTGTCTTCTTCGAAGCTTGCCCTCTTTTGAATTTTTTGGTCGATTTTTGACCCCAGAAATTTTCTGGAGGGCAGGTATCATTTACAGAACTGCAAGTTGGTGAAAATTTAGTGACCTTTTGCAGTGGGTTCAAAGCTGCTGTTGTGGGAAATGGCCACAAGGAGGTAGCATTTCTCCATTCCCCAATCTGGGTACTAGGGCAGCAGAGCCTTTCTGGAAGTCATTGTCCTAGGTTGTAAATTAGAATGGAAATTGCCAGGAGAAATCCCCATAAGTTTATGTCTCATTACTTCTTCTGGGTTTTTAAAATTTTTTTAATCTGGGTAAAGTTTAGAATATTGTTTGTCCTAGGTGTACACAATCTGGTTCATTTGTACATTATGTTTGTCTATTAATGTACAGATCCTCTTCCCATGTAAAATATTACAGTGTTCCGTCGACCTCCCTTGCTATATGTTCGGTGTTTTTGATACATGTACATAATATGTATTTGTATATGTATAGTAACACTAATGTTCATTTCTCAATTTCCCCCCTCCTTTCCTTTCAGATGAGCATAGTTTGTTTTCTAAGCCTGTGAGTGTCTTTCTCTTTGGAAATATGTTCATCTGTGTCAGTTATTAGATAATGCCATAAGTGATAATATAGGATATAGGTGTTTTGCTTTCCGACCTACTTCATGTTTTGTGATTATCTCCAGGCTCAAGTATGGTGCCTCAAAGAGCAGTGCTTCAATGTTTTCCATGGCTAATATTCCATTGTGTACATGGACCACTTCTTCTTGGTGCATTCCTCTGTCGATGGACATTTTCGTTGCTTCCAAGTGTTGCCTATGGTAAATATTGCTGGAGTGCAGGATTGCCAGCCTGTGATTTTTGATTTTCATTTTCTCAGGTGATAGACCCAGCAGTGGGTATGATTGATTGACTGGTACGGTAGCTCAACGTTTACCTTTTCAAGGCAACTCCATTGTGCTTTCATTAGTGGCTCTTACCACGTCCCCCTTAGAATCAAGGTTACGCATTTCACCACAATCACGTCAGCATTTATTGTTGGCAGAATTTTTTTTGATGGCCATTATGACTGGTGTGAGCTGATAGGTTTTTGTAATTTGGGTTTACATGTCTGTAAAAATTCCGACAATTCATCATTTCTCCACGGCTTTTTCTTTTCTGTTAAAAGAAAAAAGCAAAAAAGTGTGAGTATAATATACCTCTTCAAATATTCTTTTTGGAAAGTTGCACTCTAGAATTTTTTGGTCGATTTTCGACCTCAGTATTTTTTGGAGGGCAGGTGTCATTTACAGAACTGCAATTGGTGAATATTTAGTGACCTTTTGCAGTGGGTTTAAAGCTGCTGTTGTGGGAAACGGCCACAAGGATGCAGCATTTCTCCATTCCCAAATCTGGGTACTAGGGCAGCAGAGCCATTCTAGAAGTCGTTTGTCTAGGTTGTAAATTTGAATGGAATGTGCCAGGAAAACCCCCCATAAGTCTATGTCTCATTACTCCTAGTTCGTTGTTTTAATTTTTTCATTTGGGGTAATGGTTAGAATGTTGCTTGTCCAAGGTGTACACACTCTGGTTCATCTACATATTCTACATACCTATTTATGTAGAGATCCTCTTCCCTTGTAAATTATTACAGTGTTCCGTAATCCTTCCTTGCTATATAGTCGGTCTTTTTGATATATGTATATAATATGTATTTGTATACATATGGTAACGCTAATCTTCATTTATCCATTCCCCCCACCTTTACTTTTAGATAAGCATAGTTCTTTTTTAATAAGTCTGTGATTGACTTTCTGTGTGGAAATATGTTCATTTGTGTCAGTTATTAGATAACGCCTATAAGTGATATCATAGGATATAGGACTTTTGCTTTCCGACTTACCTCATGTTCTGTGATTATCTCCAAGATCATCTATGGGGCCTCAAAGAGCAGTGTTTCATTGTTTTCCATGGCTAGTATTCATTGTGTACATGGACCACTTCTTCTTTATCCTTTCATCTGTAGATGGACATTTTGGTTGCTTCACTGTCTTGTCTATTGTGAATAAGGCTGCAGTGCAGCTTTTGCATCCCGGGTCTTCTTCATTCTGGTCTTCTCAGGTGAGAGGCCCATTGGTGCGCCTGCTGGATTGACTGGTACCTCAATTTTTCCTTTTAAACGCAGCTCTTTCCTGTTCTCATTATTAGCGTTTAACCCTTTTACATCTCACCAGCAGCTAGAGGGTACACAGTTCTCTAAAACCTCTTCTGCATTTATTGTTTGTAGACTTTTTGCCAATGGTCAGTCGACTGGTGTGAATTGAAGACTTTTTGTAGATTAGATTGCATGAGTCTAATACTTCCTGAGGCTGAGCTTTTATCCATTTTCCTTTCTTTAAAAAGAGAGTGAGTAAAACTTACCTCTTCATACTATCTTCTTGAAAATTTTGCCTGTTTTGAATTTTTTTTATCCATTCCCTACCTCAGCACAATTTTGAGGGCAGGTGTCCTTTACAGCCCTGAGTCCTTGTGAATGGTAAGTGACCATTAGCTGTGGGTTAAAAGCTGCTCTTGCGGGAATCGGCCACATGGCGGCAGCATTTCTCCTTTACCAAATCTGGTTACTAGGGCAACAGAGCCTTACTGGAAGTGGTGTTCTAGGTTGTAAATTAGAATGGCATGTGAGAGGAAAACGCCCTTTAATTTATGTCTCATTACTTCTTGTTGGTATTTTTAACTTAATTTTTATTTTTTATCACAGCAAACTTGATTACAATGTTTTGTTTGTTCTAGGTGTGCAAGATGTGGTTCTTTCACACATATACATATATCTATTCTTCTTCGGAGCCTTTTCCCATGTAGGTTATGACACAATGTTGAGTAGTCTTCTCTTGGTATTGCGTAGGTCTTTGGTGATTACATATTTCACAGGTGTTTGTATCTCTCTGTTAACCTCAATACGGTAATGTTTCCATTCCTCACACCTTTCTATTTGGTGAACCATACGTTTTTATATTGATTCTATGATAGTGTTTCTCTGTGGAAATATCTTTGTTTGTATCATTTTTTAGGTAACCCCTATATATGATATGATAGGATATGTGTCTTTCGCTTTCTCACTTACTCCAAGTTGCGTGATTACTTCTAGACTCATCTACGGTGCTGCAAATGGCATTGTTTCATTTTTTCACTAGCTCATATTCCATCTGTACAGGTAGCAGTTCTTCTTTGTCCACCCATCTGTCGGTGGACTTTTTGGTTACTTCCATATCTTGGCTATTGTAATAGTATGCAATGCAGATTTGCGTGGCTGTGTCCTTCCAATTCTGTCTTCTTAGTTTATAGGTCCAGGAATAGGTCTGCTGGATCATATGGTAGCTCAATGTTTACTTTTTAAAGGCACCTCTGTTCTGTTCTCCTTAGTGGCTCTTTCCAGGTTACGTCCCACTTAAAGTGGAGGGCATGTATTTCTTCCCAGCACCTTCAGGATTTATTCTTTGTAGTTTTTGCTGATGATTATTCTGAGTGGTGTGAGCTGATACCTCTTTGTGGTTGAATTTGCATGTGTCTCATAATGCGTTGAAATTGAGCTTTAAGACATGATCTTTTTATTTTTCCAGCTGTGATTAGAGCTTATTTCTTCACAGTGTTTTCTTAAAGTATGTGTCACCATTTGAAATATTTTGGCCATTATCTCCCTCAAGACATTTTGAGGGCAGGTTTCATTTACAGCCCTGCAGTACTTGTTCATATGAAGTGACCATTAGCTCAGGCTTTAAACCTGCTTTTGCAGGTAACGGCCAGAGAGCGGCAGCCTTTCTACGTTTCCCATGCTGGTACTAGGGAAACAGACCTACCGGCCAGTGGTGTTCTTCGGTTATAAATTAGAGTGCAATGTGCCCGGATAAACCCACAAATGTTGATGTCTCCTTGCTTTGGTTTGTTTTTAAATTGAGTTTATATTTATTATTAGAGTAATATTCCATTGTGTACGTGGACCACTTCTTCTTGGTGCATTCCTCGGTTGATGGACATTTTCATTGCTTCCAAGTGCTGGCTATGGTAAATCTTGCTGGCGTACAGGTTTGCCAGCCTGTGACTTTTTGATTCTCATTTTCTCAAGTGATAGGCCAAGCAGTGGTTGTGATTGATTGACTGGTAGCTCAATGTTTCCCTTTTCAAAGCACCTACACTGTGTTTTCATTAGTGGCTCTTTACATGCCCCCCCTTACAACCGAAGGTACGCATTTCTCCACACTCCCTTCACGGTTTATTTTTTGCAGCATTTTTCCTAATGGCCATTCTGACTGCTGTGAGCTGATAGGTTTTTGTAATATGGGTATGCATGTCATTAAAATTTTTTAAATTCGTCATATTCCTACCCCTTTTTCTTTTCTCTTAAAAGAAAAAACCCGTGAGTACAATATAGCTCTTGAACCTGTCTTCTTCGAAGCTTGCCCTCTTTTGAATTTTTTGGTCGATTTTTGACCCCAGAAATTTTCTGGAGGGCAGGTATCATTTACAGAACTGCAAGTTGGTGAAAATTTAGTGACCTTTTGCAGTGGGTTCAAAGCTGCTGTTGTGGGAAATGGCCACAAGGAGGTAGCATTTCTCCATTCCCCAATCTGGGTACTAGGGCAGCAGAGCCTTTCTGGAAGTCATTGTCCTAGGTTGTAAATTAGAATGGAAATTGCCAGGAGAAATCCCCATAAGTTTATGTCTCATTACTTCTTCTGGGTTTTTAAAATTTTTTTAATCTGGGTAAAGTTTAGAATATTGTTTGTCCTAGGTGTACACAATCTGGTTCATTTGTACATTATGTTTGTCTATTAATGTACAGATCCTCTTCCCATGTAAAATATTACAGTGTTCCGTCGACCTCCCTTGCTATATGTTCGGTGTTTTTGATACATGTACATAATATGTATTTGTATATGTATAGTAACACTAATGTTCATTTCTCAATTTCCCCCCTCCTTTCCTTTCAGATGAGCATAGTTTGTTTTCTAAGCCTGTGAGTGTCTTTCTCTTTGGAAATATGTTCATCTGTGTCAGTTATTAGATAATGCCATAAGTGATAATATAGGATATAGGTGTTTTGCTTTCCGACCTACTTCATGTTTTGTGATTATCTCCAGGCTCAAGTATGGTGCCTCAAAGAGCAGTGCTTCAATGTTTTCCATGGCTAATATTCCATTGTGTACATGGACCACTTCTTCTTGGTGCATTCCTCTGTCGATGGACATTTTCGTTGCTTCCAAGTGTTGCCTATGGTAAATATTGCTGGAGTGCAGGATTGCCAGCCTGTGATTTTTGATTTTCATTTTCTCAGGTGATAGACCCAGCAGTGGGTATGATTGATTGACTGGTACGGTAGCTCAACGTTTACCTTTTCAAGGCAACTCCATTGTGCTTTCATTAGTGGCTCTTACCACGTCCCCCTTAGAATCAAGGTTACGCATTTCACCACAATCACGTCAGCATTTATTGTTGGCAGAATTTTTTTTGATGGCCATTATGACTGGTGTGAGCTGATAGGTTTTTGTAATTTGGGTTTACATGTCTGTAAAAATTCCGACAATTCATCATTTCTCCACGGCTTTTTCTTTTCTGTTAAAAGAAAAAAGCAAAAAAGTGTGAGTATAATATACCTCTTCAAATATTCTTTTTGGAAAGTTGCACTCTAGAATTTTTTGGTCGATTTTCGACCTCAGTATTTTTTGGAGGGCAGGTGTCATTTACAGAACTGCAATTGGTGAATATTTAGTGACCTTTTGCAGTGGGTTTAAAGCTGCTGTTGTGGGAAACGGCCACAAGGATGCAGCATTTCTCCATTCCCAAATCTGGGTACTAGGGCAGCAGAGCCATTCTAGAAGTCGTTTGTCTAGGTTGTAAATTTGAATGGAATGTGCCAGGAAAACCCCCCATAAGTCTATGTCTCATTACTCCTAGTTCGTTGTTTTAATTTTTTCATTTGGGGTAATGGTTAGAATGTTGCTTGTCCAAGGTGTACACACTCTGGTTCATCTACATATTCTACATACCTATTTATGTAGAGATCCTCTTCCCTTGTAAATTATTACAGTGTTCCGTAATCCTTCCTTGCTATATAGTCGGTCTTTTTGATATATGTATATAATATGTATTTGTATACATATGGTAACGCTAATCTTCATTTATCCATTCCCCCCACCTTTACTTTTAGATAAGCATAGTTCTTTTTTAATAAGTCTGTGATTGACTTTCTGTGTGGAAATATGTTCATTTGTGTCAGTTATTAGATAACGCCTATAAGTGATATCATAGGATATAGGACTTTTGCTTTCCGACTTACCTCATGTTCTGTGATTATCTCCAAGATCATCTATGGGGCCTCAAAGAGCAGTGTTTCATTGTTTTCCATGGCTAGTATTCATTGTGTACATGGACCACTTCTTCTTTATCCTTTCATCTGTAGATGGACATTTTGGTTGCTTCACTGTCTTGTCTATTGTGAATAAGGCTGCAGTGCAGCTTTTGCATCCCGGGTCTTCTTCATTCTGGTCTTCTCAGGTGAGAGGCCCATTGGTGCGCCTGCTGGATTGACTGGTACCTCAATTTTTCCTTTTAAACGCAGCTCTTTCCTGTTCTCATTATTAGCGTTTAACCCTTTTACATCTCACCAGCAGCTAGAGGGTACACAGTTCTCTAAAACCTCTTCTGCATTTATTGTTTGTAGACTTTTTGCCAATGGTCAGTCGACTGGTGTGAATTGAAGACTTTTTGTAGATTAGATTGCATGAGTCTAATACTTCCTGAGGCTGAGCTTTTATCCATTTTCCTTTCTTTAAAAAGAGAGTGAGTAAAACTTACCTCTTCATACTATCTTCTTGAAAATTTTGCCTGTTTTGAATTTTTTTTATCCATTCCCTACCTCAGCACAATTTTGAGGGCAGGTGTCCTTTACAGCCCTGAGTCCTTGTGAATGGTAAGTGACCATTAGCTGTGGGTTAAAAGCTGCTCTTGCGGGAATCGGCCACATGGCGGCAGCATTTCTCCTTTACCAAATCTGGTTACTAGGGCAACAGAGCCTTACTGGAAGTGGTGTTCTAGGTTGTAAATTAGAATGGCATGTGAGAGGAAAACGCCCTTTAATTTATGTCTCATTACTTCTTGTTGGTATTTTTAACTTAATTTTTATTTTTTATCACAGCAAACTTGATTACAATGTTTTGTTTGTTCTAGGTGTGCAAGATGTGGTTCTTTCACACATATACATATATCTATTCTTCTTCGGAGCCTTTTCCCATGTAGGTTATGACACAATGTTGAGTAGTCTTCTCTTGGTATTGCGTAGGTCTTTGGTGATTACATATTTCACAGGTGTTTGTATCTCTCTGTTAACCTCAATACGGTAATGTTTCCATTCCTCACACCTTTCTATTTGGTGAACCATACGTTTTTATATTGATTCTATGATAGTGTTTCTCTGTGGAAATATCTTTGTTTGTATCATTTTTTAGGTAACCCCTATATATGATATGATAGGATATGTGTCTTTCGCTTTCTCACTTACTCCAAGTTGCGTGATTACTTCTAGACTCATCTACGGTGCTGCAAATGGCATTGTTTCATTTTTTCACTAGCTCATATTCCATCTGTACAGGTAGCAGTTCTTCTTTGTCCACCCATCTGTCGGTGGACTTTTTGGTTACTTCCATATCTTGGCTATTGTAATAGTATGCAATGCAGATTTGCGTGGCTGTGTCCTTCCAATTCTGTCTTCTTAGTTTATAGGTCCAGGAATAGGTCTGCTGGATCATATGGTAGCTCAATGTTTACTTTTTAAAGGCACCTCTGTTCTGTTCTCCTTAGTGGCTCTTTCCAGGTTACGTCCCACTTAAAGTGGAGGGCATGTATTTCTTCCCAGCACCTTCAGGATTTATTCTTTGTAGTTTTTGCTGATGATTATTCTGAGTGGTGTGAGCTGATACCTCTTTGTGGTTGAATTTGCATGTGTCTCATAATGCGTTGAAATTGAGCTTTAAGACATGATCTTTTTATTTTTCCAGCTGTGATTAGAGCTTATTTCTTCACAGTGTTTTCTTAAAGTATGTGTCACCATTTGAAATATTTTGGCCATTATCTCCCTCAAGACATTTTGAGGGCAGGTTTCATTTACAGCCCTGCAGTACTTGTTCATATGAAGTGACCATTAGCTCAGGCTTTAAACCTGCTTTTGCAGGTAACGGCCAGAGAGCGGCAGCCTTTCTACGTTTCCCATGCTGGTACTAGGGAAACAGACCTACCGGCCAGTGGTGTTCTTCGGTTATAAATTAGAGTGCAATGTGCCCGGATAAACCCACAAATGTTGATGTCTCCTTGCTTTGGTTTGTTTTTAAATTGAGTTTATATTTATTATTAGAGTAATATTCCATTGTGTACGTGGACCACTTCTTCTTGGTGCATTCCTCGGTTGATGGACATTTTCATTGCTTCCAAGTGCTGGCTATGGTAAATCTTGCTGGCGTACAGGTTTGCCAGCCTGTGACTTTTTGATTCTCATTTTCTCAAGTGATAGGCCAAGCAGTGGTTGTGATTGATTGACTGGTAGCTCAATGTTTCCCTTTTCAAAGCACCTACACTGTGTTTTCATTAGTGGCTCTTTACATGCCCCCCCTTACAACCGAAGGTACGCATTTCTCCACACTCCCTTCACGGTTTATTTTTTGCAGCATTTTTCCTAATGGCCATTCTGACTGCTGTGAGCTGATAGGTTTTTGTAATATGGGTATGCATGTCATTAAAATTTTTTAAATTCGTCATATTCCTACCCCTTTTTCTTTTCTCTTAAAAGAAAAAACCCGTGAGTACAATATAGCTCTTGAACCTGTCTTCTTCGAAGCTTGCCCTCTTTTGAATTTTTTGGTCGATTTTTGACCCCAGAAATTTTCTGGAGGGCAGGTATCATTTACAGAACTGCAAGTTGGTGAAAATTTAGTGACCTTTTGCAGTGGGTTCAAAGCTGCTGTTGTGGGAAATGGCCACAAGGAGGTAGCATTTCTCCATTCCCCAATCTGGGTACTAGGGCAGCAGAGCCTTTCTGGAAGTCATTGTCCTAGGTTGTAAATTAGAATGGAAATTGCCAGGAGAAATCCCCATAAGTTTATGTCTCATTACTTCTTCTGGGTTTTTAAAATTTTTTTAATCTGGGTAAAGTTTAGAATATTGTTTGTCCTAGGTGTACACAATCTGGTTCATTTGTACATTATGTTTGTCTATTAATGTACAGATCCTCTTCCCATGTAAAATATTACAGTGTTCCGTCGACCTCCCTTGCTATATGTTCGGTGTTTTTGATACATGTACATAATATGTATTTGTATATGTATAGTAACACTAATGTTCATTTCTCAATTTCCCCCCTCCTTTCCTTTCAGATGAGCATAGTTTGTTTTCTAAGCCTGTGAGTGTCTTTCTCTTTGGAAATATGTTCATCTGTGTCAGTTATTAGATAATGCCATAAGTGATAATATAGGATATAGGTGTTTTGCTTTCCGACCTACTTCATGTTTTGTGATTATCTCCAGGCTCAAGTATGGTGCCTCAAAGAGCAGTGCTTCAATGTTTTCCATGGCTAATATTCCATTGTGTACATGGACCACTTCTTCTTGGTGCATTCCTCTGTCGATGGACATTTTCGTTGCTTCCAAGTGTTGCCTATGGTAAATATTGCTGGAGTGCAGGATTGCCAGCCTGTGATTTTTGATTTTCATTTTCTCAGGTGATAGACCCAGCAGTGGGTATGATTGATTGACTGGTACGGTAGCTCAACGTTTACCTTTTCAAGGCAACTCCATTGTGCTTTCATTAGTGGCTCTTACCACGTCCCCCTTAGAATCAAGGTTACGCATTTCACCACAATCACGTCAGCATTTATTGTTGGCAGAATTTTTTTTGATGGCCATTATGACTGGTGTGAGCTGATAGGTTTTTGTAATTTGGGTTTACATGTCTGTAAAAATTCCGACAATTCATCATTTCTCCACGGCTTTTTCTTTTCTGTTAAAAGAAAAAAGCAAAAAAGTGTGAGTATAATATACCTCTTCAAATATTCTTTTTGGAAAGTTGCACTCTAGAATTTTTTGGTCGATTTTCGACCTCAGTATTTTTTGGAGGGCAGGTGTCATTTACAGAACTGCAATTGGTGAATATTTAGTGACCTTTTGCAGTGGGTTTAAAGCTGCTGTTGTGGGAAACGGCCACAAGGATGCAGCATTTCTCCATTCCCAAATCTGGGTACTAGGGCAGCAGAGCCATTCTAGAAGTCGTTTGTCTAGGTTGTAAATTTGAATGGAATGTGCCAGGAAAACCCCCCATAAGTCTATGTCTCATTACTCCTAGTTCGTTGTTTTAATTTTTTCATTTGGGGTAATGGTTAGAATGTTGCTTGTCCAAGGTGTACACACTCTGGTTCATCTACATATTCTACATACCTATTTATGTAGAGATCCTCTTCCCTTGTAAATTATTACAGTGTTCCGTAATCCTTCCTTGCTATATAGTCGGTCTTTTTGATATATGTATATAATATGTATTTGTATACATATGGTAACGCTAATCTTCATTTATCCATTCCCCCCACCTTTACTTTTAGATAAGCATAGTTCTTTTTTAATAAGTCTGTGATTGACTTTCTGTGTGGAAATATGTTCATTTGTGTCAGTTATTAGATAACGCCTATAAGTGATATCATAGGATATAGGACTTTTGCTTTCCGACTTACCTCATGTTCTGTGATTATCTCCAAGATCATCTATGGGGCCTCAAAGAGCAGTGTTTCATTGTTTTCCATGGCTAGTATTCATTGTGTACATGGACCACTTCTTCTTTATCCTTTCATCTGTAGATGGACATTTTGGTTGCTTCACTGTCTTGTCTATTGTGAATAAGGCTGCAGTGCAGCTTTTGCATCCCGGGTCTTCTTCATTCTGGTCTTCTCAGGTGAGAGGCCCATTGGTGCGCCTGCTGGATTGACTGGTACCTCAATTTTTCCTTTTAAACGCAGCTCTTTCCTGTTCTCATTATTAGCGTTTAACCCTTTTACATCTCACCAGCAGCTAGAGGGTACACAGTTCTCTAAAACCTCTTCTGCATTTATTGTTTGTAGACTTTTTGCCAATGGTCAGTCGACTGGTGTGAATTGAAGACTTTCTGTAGATTAGATTGCATGAGTCTAATACTTCCTGAGGCTGAGCTTTTATCCATTTTCCTTTCTTTAAAAAGAGAGTGAGTAAAACTTACCTCTTCATACTATCTTCTTGAAAATTTTGCCTGTTTTGAATTTTTTTTATCCATTCCCTACCTCAGCACAATTTTGAGGGCAGGTGTCCTTTACAGCCCTGAGTCCTTGTGAATGGTAAGTGACCATTAGCTGTGGGTTAAAAGCTGCTCTTGCGGGAATCGGCCACATGGCGGCAGCATTTCTCCTTTACCAAATCTGGTTACTAGGGCAACAGAGCCTTACTGGAAGTGGTGTTCTAGGTTGTAAATTAGAATGGCATGTGAGAGGAAAACGCCCTTTAATTTATGTCTCATTACTTCTTGTTGGTATTTTTAACTTAATTTTTATTTTTTATCACAGCAAACTTGATTACAATGTTTTGTTTGTTCTAGGTGTGCAAGATGTGGTTCTTTCACACATATACATATATCTATTCTTCTTCGGAGCCTTTTCCCATGTAGGTTATGACACAATGTTGAGTAGTCTTCTCTTGGTATTGCGTAGGTCTTTGGTGATTACATATTTCACAGGTGTTTGTATCTCTCTGTTAACCTCAATACGGTAATGTTTCCATTCCTCACACCTTTCTATTTGGTGAACCATACGTTTTTATATTGATTCTATGATAGTGTTTCTCTGTGGAAATATCTTTGTTTGTATCATTTTTTAGGTAACCCCTATATATGATATGATAGGATATGTGTCTTTCGCTTTCTCACTTACTCCAAGTTGCGTGATTACTTCTAGACTCATCTACGGTGCTGCAAATGGCATTGTTTCATTTTTTCACTAGCTCATATTCCATCTGTACAGGTACCAGTTCTTCTTTGTCCACCCATCTGTCGGTGGACTTTTTGGTTACTTCCATATCTTGGCTATTGTAATAGTATGCAATGCAGATTTGCGTGGCTGTGTCCTTCCAATTCTGTCTTCTTAGTTTATAGGTCCAGGAATAGGTCTGCTGGATCATATGGTAGCTCAATGTTTACTTTTTAAAGGCACCTCTGTTCTGTTCTCCTTAGTGGCTCTTTCCAGGTTACGTCCCACTTAAAGTGGAGGGCATGTATTTCTTCCCAGCACCTTCAGGATTTATTCTTTGTAGTTTTTGCTGATGATTATTCTGAGTGGTGTGAGCTGATACCTCTTTGTGGTTGAATTTGCATGTGTCTCATAATGCGTTGAAATTGAGCTTTAAGACATGATCTTTTTATTTTTCCAGCTGTGATTAGAGCTTATTTCTTCACAGTGTTTTCTTAAAGTATGTGTCACCATTTGAAATATTTTGGCCATTATCTCCCTCAAGACATTTTGAGGGCAGGTTTCATTTACAGCCCTGCAGTACTTGTTCATATGAAGTGACCATTAGCTCAGGCTTTAAACCTGCTTTTGCAGGTAACGGCCAGAGAGCGGCAGCCTTTCTACGTTTCCCATGCTGGTACTAGGGAAACAGACCTACCGGCCAGTGGTGTTCTTCGGTTATAAATTAGAGTGCAATGTGCCCGGATAAACCCACAAATGTTGATGTCTCCTTGCTTTGGTTTGTTTTTAAATTGAGTTTATATTTATTATTAGAGTAATATTCCATTGTGTACGTGGACCACTTCTTCATGGTGCATTCCTCGGTTGATGGACATTTTCATTGCTTCCAAGTGCTGGCTATGGTAAATCTTGCTGGCGTACAGGTTTGCCAGCCTGTGACTTTTTGATTCTCATTTTCTCAAGTGATAGGCCAAGCAGTGGTTGTGATTGATTGACTGGTAGCTCAATGTTTCCCTTTTCAAAGCACCTACACTGTGTTTTCATTAGTGGCTCTTTACATGCCCCCCCTTACAACCGAAGGTACGCATTTCTCCACACTCCCTTCACGGTTTATTTTTTGCAGCATTTTTCCTAATGGCCATTCTGACTGCAGTGAGCTGATAGGTTTTTGTAATATGGGTATGCATGTCATTAAAATTTTTTAAATTCGTCATATTCCTACCCCTTTTACTTTTCTCTTAAAAGAAAAAACCCGTGAGTACAATATAGCTCTTGAACCTGTCTTCTTCGAAGCTTGCCCTCTTTTGAATTTTTTGGTCGATTTTTGACCCCAGAAATTTTCTGGAGGGCAGGTATCATTTACAGAACTGCAAGTTGGTGAAAATTTAGTGACCTTTTGCAGTGGGTTCAAAGCTGCTGTTGTGGGAAATGGCCACAAGGAGGTAGCATTTCTCCATTCCCCAATCTGGGTACTAGGGCAGCAGAGCCTTTCTGGAAGTCATTGTCCTAGGTTGTAAATTAGAATGGAAATTGCCAGGAGAAATCCCCATAAGTTTATGTCTCATTACTTCTTCTGGGTTTTTAAAATTTTTTTAATCTGGGTAAAGTTTAGAGTATTGTTTGTCCTAGGTGTACACAATCTGGTTCATTTGTACATTATGTTTGTCTATTAATGTACAGATCCTCTTCCCATGTAAAATATTACAGTGTTCCGTCGACCTCCCTTGCTATATGTTCGGTGTTTTTGATACATGTACATAATATGTATTTGTATATGTATAGTAACACTAATGTTCATTTCTCAATTTCCCCCCTCCTTTCCTTTCAGATGAGCATAGTTTGTTTTCTAAGCCTGTGAGTGTCTTTCTCTTTGGAAATATGTTCATCTGTGTCAGTTATTAGATAATGCCATAAGTGATAATATAGGATATAGGTGTTTTGCTTTCCGACCTACTTCATGTTTTGTGATTATCTCCAGGCTCAAGTATGGTGCCTCAAAGAGCAGTGCTTCAATGTTTTCCATGGCTAATATTCCATTGTGTACATGGACCACTTCTTCTTGGTGCATTCCTCTGTCGATGGACATTTTCGTTGCTTCCAAGTGTTGCCTATGGTAAATATTGCTGGAGTGCAGGATTGCCAGCCTGTGATTTTTGATTTTCATTTTCTCAGGTGATAGACCCAGCAGTGGGTATGATTGATTGACTGGTACGGTAGCTCAACGTTTACCTTTTCAAGGCAACTCCATTGTGCTTTCATTAGTGGCTCTTACCACGTCCCCCTTAGAATCAAGGTTACGCATTTCACCACAATCACGTCAGCATTTATTGTTGGCAGAATTTTTTTTGATGGCCATTATGACTGGTGTGAGCTGATAGGTTTTTGTAATTTGGGTTTACATGTCTGTAAAAATTCCTACAATTCATCATTTCTCCACGGCTTTTTCTTTTCTGTTAAAAGAAAAAAGCAAAAAAGTGTGAGTATAATATACCTCTTCAAATATTCTTTTTGGAAAGTTGCACTCTAGAATTTTTTGGTCGATTTTCGACCTCAGTATTTTTTGGAGGGCAGGTGTCATTTACAGAACTGCAATTGGTGAATATTTAGTGACCTTTTGCAGTGGGTTTAAAGCTGCTGTTGTGGGAAACGGCCACAAGGATGCAGCATTTCTCCATTCCCAAATCTGGGTACTAGGGCAGCAGAGCCATTCTAGAAGTCGTTTGTCTAGGTTGTAAATTTGAATGGAATGTGCCAGGAAAACCCCCCATAAGTCTATGTCTCATTACTCCTAGTTCGTTGTTTTAATTTTTTCATTTGGGGTAATGGTTAGAATGTTGCTTGTCCAAGGTGTACACACTCTGGTTCATCTACATATTCTACATACCTATTTATGTAGAGATCCTCTTCCCTTGTAAATTATTACAGTGTTCCGTAATCCTTCCTTGCTATATAGTCGGTCTTTTTGATATATGTATATAATATGTATTTGTATACATATGGTAACGCTAATCTTCATTTATCCATTCCCCCCACCTTTACTTTTAGATAAGCATAGTTCTTTTTTAATAAGTCTGTGATTGACTTTCTGTGTGGAAATATGTTCATTTGTGTCAGTTATTAGATAACGCCTATAAGTGATATCATAGGATATAGGACTTTTGCTTTCCGACTTACCTCATGTTCTGTGATTATCTCCAAGATCATCTATGGGGCCTCAAAGAGCAGTGTTTCATTGTTTTCCATGGCTAGTATTCATTGTGTACATGGACCACTTCTTCTTTATCCTTTCATCTGTAGATGGACATTTTGGTTGCTTCACTGTCTTGTCTATTGTGAATAAGGCTGCAGTGCAGCTTTTGCATCCCGGGTCTTCTTCATTCTGGTCTTCTCAGGTGAGAGGCCCATTGGTGCGCCTGCTGGATTGACTGGTACCTCAATTTTTCCTTTTCAACGCAGCTCTTTCCTGTTCTCATTATTAGCGTTTAACCCTTTTACATCTCACCAGCAGCTAGAGGGTACACAGTTCTCTAAAACCTCTTCTGCATTTATTGTTTGTAGACTTTTTGCCAATGGTCAGTCGACTGGTGTGAATTGAAGACTTTCTGTAGATTAGATTGCATGAGTCTAATACTTCCTGAGGCTGAGCTTTTATCCATTTTCCTTTCTTTAAAAAGAGAGTGAGTAAAACTTACCTCTTCATACTATCTTCTTGAAAATTTTGCCTGTTTTGAATTTTTTTTATCCATTCCCTACCTCAGCACAATTTTGAGGGCAGGTGTCCTTTACAGCCCTGAGTCCTTGTGAATGGTAAGTGACCATTAGCTGTGGGTTAAAAGCTGCTCTTGCGGGAATCGGCCACATGGCGGCAGCATTTCTCCTTTACCAAATCTGGTTACTAGGGCAACAGAGCCTTACTGGAAGTGGTGTTCTAGGTTGTAAATTAGAATGGCATGTGAGAGGAAAACGCCCTTTAATTTATGTCTCATTACTTCTTGTTGGTATTTTTAACTTAATTTTTATTTTTTATCACAGCAAACTTGATTACAATGTTTTGTTTGTTCTAGGTGTGCAAGATGTGGTTCTTTCACACATATACATATATCTATTCTTCTTCGGAGCCTTTTCCCATGTAGGTTATGACACAATGTTGAGTAGTCTTCTCTTGGTATTGCGTAGGTCTTTGGTGATTACATATTTCACAGGTGTTTGTATCTCTCTGTTAACCTCAATACGGTAATGTTTCCATTCCTCACACCTTTCTATTTGGTGAACCATACGTTTTTATATTGATTCTATGATAGTGTTTCTCTGTGGAAATATCTTTGTTTGTATCATTTTTTAGGTAACCCCTATATATGATATGATAGGATATGTGTCTTTCGCTTTCTCACTTACTCCAAGTTGCGTGATTACTTCTAGACTCATCTACGGTGCTGCAAATGGCATTGTTTCATTTTTTCACTAGCTCATATTCCATCTGTACAGGTACCAGTTCTTCTTTGTCCACCCATCTGTCGGTGGACTTTTTGGTTACTTCCATATCTTGGCTATTGTAATAGTATGCAATGCAGATTTGCGTGGCTGTGTCCTTCCAATTCTGTCTTCTTAGTTTATAGGTCCAGGAATAGGTCTGCTGGATCATATGGTAGCTCAATGTTTACTTTTTAAAGGCACCTCTGTTCTGTTCTCCTTAGTGGCTCTTTCCAGGTTACGTCCCACTTAAAGTGGAGGGCATGTATTTCTTCCCAGCACCTTCAGGATTTATTCTTTGTAGTTTTTGCTGATGATTATTCTGAGTGGTGTGAGCTGATACCTCTTTGTGGTTGAATTTGCATGTGTCTCATAATGCGTTGAAATTGAGCTTTAAGACATGATCTTTTTATTTTTCCAGCTGTGATTAGAGCTTATTTCTTCACAGTGTTTTCTTAAAGTATGTGTCACCATTTGAAATATTTTGGCCATTATCTCCCTCAAGACATTTTGAGGGCAGGTTTCATTTACAGCCCTGCAGTACTTGTTCATATGAAGTGACCATTAGCTCAGGCTTTAAACCTGCTTTTGCAGGTAACGGCCAGAGAGCGGCAGCCTTTCTACGTTTCCCATGCTGGTACTAGGGAAACAGACCTACCGGCCAGTGGTGTTCTTCGGTTATAAATTAGAGTGCAATGTGCCCGGATAAACCCACAAATGTTGATGTCTCCTTGCTTTGGTTTGTTTTTAAATTGAGTTTATATTTATTATTAGAGTAATATTCCATTGTGTACGTGGACCACTTCTTCATGGTGCATTCCTCGGTTGATGGACATTTTCATTGCTTCCAAGTGCTGGCTATGGTAAATCTTGCTGGCGTACAGGTTTGCCAGCCTGTGACTTTTTGATTCTCATTTTCTCAAGTGATAGGCCAAGCAGTGGTTGTGATTGATTGACTGGTAGCTCAATGTTTCCCTTTTCAAAGCACCTACACTGTGTTTTCATTAGTGGCTCTTTACATGCCCCCCCTTACAACCGAAGGTACGCATTTCTCCACACTCCCTTCACGGTTTATTTTTTGCAGCATTTTTCCTAATGGCCATTCTGACTGCAGTGAGCTGATAGGTTTTTGTAATATGGGTATGCATGTCATTAAAATTTTTTAAATTCGTCATATTCCTACCCCTTTTTCTTTTCTCTTAAAAGAAAAAACCCGTGAGTACAATATAGCTCTTGAACCTGTCTTCTTCGAAGCTTGCCCTCTTTTGAATTTTTTGGTCGATTTTTGACCCCAGAAATTTTCTGGAGGGCAGGTATCATTTACAGAACTGCAAGTTGGTGAAAATTTAGTGACCTTTTGCAGTGGGTTCAAAGCTGCTGTTGTGGGAAATGGCCACAAGGAGGTAGCATTTCTCCATTCCCCAATCTGGGTACTAGGGCAGCAGAGCCTTTCTGGAAGTCATTGTCCTAGGTTGTAAATTAGAATGGAAATTGCCAGGAGAAATCCCCATAAGTTTATGTCTCATTACTTCTTCTGGGTTTTTAAAATTTTTTTAATCTGGGTAAAGTTTAGAATATTGTTTGTCCTAGGTGTACACAATCTGGTTCATTTGTACATTATGTTTGTCTATTAATGTACAGATCCTCTTCCCATGTAAAATATTACAGTGTTCCGTCGACCTCCCTTGCTATATGTTCGGTGTTTTTGATACATGTACATAATATGTATTTGTATATGTATAGTAACACTAATGTTCATTTCTCAATTTCCCCCCTCCTTTCCTTTCAGATGAGCATAGTTTGTTTTCTAAGCCTGTGAGTGTCTTTCTCTTTGGAAATATGTTCATCTGTGTCAGTTATTAGATAATGCCATAAGTGATAATATAGGATATAGGTGTTTTGCTTTCCGACCTACTTCATGTTTTGTGATTATCTCCAGGCTCAAGTATGGTGCCTCAAAGAGCAGTGCTTCAATGTTTTCCATGGCTAATATTCCATTGTGTACATGGACCACTTCTTCTTGGTGCATTCCTCTGTCGATGGACATTTTCGTTGCTTCCAAGTGTTGCCTATGGTAAATATTGCTGGAGTGCAGGATTGCCAGCCTGTGATATTTGATTTTCATTTTCTCAGGTGATAGACCCAGCAGTGGGTATGATTGATTGACTGGTACGGTAGCTCAACGTTTACCTTTTCAAGGCAACTCCATTGTGCTTTCATTAGTGGCTCTTACCACGTCCCCCTTAGAATCAAGGTTACGCATTTCACCACAATCACGTCAGCATTTATTGTTGGCAGAATTTTTTTTGATGGCCATTATGACTGGTGTGAGCTGATAGGTTTTTGTAATTTGGGTTTACATGTCTGTAAAAATTCCTACAATTCATCATTTCTCCACGGCTTTTTCTTTTCTGTTAAAAGAAAAAAGCAAAAAAGTGTGAGTATAATATACCTCTTCAAATATTCTTTTTGGAAAGTTGCACTCTAGAATTTTTTGGTCGATTTTCGACCTCAGTATTTTTTGGAGGGCAGGTGTCATTTACAGAACTGCAATTGGTGAATATTTAGTGACCTTTTGCAGTGGGTTTAAAGCTGCTGTTGTGGGAAACGGCCACAAGGATGCAGCATTTCTCCATTCCCAAATCTGGGTACTAGGGCAGCAGAGCCATTCTAGAAGTCGTTTGTCTAGGTTGTAAATTTGAATGGAATGTGCCAGGAAAACCCCCCATAAGTCTATGTCTCATTACTCCTAGTTCGTTGTTTTAATTTTTTCATTTGGGGTAATGGTTAGAATGTTGCTTGTCCAAGGTGTACACACTCTGGTTCATCTACATATTCTACATACCTATTTATGTAGAGATCCTCTTCCCTTGTAAATTATTACAGTGTTCCGTAATCCTTCCTTGCTATATAGTCGGTCTTTTTGATATATGTATATAATATGTATTTGTATACATATGGTAACGCTAATCTTCATTTATCCATTCCCCCCACCTTTACTTTTAGATAAGCATAGTTCTTTTTTAATAAGTCTGTGATTGACTTTCTGTGTGGAAATATGTTCATTTGTGTCAGTTATTAGATAACGCCTATAAGTGATATCATAGGATATAGGACTTTTGCTTTCCGACTTACCTCATGTTCTGTGATTATCTCCAAGATCATCTATGGGGCCTCAAAGAGCAGTGTTTCATTGTTTTCCATGGCTAGTATTCATTGTGTACATGGACCACTTCTTCTTTATCCTTTCATCTGTAGATGGACATTTTGGTTGCTTCACTGTCTTGTCTATTGTGAATAAGGCTGCAGTGCAGCTTTTGCATCCCGGGTCTTCTTCATTCTGGTCTTCTCAGGTGAGAGGCCCATTGGTGCGCCTGCTGGATTGACTGGTACCTCAATTTTTCCTTTTCAACGCAGCTCTTTCCTGTTCTCATTATTAGCGTTTAACCCTTTTACATCTCACCAGCAGCTAGAGGGTACACAGTTCTCTAAAACCTCTTCTGCATTTATTGTTTGTAGACTTTTTGCCAATGGTCAGTCGACTGGTGTGAATTGAAGACTTTCTGTAGATTAGATTGCATGAGTCTAATACTTCCTGAGGCTGAGCTTTTATCCATTTTCCTTTCTTTAAAAAGAGAGTGAGTAAAACTTACCTCTTCATACTATCTTCTTGAAAATTTTGCCTGTTTTGAATTTTTTTTATCCATTCCCTACCTCAGCACAATTTTGAGGGCAGGTGTCCTTTACAGCCCTGAGTCCTTGTGAATGGTAAGTGACCATTAGCTGTGGGTTAAAAGCTGCTCTTGCGGGAATCGGCCACATGGCGGCAGCATTTCTCCTTTACCAAATCTGGTTACTAGGGCAACAGAGCCTTACTGGAAGTGGTGTTCTAGGTTGTAAATTAGAATGGCATGTGAGAGGAAAACGCCCTTTAATTTATGTCTCATTACTTCTTGTTGGTATTTTTAACTTAATTTTTATTTTTTATCACAGCAAACTTGATTACAATGTTTTGTTTGTTCTAGGTGTGCAAGATGTGGTTCTTTCACACATATACATATATCTATTCTTCTTCGGAGCCTTTTCCCATGTAGGTTATGACACAATGTTGAGTAGTCTTCTCTTGGTATTGCGTAGGTCTTTGGTGATTACATATTTCACAGGTGTTTGTATCTCTCTGTTAACCTCAATACGGTAATGTATCCATTCCTCACACCTTTCTATTTGGTGAACCATACGTTTTTATATTGATTCTATGATAGTGTTTCTCTGTGGAAATATCTTTGTTTGTATCATTTTTTAGGTAACCCCTATATATGATATGATAGGATATGTGTCTTTCGCTTTCTCACTTACTCCAAGTTGCGTGATTACTTCTAGACTCATCTACGGTGCTGCAAATGGCATTGTTTCATTTTTTCACTAGCTCATATTCCATCTGTACAGGTACCAGTTCTTCTTTGTCCACCCATCTGTCGGTGGACTTTTTGGTTACTTCCATATCTTGGCTATTGTAATAGTATGCAATGCAGATTTGCGTGGCTGTGTCCTTCCAATTCTGTCTTCTTAGTTTATAGGTCCAGGAATAGGTCTGCTGGATCATATGGTAGCTCAATGTTTACTTTTTAAAGGCACCTCTGTTCTGTTCTCCTTAGTGGCTCTTTCCAGGTTACGTCCCACTTAAAGTGGAGGGCATGTATTTCTTCCCAGCACCTTCAGGATTTATTCTTTGTAGTTTTTGCTGATGATTATTCTGAGTGGTGTGAGCTGATACCTCTTTGTGGTTGAATTTGCATGTGTCTCATAATGCGTTGAAATTGAGCTTTAAGACATGATCTTTTTATTTTTCCAGCTGTGATTAGAGCTTATTTCTTCACAGTGTTTTCTTAAAGTATGTGTCACCATTTGAAATATTTTGGCCATTATCTCCCTCAAGACATTTTGAGGGCAGGTTTCATTTACAGCCCTGCAGTACTTGTTCATATGAAGTGACCATTAGCTCAGGCTTTAAACCTGCTTTTGCAGGTAACGGCCAGAGAGCGGCAGCCTTTCTACGTTTCCCATGCTGGTACTAGGGAAACAGACCTACCGGCCAGTGGTGTTCTTCGGTTATAAATTAGAGTGCAATGTGCCCGGATAAACCCACAAATGTTGATGTCTCCTTGCTTTGGTTTGTTTTTAAATTGAGTTTATATTTATTATTAGAGTAATATTCCATTGTGTACGTGGACCACTTGTTCATGGTGCATTCCTCGGTTGATGGACATTTTCATTGCTTCCAAGTGCTGGCTATGGTAAATCTTGCTGGCGTACAGGTTTGCCAGCCTGTGACTTTTTGATTCTCATTTTCTCAAGTGATAGGCCAAGCAGTGGTTGTGATTGATTGACTGGTAGCTCAATGTTTCCCTTTTCAAAGCACCTACACTGTGTTTTCATTAGTGGCTCTTTACATGCCCCCCCTTACAACCGAAGGTACGCATTTCTCCACACTCCCTTCACGGTTTATTTTTTGCAGCATTTTTCCTAATGGCCATTCTGACTGCTGTGAGCTGATAGGTTTTTGTAATATGGGTATGCATGTCATTAAAATTTTTTAAATTCGTCATATTCCTACCCCTTTTTCTTTTCTCTTAAAAGAAAAAACCCGTGAGTACAATATAGCTCTTGAACCTGTCTTCTTCGAAGCTTGCCCTCTTTTGAATTTTTTGGTCGATTTTTGACCCCAGAAATTTTCTGGAGGGCAGGTATCATTTACAGAACTGCAAGTTGGTGAAAATTTAGTGACCTTTTGCAGTGGGTTCAAAGCTGCTGTTGTGGGAAATGGCCACAAGGAGGTAGCATTTCTCCATTCCCCAATCTGGGTACTAGGGCAGCAGAGCCTTTCTGGAAGTCATTGTCCTAGGTTGTAAATTAGAATGGAAATTGCCAGGAGAAATCCCCATAAGTTTATGTCTCATTACTTCTTCTGGGTTTTTAAAATTTTTTTAATCTGGGTAAAGTTTAGAATATTGTTTGTCCTAGGTGTACACAATCTGGTTCATTTGTACATTATGTTTGTCTATTAATGTACAGATCCTCTTCCCATGTAAAATATTACAGTGTTCCGTCGACCTCCCTTGCTATATGTTCGGTGTTTTTGATACATGTACATAATATGTATTTGTATATGTATAGTAACACTAATGTTCATTTCTCAATTTCCCCCCTCCTTTCCTTTCAGATGAGCATAGTTTGTTTTCTAAGCCTGTGAGTGTCTTTCTCTTTGGAAATATGTTCATCTGTGTCAGTTATTAGATAATGCCATAAGTGATAATATAGGATATAGGTGTTTTGCTTTCCGACCTACTTCATGTTTTGTGATTATCTCCAGGCTCAAGTATGGTGCCTCAAAGAGCAGTGCTTCAATGTTTTCCATGGCTAATATTCCATTGTGTACATGGACCACTTCTTCTTGGTGCATTCCTCTGTCGATGGACATTTTCGTTGCTTCCAAGTGTTGCCTATGGTAAATATTGCTGGAGTGCAGGATTGCCAGCCTGTGATTTTTGATTTTCATTTTCTCAGGTGATAGACCCAGCAGTGGGTATGATTGATTGACTGGTACGGTAGCTCAACGTTTACCTTTTCAAGGCAACTCCATTGTGCTTTCATTAGTGGCTCTTACCACGTCCCCCTTAGAATCAAGGTTACGCATTTCACCACAATCACGTCAGCATTTATTGTTGGCAGAATTTTTTTTGATGGCCATTATGACTGGTGTGAGCTGATAGGTTTTTGTAATTTGGGTTTACATGTCTGTAAAAATTCCTACAATTCATCATTTCTCCACGGCTTTTTCTTTTCTGTTAAAAGAAAAAAGCAAAAAAGTGTGAGTATAATATACCTCTTCAAATATTCTTTTTGGAAAGTTGCACTCTAGAATTTTTTGGTCGATTTTCGACCTCAGTATTTTTTGGAGGGCAGGTGTCATTTACAGAACTGCAATTGGTGAATATTTAGTGACCTTTTGCAGTGGGTTTAAAGCTGCTGTTGTGGGAAACGGCCACAAGGATGCAGCATTTCTCCATTCCCAAATCTGGGTACTAGGGCAGCAGAGCCATTCTAGAAGTCGTTTGTCTAGGTTGTAAATTTGAATGGAATGTGCCAGGAAAACCCCCCATAAGTCTATGTCTCATTACTCCTAGTTCGTTGTTTTAATTTTTTCATTTGGGGTAATGGTTAGAATGTTGCTTGTCCAAGGTGTACACACTCTGGTTCATCTACATATTCTACATACCTATTTATGTAGAGATCCTCTTCCCTTGTAAATTATTACAGTGTTCCGTAATCCTTCCTTGCTATATAGTCGGTCTTTTTGATATATGTATATAATATGTATTTGTATACATATGGTAAAGCTAATCTTCATTTATCCATTCCCCCCACCTTTACTTTTAGATAAGCATAGTTCTTTTTTAATAAGTCTGTGATTGACTTTCTGTGTGGAAATATGTTCATTTGTGTCAGTTATTAGATAACGCCTATAAGTGATATCATAGGATATAGGACTTTTGCTTTCCGACTTACCTCATGTTCTGTGATTATCTCCAAGATCATCTATGGGGCCTCAAAGAGCAGTGTTTCATTGTTTTCCATGGCTAGTATTCATTGTGTACATGGACCACTTCTTCTTTATCCTTTCATCTGTAGATGGACATTTTGGTTGCTTCACTGTCTTGTCTATTGTGAATAAGGCTGCAGTGCAGCTTTTGCATCCCGGGTCTTCTTCATTCTGGTCTTCTCAGGTGAGAGGCCCATTGGTGCGCCTGCTGGATTGACTGGTACCTCAATTTTTCCTTTTAAACGCAGCTCTTTCCTGTTCTCATTATTAGCGTTTAACCCTTTTACATCTCACCAGCAGCTAGAGGGTACACAGTTCTCTAAAACCTCTTCTGCATTTATTGTTTGTAGACTTTTTGCCAATGGTCAGTCGACTGGTGTGAATTGAAGACTTTCTGTAGATTAGATTGCATGAGTCTAATACTTCCTGAGGCTGAGCTTTTATCCATTTTCCTTTCTTTAAAAAGAGAGTGAGTAAAACTTACCTCTTCATACTATCTTCTTGAAAATTTTGCCTGTTTTGAATTTTTTTTATCCATTCCCTACCTCAGCACAATTTTGAGGGCAGGTGTCCTTTACAGCCCTGAGTCCTTGTGAATGGTAAGTGACCATTAGCTGTGGGTTAAAAGCTGCTCTTGCGGGAATCGGCCACATGGCGGCAGCATTTCTCCTTTACCAAATCTGGTTACTAGGGCAACAGAGCCTTACTGGAAGTGGTGTTCTAGGTTGTAAATTAGAATGGCATGTGAGAGGAAAACGCCCTTTAATTTATATCTCATTACTTCTTGTTGTTATTTTTAACTTAATTTTTATTTTTTATCACAGCAAACTTGATTACAATGTTTTGTTTGTTCTAGGTGTGCAAGATGTGGTTCTTTCACACATATACATATATCTATTCTTCTTCGGAGCCTTTTCCCATGTAGGTTATGACACAATGTTGAGTAGTCTTCTCTTGGTATTGCGTAGGTCTTTGGTGATTACATATTTCACAGGTGTTTGTATCTCTCTGTTAACCTCAATACGGTAATGTATCCATTCCTCACACCTTTCTATTTGGTGAACCATACGTTTTTATATTGATTCTATGATAGTGTTTCTCTGTGGAAATATCTTTGTTTGTATCATTTTTTAGGTAACCCCTATATATGATATGATAGGATATGTGTCTTTCGCTTTCTCACTTACTCCAAGTTGCGTGATTACTTCTAGACTCATCTACGGTGCTGCAAATGGCATTGTTTCATTTTTTCACTAGCTCATATTCCATCTGTACAGGTACCAGTTCTTCTTTGTCCACCCATCTGTCGGTGGACTTTTTGGTTACTTCCATATCTTGGCTATTGTAATAGTATGCAATGCAGATTTGCGTGGCTGTGTCCTTCCAATTCTGTCTTCTTAGTTTATAGGTCCAGGAATAGGTCTGCTGGATCATATGGTAGCTCAATGTTTACTTTTTAAAGGCACCTCTGTTCTGTTCTCCTTAGTGGCTCTTTCCAGGTTACGTCCCACTTAAAGTGGAGGGCATGTATTTCTTCCCAGCACCTTCAGGATTTATTCTTTGTAGTTTTTGCTGATGATTATTCTGAGTGGTGTGAGCTGATACCTCTTTGTGGTTGAATTTGCATGTGTCTCATAATGCGTTGAAATTGAGCTTTAAGACATGATCTTTTTATTTTTCCAGCTGTGATTAGAGCTTATTTCTTCACAGTGTTTTCTTAAAGTATGTGTCACCATTTGAAATATTTTGGCCATTATCTCCCTCAAGACATTTTGAGGGCAGGTTTCATTTACAGCCCTGCAGTACTTGTTCATATGAAGTGACCATTAGCTCAGGCTTTAAACCTGCTTTTGCAGGTAACGGCCAGAGAGCGGCAGCCTTTCTACGTTTCCCATGCTGGTACTAGGGAAACAGACCTACCGGCCAGTGGTGTTCTTCGGTTATAAATTAGAGTGCAATGTGCCCGGATAAACCCACAAATGTTGATGTCTCCTTGCTTTGGTTTGTTTTTAAATTGAGTTTATATTTATTATTAGAGTAATATTCCATTGTGTACGTGGACCACTTGTTCATGGTGCATTCCTCGGTTGATGGACATTTTCATTGCTTCCAAGTGCTGGCTATGGTAAATCTTGCTGGCGTACAGGTTTGCCAGCCTGTGACTTTTTGATTCTCATTTTCTCAAGTGATAGGCCAAGCAGTGGTTGTGATTGATTGACTGGTAGCTCAATGTTTCCCTTTTCAAAGCACCTACACTGTGTTTTCATTAGTGGCTCTTTACATGCCCCCCCTTACAACCGAAGGTACGCATTTCTCCACACTCCCTTCACGGTTTATTTTTTGCAGCATTTTTCCTAATGGCCATTCTGACTGCTGTGAGCTGATAGGTTTTTGTAATATGGGTATGCATGTCATTAAAATTTTTTAAATTCGTCATATTCCTACCCCTTTTTCTTTTCTCTTAAAAGAAAAAACCCGTGAGTACAATATAGCTCTTGAACCTGTCTTCTTCCAAGCTTGCCCTCTTTTGAATTTTTTGGTCGATTTTTGACCCCAGAAATTTTCTGGAGGGCAGGTATCATTTACAGAACTGCAAGTTGGTGAAAATTTAGTGACCTTTTGCAGTGGGTTCAAAGCTGCTGTTGTGGGAAATGGCCACAAGGAGGTAGCATTTCTCCATTCCCCAATCTGGGTACTAGGGCAGCAGAGCCTTTCTGGAAGTCATTGTCCTAGGTTGTAAATTAGAATGGAAATTGCCAGGAGAAATCCCCATAAGTTTATGTCTCATTACTTCTTCTGGGTTTTTAAAATTTTTTTAATCTGGGTAAAGTTTAGAATATTGTTTGTCCTAGGTGTACACAATCTGGTTCATTTGTACATTATGTTTGTCTATTAATGTACAGATCCTCTTCCCATGTAAAATATTACAGTGTTCCGTCGACCTCCCTTGCTATATGTTCGGTGTTTTTGATACATGTACATAATATGTATTTGTATATGTATAGTAACACTAATGTTCATTTCTCAATTTCCCCCCTCCTTTCCTTTCAGATGAGCATAGTTTGTTTTCTAAGCCTGTGAGTGTCTTTCTCTTTGGAAATATGTTCATCTGTGTCAGTTATTAGATAATGCCATAAGTGATAATATAGGATATAGGTGTTTTGCTTTCCGACCTACTTCATGTTTTGTGATTATCTCCAGGCTCAAGTATGGTGCCTCAAAGAGCAGTGCTTCAATGTTTTCCATGGCTAATATTCCATTGTGTACATGGACCACTTCTTCTTGGTGCATTCCTCTGTCGATGGACATTTTCGTTGCTTCCAAGTGTTGCCTATGGTAAATATTGCTGGAGTGCAGGATTGCCAGCCTGTGATTTTTGATTTTCATTTTCTCAGGTGATAGACCCAGCAGTGGGTATGATTGATTGACTGGTACGGTAGCTCAACGTTTACCTTTTCAAGGCAACTCCATTGTGCTTTCATTAGTGGCTCTTACCACGTCCCCCTTAGAATCAAGGTTACGCATTTCACCACAATCACGTCAGCATTTATTGTTGGCAGAATTTTTTTTGATGGCCATTATGACTGGTGTGAGCTGATAGGTTTTTGTAATTTGGGTTTACATGTCTGTAAAAATTCCTACAATTCATCATTTCTCCACGGCTTTTTCTTTTCTGTTAAAAGAAAAAAGCAAAAAAGTGTGAGTATAATATACCTCTTCAAATATTCTTTTTGGAAAGTTGCACTCTAGAATTTTTTGGTCGATTTTCGACCTCAGTATTTTTTGGAGGGCAGGTGTCATTTACAGAACTGCAATTGGTGAATATTTAGTGACCTTTTGCAGTGGGTTTAAAGCTGCTGTTGTGGGAAACGGCCACAAGGATGCAGCATTTCTCCATTCCCAAATCTGGGTACTAGGGCAGCAGAGCCATTCTAGAAGTCGTTTGTCTAGGTTGTAAATTTGAATGGAATGTGCCAGGAAAACCCCCCATAAGTCTATGTCTCATTACTCCTAGTTCGTTGTTTTAATTTTTTCATTTGGGGTAATGGTTAGAATGTTGCTTGTCCAAGGTGTACACACTCTGGTTCATCTACATATTCTACATACCTATTTATGTAGAGATCCTCTTCCCTTGTAAATTATTACAGTGTTCCGTAATCCTTCCTTGCTATATAGTCGGTCTTTTTGATATATGTATATAATATGTATTTGTATACATATGGTAAAGCTAATCTTCATTTATCCATTCCCCCCACCTTTACTTTTAGATAAGCATAGTTCTTTTTTAATAAGTCTGTGATTGACTTTCTGTGTGGAAATATGTTCATTTGTGTCAGTTATTAGATAACGCCTATAAGTGATATCATAGGATATAGGACTTTTGCTTTCCGACTTACCTCATGTTCTGTGATTATCTCCAAGATCATCTATGGGGCCTCAAAGAGCAGTGTTTCATTGTTTTCCATGGCTAGTATTCATTGTGTACATGGACCACTTCTTCTTTATCCTTTCATCTGTAGATGGACATTTTGGTTGCTTCACTGTCTTGTCTATTGTGAATAAGGCTGCAGTGCAGCTTTTGCATCCCGGTTCTTCTTCATTCTGGTCTTCTCAGGTGAGAGGCCCATTGGTGCGCCTGCTGGATTGACTGGTACCTCAATTTTTCCTTTTAAACGCAGCTCTTTCCTGTTCTCATTATTAGCGTTTAACCCTTTTACATCTCACCAGCAGCTAGAGGGTACACAGTTCTCTAAAACCTCTTCTGCATTTATTGTTTGTAGACTTTTTGCCAATGGTCAGTCGACTGGTGTGAATTGAAGACTTTCTGTAGATTAGATTGCATGAGTCTAATACTTCCTGAGGCTGAGCTTTTATCCATTTTCCTTTCTTTAAAAAGAGAGTGAGTAAAACTTACCTCTTCATACTATCTTCTTGAAAATTTTGCCTGTTTTGAATTTTTTTTATCCATTCCCTACCTCAGCACAATTTTGAGGGCAGGTGTCCTTTACAGCCCTGAGTCCTTGTGAATGGTAAGTGACCATTAGCTGTGGGTTAAAAGCTGCTCTTGCGGGAATCGGCCACATGGCGGCAGCATTTCTCCTTTACCAAATCTGGTTACTAGGGCAACAGAGCCTTACTGGAAGTGGTGTTCTAGGTTGTAAATTAGAATGGCATGTGAGAGGAAAACGCCCTTTAATTTATGTCTCATTACTTCTTGTTGGTATTTTTAACTTAATTTTTATTTTTTATCACAGCAAACTTGATTACAATGTTTTGTTTGTTCTAGGTGTGCAAGATGTGGTTCTTTCACACATATACATATATCTATTCTTCTTCGGAGCCTTTTCCCATGTAGGTTATGACACAATGTTGAGTAGTCTTCTCTTGGTATTGCGTAGGTCTTTGGTGATTACATATTTCACAGGTGTTTGTATCTCTCTGTTAACCTCAATACGGTAATGTATCCATTCCTCACACCTTTCTATTTGGTGAACCATACGTTTTTATATTGATTCTATGATAGTGTTTCTCTGTGGAAATATCTTTGTTTGTATCATTTTTTAGGTAACCCCTATATATGATATGATAGGATATGTGTCTTTCGCTTTCTCACTTACTCCAAGTTGCGTGATTACTTCTAGACTCATCTACGGTGCTGCAAATGGCATTGTTTCATTTTTTCACTAGCTCATATTCCATCTGTACAGGTACCAGTTCTTCTTTGTCCACCCATCTGTCGGTGGACTTTTTGGTTACTTCCATATCTTGGCTATTGTAATAGTATGCAATGCAGATTTGCGTGGCTGTGTCCTTCCAATTCTGTCTTCTTAGTTTATAGGTCCAGGAATAGGTCTGCTGGATCATATGGTAGCTCAATGTTTACTTTTTAAAGGCACCTCTGTTCTGTTCTCCTTAGTGGCTCTTTCCAGGTTACGTCCCACTTAAAGTGGAGGGCATGTATTTCTTCCCAGCACCTTCAGGATTTATTCTTTGTAGTTTTTGCTGATGATTATTCTGAGTGGTGTGAGCTGATACCTCTTTGTGGTTGAATTTGCATGTGTCTCATAATGCGTTGAAATTGAGCTTTAAGACATGATCTTTTTATTTTTCCAGCTGTGATTAGAGCTTATTTCTTCACAGTGTTTTCTTAAAGTATGTGTCACCATTTGAAATATTTTGGCCATTATCTCCCTCAAGACATTTTGAGGGCAGGTTTCATTTACAGCCCTGCAGTACTTGTTCATATGAAGTGACCATTAGCTCAGGCTTTAAACCTGCTTTTGCAGGTAACGGCCAGAGAGCGGCAGCCTTTCTACGTTTCCCATGCTGGTACTAGGGAAACAGACCTACCGGCCAGTGGTGTTCTTCGGTTATAAATTAGAGTGCAATGTGCCCGGATAAACCCACAAATGTTGATGTCTCCTTGCTTTGGTTTGTTTTTAAATTGAGTTTATATTTATTATTAGAGTAATATTCCATTGTGTACGTGGACCACTTCTTCATGGTGCATTCCTCGGTTGATGGACATTTTCATTGCTTCCAAGTGCTGGCTATGGTAAATCTTGCTGGCGTACAGGTTTGCCAGCCTGTGACTTTTTGATTCTCATTTTCTCAAGTGATAGGCCAAGCAGTGGTTGTGATTGATTGACTGGTAGCTCAATGTTTCCCTTTTCAAAGCACCTACACTGTGTTTTCATTAGTGGCTCTTTACATGCCCCCCCTTACAACCGAAGGTACGCATTTCTCCACACTCCCTTCACGGTTTATTTTTTGCAGCATTTTTCCTAATGGCCATTCTGACTGCTGTGAGCTGATAGGTTTTTGTAATATGGGTATGCATGTCATTAAAATTTTTTAAATTCGTCATATTCCTACCCCTTTTTCTTTTCTCTTAAAAGAAAAAACCCGTGAGTACAATATAGCTCTTGAACCTGTCTTCTTCCAAGCTTGCCCTCTTTTGAATTTTTTGGTCGATTTTTGACCCCAGAAATTTTCTGGAGGGCAGGTATCATTTACAGAACTGCAAGTTGGTGAAAATTTAGTGACCTTTTGCAGTGGGTTCAAAGCTGCTGTTGTGGGAAATGGCCACAAGGAGGTAGCATTTCTCCATTCCCCAATCTGGGTACTAGGGCAGCAGAGCCTTTCTGGAAGTCATTGTCCTAGGTTGTAAATTAGAATGGAAATTGCCAGGAGAAATCCCCATAAGTTTATGTCTCATTACTTCTTCTGGGTTTTTAAAATTTTTTTAATCTGGGTAAAGTTTAGAATATTGTTTGTCCTAGGTGTACACAATCTGGTTCATTTGTACATTATGTTTGTCTATTAATGTACAGATCCTCTTCCCATGTAAAATATTACAGTGTTCCGTCGACCTCCCTTGCTATATGTTCGGTGTTTTTGATACATGTACATAATATGTATTTGTATATGTATAGTAACACTAATGTTCATTTCTCAATTTCCCCCCTCCTTTCCTTTCAGATGAGCATAGTTTGTTTTCTAAGCCTGTGAGTGTCTTTCTCTTTGGAAATATGTTCATCTGTGTCAGTTATTAGATAATGCCATAAGTGATAATATAGGATATAGGTGTTTTGCTTTCCGACCTACTTCATGTTTTGTGATTATCTCCAGGCTCAAGTATGGTGCCTCAAAGAGCAGTGCTTCAATGTTTTCCATGGCTAATATTCCATTGTGTACATGGACCACTTCTTCTTGGTGCATTCCTCTGTCGATGGACATTTTCGTTGCTTCCAAGTGTTGCCTATGGTAAATATTGCTGGAGTGCAGGATTGCCAGCCTGTGATTTTTGATTTTCATTTTCTCAGGTGATAGACCCAGCAGTGGGTATGATTGATTGACTGGTACGGTAGCTCAACGTTTACCTTTTCAAGGCAACTCCATTGTGCTTTCATTAGTGGCTCTTACCACGTCCCCCTTAGAATCAAGGTTACGCATTTCACCACAATCACGTCAGCATTTATTGTTGGCAGAATTTTTTTTGATGGCCATTATGACTGGTGTGAGCTGATAGGTTTTTGTAATTTGGGTTTACATGTCTGTAAAAATTCCTACAATTCATCATTTCTCCACGGCTTTTTCTTTTCTGTTAAAAGAAAAAAGCAAAAAAGTGTGAGTATAATATACCTCTTCAAATATTCTTTTTGGAAAGTTGCACTCTAGAATTTTTTGGTCGATTTTCGACCTCAGTATTTTTTGGAGGGCAGGTGTCATTTACAGAACTGCAATTGGTGAATATTTAGTGACCTTTTGCAGTGGGTTTAAAGCTGCTGTTGTGGGAAACGGCCACAAGGATGCAGCATTTCTCCATTCCCAAATCTGGGTACTAGGGCAGCAGAGCCATTCTAGAAGTCGTTTGTCTAGGTTGTAAATTTGAATGGAATGTGCCAGGAAAACCCCCCATAAGTCTATGTCTCATTACTCCTAGTTCGTTGTTTTAATTTTTTCATTTGGGGTAATGGTTAGAATGTTGCTTGTCCAAGGTGTACACACTCTGGTTCATCTACATATTCTACATACCTATTTATGTAGAGATCCTCTTCCCTTGTAAATTATTACAGTGTTCCGTAATCCTTCCTTGCTATATAGTCGGTCTTTTTGATATATGTATATAATATGTATTTGTATACATATGGTAACGCTAATCTTCATTTATCCATTCCCCCCACCTTTACTTTTAGATAAGCATAGTTCTTTTTTAATAAGTCTGTGATTGACTTTCTGTGTGGAAATATGTTCATTTGTGTCAGTTATTAGATAACGCCTATAAGTGATATCATAGGATATAGGACTTTTGCTTTCCGACTTACCTCATGTTCTGTGATTATCTCCAAGATCATCTATGGGGCCTCAAAGAGCAGTGTTTCATTGTTTTCCGTGGCTAGTATTCATTGTGTACATGGACCACTTCTTCTTTATCCTTTCATCTGTAGATGGACATTTTGGTTGCTTCACTGTCTTGTCTATTGTGAATAAGGCTGCAGTGCAGCTTTTGCATCCCGGGTCTTCTTCATTCTGGTCTTCTCAGGTGAGAGGCCCATTGGTGCGCCTGCTGGATTGACTGGTACCTCAATTTTTCCTTTTAAACGCAGCTCTTTCCTGTTCTCATTATTAGCGTTTAACCCTTTTACATCTCACCAGCAGCTAGAGGGTACACAGTTCTCTAAAACCTCTTCTGCATTTATTGTTTGTAGACTTTTTGCCAATGGTCAGTCGACTGGTGTGAATTGAAGACTTTCTGTAGATTAGATTGCATGAGTCTAATACTTCCTGAGGCTGAGCTTTTATCCATTTTCCTTTCTTTAAAAAGAGAGTGAGTAAAACTTACCTCTTCATACTATCTTCTTGAAAATTTTGCCTGTTTTGAATTTTTTTTATCCATTCCCTACCTCAGCACAATTTTGAGGGCAGGTGTCCTTTACAGCCCTGAGTCCTTGTGAATGGTAAGTGACCATTAGCTGTGGGTTAAAAGCTGCTCTTGCGGGAATCGGCCACATGGCGGCAGCATTTCTCCTTTACCAAATCTGGTTACTAGGGCAACAGAGCCTTACTGGAAGTGGTGTTCTAGGTTGTAAATTAGAATGGCATGTGAGAGGAAAACGCCCTTTAATTTATGTCTCATTACTTCTTGTTGGTATTTTTAACTTAATTTTTATTTTTTATCACAGCAAACTTGATTACAATGTTTTGTTTGTTCTAGGTGTGCAAGATGTGGTTCTTTCACACATATACATATATCTATTCTTCTTCGGAGCCTTTTCCCATGTAGGTTATGACACAATGTTGAGTAGTCTTCTCTTGGTATTGCGTAGGTCTTTGGTGATTACATATTTCACAGGTGTTTGTATCTCTCTGTTAACCTCAATACGGTAATGTTTCCATTCCTCACACCTTTCTATTTGGTGAACCATACGTTTTTATATTGATTCTATGATAGTGTTTCTCTGTGGAAATATCTTTGTTTGTATCATTTTTTAGGTAACCCCTATATATGATATGATAGGATATGTGTCTTTCGCTTTCTCACTTACTCCAAGTTGCGTGATTACTTCTAGACTCATCTACGGTGCTGCAAATGGCATTGTTTCATTTTTTCACTAGCTCATATTCCATCTGTACAGGTACCAGTTCTTCTTTGTCCACCCATCTGTCGGTGGACTTTTTGGTTACTTCCATATCTTGGCTATTGTAATAGTATGCAATGCAGATTTGCGTGGCTGTGTCCTTCCAATTCTGTCTTCTTAGTTTATAGGTCCAGGAATAGGTCTGCTGGATCATATGGTAGCTCAATGTTTACTTTTTAAAGGCACCTCTGTTCTGTTCTCCTTAGTGGCTCTTTCCAGGTTACGTCCCACTTAAAGTGGAGGGCATGTATTTCTTCCCAGCACCTTCAGGATTTATTCTTTGTAGTTTTTGCTGATGATTATTCTGAGTGGTGTGAGCTGATACCTCTTTGTGGTTGAATTTGCATGTGTCTCATAATGCGTTGAAATTGAGCTTTAAGACATGATCTTTTTATTTTTCCAGCTGTGATTAGAGCTTATTTCTTCACAGTGTTTTCTTAAAGTATGTGTCACCATTTGAAATATTTTGGCCATTATCTCCCTCAAGACATTTTGAGGGCAGGTTTCATTTACAGCCCTGCAGTACTTGTTCATATGAAGTGACCATTAGCTCAGGCTTTAAACCTGCTTTTGCAGGTAACGGCCAGAGAGCGGCAGCCTTTCTACGTTTCCCATGCTGGTACTAGGGAAACAGACCTACCGGCCAGTGGTGTTCTTCGGTTATAAATTAGAGTGCAATGTGCCCGGATAAACCCACAAATGTTGATGTCTCCTTGCTTTGGTTTGTTTTTAAATTGAGTTTATATTTATTATTAGAGTAATATTCCATTGTGTACGTGGACCACTTCTTCATGGTGCATTCCTCGGTTGATGGACATTTTCATTGCTTCCAAGTGCTGGCTATGGTAAATCTTGCTGGCGTACAGGTTTGCCAGCCTGTGACTTTTTGATTCTCATTTTCTCAAGTGATAGGCCAAGCAGTGGTTGTGATTGATTGACTGGTAGCTCAATGTTTCCCTTTTCAAAGCACCTACACTGTGTTTTCATTAGTGGCTCTTTACATGCCCCCCCTTACAACCGAAGGTACGCATTTCTCCACACTCCCTTCACGGTTTATTTTTTGCAGCATTTTTCCTAATGGCCATTCTGACTGCTGTGAGCTGATAGGTTTTTGTAATATGGGTATGCATGTCATTAAAATTTTTTAAATTCGTCATATTCCTACCCCTTTTTCTTTTCTCTTAAAAGAAAAAACCCGTGAGTACAATATAGCTCTTGAACCTGTCTTCTTCGAAGCTTGCCCTCTTTTGAATTTTTTGGTCGATTTTTGACCCCAGAAATTTTCTGGAGGGCAGGTATCATTTACAGAACTGCAAGTTGGTGAAAATTTAGTGACCTTTTGCAGTGGGTTCAAAGCTGCTGTTGTGGGAAATGGCCACAAGGAGGTAGCATTTCTCCATTCCCCAATCTGGGTACTAGGGCAGCAGAGCCTTTCTGGAAGTCATTGTCCTAGGTTGTAAATTAGAATGGAAATTGCCAGGAGAAATCCCCATAAGTTTATGTCTCATTACTTCTTCTGGGTTTTTAAAATTTTTTTAATCTGGGTAAAGTTTAGAATATTGTTTGTCCTAGGTGTACACAATCTGGTTCATTTGTACATTATGTTTGTCTATTAATGTACAGATCCTCTTCCCATGTAAAATATTACAGTGTTCCGTCGACCTCCCTTGCTATATGTTCGGTGTTTTTGATACATGTACATAATATGTATTTGTATATGTATAGTAACACTAATGTTCATTTCTCAATTTCCCCCCTCCTTTCCTTTCAGATGAGCATAGTTTGTTTTCTAAGCCTGTGAGTGTCTTTCTCTTTGGAAATATGTTCATCTGTGTCAGTTATTAGATAATGCCATAAGTGATAATATAGGATATAGGTGTTTTGCTTTCCGACCTACTTCATGTTTTGTGATTATCTCCAGGCTCAAGTATGGTGCCTCAAAGAGCAGTGCTTCAATGTTTTCCATGGCTAATATTCCATTGTGTACATGGACCACTTCTTCTTGGTGCATTCCTCTGTCGATGGACATTTTCGTTGCTTCCAAGTGTTGCCTATGGTAAATATTGCTGGAGTGCAGGATTGCCAGCCTGTGATTTTTGATTTTCATTTTCTCAGGTGATAGACCCAGCAGTGGGTATGATTGATTGACTGGTACGGTAGCTCAACGTTTACCTTTTCAAGGCAACTCCATTGTGCTTTCATTAGTGGCTCTTACCACGTCCCCCTTAGAATCAAGGGTACGCATTTCACCACAATCACGTCAGCATTTATTGTTGGCAGAATTTTTTTTGATGGCCATTATGACTGGTGTGAGCTGATAGGTTTTTGTAATTTGGGTTTACATGTCTGTAAAAATTCCTACAATTCATCATTTCTCCACGGCTTTTTCTTTTCTGTTAAAAGAAAAAAGCAAAAAAGTGTGAGTATAATATACCTCTTCAAATATTCTTTTTGGAAAGTTGCACTCTAGAATTTTTTGGTCGATTTTCGACCTCAGTATTTTTTGGAGGGCAGGTGTCATTTACAGAACTGCAATTGGTGAATATTTAGTGACCTTTTGCAGTGGGTTTAAAGCTGCTGTTGTGGGAAACGGCCACAAGGATGCAGCATTTCTCCATTCCCAAATCTGGGTACTAGGGCAGCAGAGCCATTCTAGAAGTCGTTTGTCTAGGTTGTAAATTTGAATGGAATGTGCCAGGAAAACCCCCCATAAGTCTATGTCTCATTACTCCTAGTTCGTTGTTTTAATTTTTTCATTTGGGGTAATGGTTAGAATGTTGCTTGTCCAAGGTGTACACACTCTGGTTCATCTACATATTCTACATACCTATTTATGTAGAGATCCTCTTCCCTTGTAAATTATTACAGTGTTCCGTAATCCTTCCTTGCTATATAGTCGGTCTTTTTGATATATGTATATAATATGTATTTGTATACATATGGTAACGCTAATCTTCATTTATCCATTCCCCCCACCTTTACTTTTAGATAAGCATAGTTCTTTTTTAATAAGTCTGTGATTGACTTTCTGTGTGGAAATATGTTCATTTGTGTCAGTTATTAGATAACGCCTATAAGTGATATCATAGGATATAGGACTTTTGCTTTCCGACTTACCTCATGTTCTGTGATTATCTCCAAGATCATCTATGGGGCCTCAAAGAGCAGTGTTTCATTGTTTTCCATGGCTAGTATTCATTGTGTACATGGACCACTTCTTCTTTATCCTTTCATCTGTAGATGGACATTTTGGTTGCTTCACTGTCTTGTCTATTGTGAATAAGGCTGCAGTGCAGCTTTTGCATCCCGGGTCTTCTTCATTCTGGTCTTCTCAGGTGAGAGGCCCATTGGTGCGCCTGCTGGATTGACTGGTACCTCAATTTTTCCTTTTAAACGCAGCTCTTTCCTGTTCTCATTATTAGCGTTTAACCCTTTTACATCTCACCAGCAGCTAGAGGGTACACAGTTCTCTAAAACCTCTTCTGCATTTATTGTTTGTAGACTTTTTGCCAATGGTCAGTCGACTGGTGTGAATTGAAGACTTTCTGTAGATTAGATTGCATGAGTCTAATACTTCCTGAGGCTGAGCTTTTATCCATTTTCCTTTCTTTAAAAAGAGAGTGAGTAAAACTTACCTCTTCATACTATCTTCTTGAAAATTTTGCCTGTTTTGAATTTTTTTTATCCATTCCCTACCTCAGCACAATTTTGAGGGCAGGTGTCCTTTACAGCCCTGAGTCCTTGTGAATGGTAAGTGACCATTAGCTGTGGGTTAAAAGCTGCTCTTGCGGGAATCGGCCACATGGCGGCAGCATTTCTCCTTTACCAAATCTGGTTACTAGGGCAACAGAGCCTTACTGGAAGTGGTGTTCTAGGTTGTAAATTAGAATGGCATGTGAGAGGAAAACGCCCTTTAATTTATGTCTCATTACTTCTTGTTGGTATTTTTAACTTAATTTTTATTTTTTATCACAGCAAACTTGATTACAATGTTTTGTTTGTTCTAGGTGTGCAAGATGTGGTTCTTTCACACATATACATATATCTATTCTTCTTCGGAGCCTTTTCCCATGTAGGTTATGACACAATGTTGAGTAGTCTTCTCTTGGTATTGCGTAGGTCTTTGGTGATTACATATTTCACAGGTGTTTGTATCTCTCTGTTAACCTCAATACGGTAATGTTTCCATTCCTCACACCTTTCTATTTGGTGAACCATACGTTTTTATATTGATTCTATGATAGTGTTTCTCTGTGGAAATATCTTTGTTTGTATCATTTTTTAGGTAACCCCTATATATGGTATGATAGGATATGTGTCTTTCGCTTTCTCACTTACTCCAAGTTGCGTGATTACTTCTAGACTCATCTACGGTGCTGCAAATGGCATTGTTTCATTTTTTCACTAGCTCATATTCCATCTGTACAGGTACCAGTTCTTCTTTGTCCACCCATCTGTCGGTGGACTTTTTGGTTACTTCCATATCTTGGCTATTGTAATAGTATGCAATGCAGATTTGCGTGGCTGTGTCCTTCCAATTCTGTCTTCTTAGTTTATAGGTCCAGGAATAGGTCTGCTGGATCATATGGTAGCTCAATGTTTACTTTTTAAAGGCACCTCTGTTCTGTTCTCCTTAGTGGCTCTTTCCAGGTTACGTCCCACTTAAAGTGGAGGGCATGTATTTCTTCCCAGCACCTTCAGGATTTATTCTTTGTAGTTTTTGCTGATGATTATTCTGAGTGGTGTGAGCTGATACCTCTTTGTGGTTGAATTTGCATGTGTCTCATAATGCGTTGAAATTGAGCTTTAAGACATGATCTTTTTATTTTTCCAGCTGTGATTAGAGCTTATTTCTTCACAGTGTTTTCTTAAAGTATGTGTCACCATTTGAAATATTTTGGCCATTATCTCCCTCAAGACATTTTGAGGGCAGGTTTCATTTACAGCCCTGCAGTACTTGTTCATATGAAGTGACCATTAGCTCAGGCTTTAAACCTGCTTTTGCAGGTAACGGCCAGAGAGCGGCAGCCTTTCTACGTTTCCCATGCTGGTACTAGGGAAACAGACCTACCGGCCAGTGGTGTTCTTCGGTTATAAATTAGAGTGCAATGTGCCCGGATAAACCCACAAATGTTGATGTCTCCTTGCTTTGGTTTGTTTTTAAATTGAGTTTATATTTATTATTAGAGTAATATTCCATTGTGTACGTGGACCACTTCTTCATGGTGCATTCCTCGGTTGATGGACATTTTCATTGCTTCCAAGTGCTGGCTATGGTAAATCTTGCTGGCGTACAGGTTTGCCAGCCTGTGACTTTTTGATTCTCATTTTCTCAAGTGATAGGCCAAGCAGTGGTTGTGATTGATTGACTGGTAGCTCAATGTTTCCCTTTTCAAAGCACCTACACTGTGTTTTCATTAGTGGCTCTTTACATGCCCCCCCTTACAACCGAAGGTACGCATTTCTCCACACTCCCTTCACGGTTTATTTTTTGCAGCATTTTTCCTAATGGCCATTCTGACTGCTGTGAGCTGATAGGTTTTTGTAATATGGGTATGCATGTCATTAAAATTTTTTAAATTCGTCATATTCCTACCCCTTTTTCTTTTCTCTTAAAAGAAAAAACCCGTGAGTACAATATAGCTCTTGAACCTGTCTTCTTCGAAGCTTGCCCTCTTTTGAATTTTTTGGTCGATTTTTGACCCCAGAAATTTTCTGGAGGGCAGGTATCATTTACAGAACTGCAAGTTGGTGAAAATTTAGTGACCTTTTGCAGTGGGTTCAAAGCTGCTGTTGTGGGAAATGGCCACAAGGAGGTAGCATTTCTCCATTCCCCAATCTGGGTACTAGGGCAGCAGAGCCTTTCTGGAAGTCATTGTCCTAGGTTGTAAATTAGAATGGAAATTGCCAGGAGAAATCCCCATAAGTTTATGTCTCATTACTTCTTCTGGGTTTTTAAAATTTTTTTAATCTGGGTAAAGTTTAGAATATTGTTTGTCCTAGGTGTACACAATCTGGTTCATTTGTACATTATGTTTGTCTATTAATGTACAGATCCTCTTCCCATGTAAAATATTACAGTGTTCCGTCGACCTCCCTTGCTATATGTTCGGTGTTTTTGATACATGTACATAATATGTATTTGTATATGTATAGTAACACTAATGTTCATTTCTCAATTTCCCCCCTCCTTTCCTTTCAGATGAGCATAGTTTGTTTTCTAAGCCTGTGAGTGTCTTTCTCTTTGGAAATATGTTCATCTGTGTCAGTTATTAGATAATGCCATAAGTGATAATATAGGATATAGGTGTTTTGCTTTCCGACCTACTTCATGTTTTGTGATTATCTCCAGGCTCAAGTATGGTGCCTCAAAGAGCAGTGCTTCAATGTTTTCCATGGCTAATATTCCATTGTGTACATGGACCACTTCTTCTTGGTGCATTCCTCTGTCGATGGACATTTTCGTTGCTTCCAAGTGTTGCCTATGGTAAATATTGCTGGAGTGCAGGATTGCCAGCCTGTGATTTTTGATTTTCATTTTCTCAGGTGATAGACCCAGCAGTGGGTATGATTGATTGACTGGTACGGTAGCTCAACGTTTACCTTTTCAAGGCAACTCCATTGTGCTTTCATTAGTGGCTCTTACCACGTCCCCCTTAGAATCAAGGGTACGCATTTCACCACAATCACGTCAGCATTTATTGTTGGCAGAATTTTTTTTGATGGCCATTATGACTGGTGTGAGCTGATAGGTTTTTGTAATTTGGGTTTACATGTCTGTAAAAATTCCTACAATTCATCATTTCTCCACGGCTTTTTCTTTTCTGTTAAAAGAAAAAAGCAAAAAAGTGTGAGTATAATATACCTCTTCAAATATTCTTTTTGGAAAGTTGCACTCTAGAATTTTTTGGTCGATTTTCGACCTCAGTATTTTTTGGAGGGCAGGTGTCATTTACAGAACTGCAATTGGTGAATATTTAGTGACCTTTTGCAGTGGGTTTAAAGCTGCTGTTGTGGGAAACGGCCACAAGGATGCAGCATTTCTCCATTCCCAAATCTGGGTACTAGGGCAGCAGAGCCATTCTAGAAGTCGTTTGTCTAGGTTGTAAATTTGAATGGAATGTGCCAGGAAAACCCCCCATAAGTCTATGTCTCATTACTCCTAGTTCGTTGTTTTAATTTTTTCATTTGGGGTAATGGTTAGAATGTTGCTTGTCCAAGGTGTACACACTCTGGTTCATCTACATATTCTACATACCTATTTATGTAGAGATCCTCTTCCCTTGTAAATTATTACAGTGTTCCGTAATCCTTCCTTGCTATATAGTCGGTCTTTTTGATATATGTATATAATATGTATTTGTATACATATGGTAACGCTAATCTTCATTTATCCATTCCCCCCACCTTTACTTTTAGATAAGCATAGTTCTTTTTTAATAAGTCTGTGATTGACTTTCTGTGTGGAAATATGTTCATTTGTGTCAGTTATTAGATAACGCCTATAAGTGATATCATAGGATATAGGACTTTTGCTTTCCGACTTACCTCATGTTCTGTGATTATCTCCAAGATCATCTATGGGGCCTCAAAGAGCAGTGTTTCATTGTTTTCCATGGCTAGTATTCATTGTGTACATGGACCACTTCTTCTTTATCCTTTCATCTGTAGATGGACATTTTGGTTGCTTCACTGTCTTGTCTATTGTGAATAAGGCTGCAGTGCAGCTTTTGCATCCCGGGTCTTCTTCATTCTGGTCTTCTCAGGTGAGAGGCCCATTGGTGCGCCTGCTGGATTGACTGGTACCTCAATTTTTCCTTTTAAACGCAGCTCTTTCCTGTTCTCATTATTAGCGTTTAACCCTTTTACATCTCACCAGCAGCTAGAGGGTACACAGTTCTCTAAAACCTCTTCTGCATTTATTGTTTGTAGACTTTTTGCCAATGGTCAGTCGACTGGTGTGAATTGAAGACTTTTTGTAGATTAGATTGCATGAGTCTAATACTTCCTGAGGCTGAGCTTTTATCCATTTTCCTTTCTTTAAAAAGAGAGTGAGTAAAACTTACCTCTTCATACTATCTTCTTGAAAATTTTGCCTGTTTTGAATTTTTTTTATCCATTCCCTACCTCAGCACAATTTTGAGGGCAGGTGTCCTTTACAGCCCTGAGTCCTTGTGAATGGTAAGTGACCATTAGCTGTGGGTTAAAAGCTGCTCTTGCGGGAATCGGCCACATGGCGGCAGCATTTCTCCTTTACCAAATCTGGTTACTAGGGCAACAGAGCCTTACTGGAAGTGGTGTTCTAGGTTGTAAATTAGAATGGCATGTGAGAGGAAAACGCCCTTTAATTTATGTCTCATTACTTCTTGTTGGTATTTTTAACTTAATTTTTATTTTTTATCACAGCAAACTTGATTACAATGTTTTGTTTGTTCTAGGTGTGCAAGATGTGGTTCTTTCACACATATACATATATCTATTCTTCTTCGGAGCCTTTTCCCATGTAGGATATGACACAATGTTGAGTAGTCTTCTCTTGGTATTGCGTAGGTCTTTGGTGATTACATATTTCACAGGTGTTTGTATCTCTCTGTTAACCTCAATACGGTAATGTTTCCATTCCTCACACCTTTCTATTTGGTGAACCATACGTTTTTATATTGATTCTATGATAGTGTTTCTCTGTGGAAATATCTTTGTTTGTATCATTTTTTAGGTAACCCCTATATATGATATGATAGGATATGTGTCTTTCGCTTTCTCACTTACTCCAAGTTGCATGATTACTTCTAGACTCATCTACGGTGCTGCAAATGGCATTGTTTCATTTTTTCACTAGCTCATATTCCATCTGTACAGGTACCAGTTCTTCTTTGTCCACCCATCTGTCGGTGGACTTTTTGGTTACTTCCATATCTTGGCTATTGTAATAGTATGCAATGCAGATTTGCGTGGCTGTGTCCTTCCAATTCTGTCTTCTTAGTTTATAGGTCCAGGAATAGGTCTGCTGGATCATATGGTAGCTCAATGTTTACTTTTTAAAGGCACCTCTGTTCTGTTCTCCTTAGTGGCTCTTTCCAGGTTACGTCCCACTTAAAGTGGAGGGCATGTATTTCTTCCCAGCACCTTCAGGATTTTTTCTTTGTAATTTTTGCTGATGATTATTCTGAGTGGTGTGAGCTGATACCTCTTTGTGGTTGAATTTGCATGTGTCTCATAATGCGTTGAAATTGAGCTTTAAGACATGATCTTTTTATTTTTCCAGCTGTGATTAGAGCTTATTTCTTCACAGTGTTTTCTTAAAGTATGTGTCACCATTTGAAATATTTTGGCCATTATCTCCCTCAAGACATTTTGAGGGCAGGTTTCATTTACAGCCCTGCAGTACTTGTTCATATGAAGTGACCATTAGCTCAGGTTTTAAACCTGCTTTTGCAGGTAACGGCCAGAGAGCGGCAGCCTTTCTACGTTTCCCATGCTGGTACTAGGGAAACAGACCTACCGGCCAGTGGTGTTCTTCGGTTATAAATTAGAGTGCAATGTGCCCGGATAAACCCACAAATGTTGATGTCTCCTTGCTTTGGTTTGTTTTTAAATTGAGTTTATATTTATTATTAGAGTAATATTCCATTGTGTACGTGGACCACTTCTTCTTGGTGCATTCCTCGGTTGATGGACATTTTCATTGCTTCCAAGTGCTGGCTATGGTAAATCTTGCTGGCGTACAGGTTTGCCAGCCTGTGACTTTTTGATTCTCATTTTCTCAAGTGATAGGCCAAGCAGTGGTTGTGATTGATTGACTGGTAGCTCAATGTTTCCCTTTTCAAAGCACCTACACTGTGTTTTCATTAGTGGCTCTTTACATGCCCCCCCTTACAACCGAAGGTACGCATTTCTCCACACTCCCTTCACGGTTTATTTTTTGCAGCATTTTTCCTAATGGCCATTCTGACTGCTGTGAGCTGATAGGTTTTTGTAATATGGGTATGCATGTCATTAAAATTTTTTAAATTCGTCATATTCCTACCCCTTTTTCTTTTCTCTTAAAAGAAAAACCCGTGAGTACAATATAGCTCTTGAACCTGTCTTCTTCGAAGCTTGCCCTCTTTTGAATTTTTTGGTCGATTTTTGACCCCAGAAATTTTCTGGAGGGCAGGTATCATTTACAGAACTGCAAGTTGGTGAAAATTTAGTGACCTTTTGCAGTGGGTTCAAAGCTGCTGTTGTGGGAAATGGCCACAAGGAGGTAGCATTTCTCCATTCCCCAATCTGGGTACTAGGGCAGCAGAGCCTTTCTGGAAGTCATTGTCCTAGGTTGTAAATTAGAATGGAAATTGCCAGGAGAAATCCCCATAAGTTTATGTCTCATTACTTCTTCTGGGTTTTTAAAATTTTTTTAATCTGGGTAAAGTTTAGAATATTGTTTGTCCTAGGTGTACACAATCTGGTTCATTTGTACATTATGTTTGTCTATTAATGTACAGATCCTCTTCCCATGTAAAATATTACAGTGTTCCGTCGACCTCCCTTGCTATATGTTCGGTGTTTTTGATACATGTACATAATATGTATTTGTATATGTATAGTAACACTAATGTTCATTTCTCAATTTCCCCCCTCCTTTCCTTTCAGATGAGCATAGTTTGTTTTCTAAGCCTGTGAGTGTCTTTCTCTTTGGAAATATGTTCATCTGTGTCAGTTATTAGATAATGCCATAAGTGATAATATAGGATATAGGTGTTTTGCTTTCCGACCTACTTCATGTTTTGTGATTATCTCCAGGCTCAAGTATGGTGCCTCAAAGAGCAGTGCTTCAATGTTTTCCATGGCTAATATTCCATTGTGTACATGGACCACTTCTTCTTGGTGCATTCCTCTGTCGATGGACATTTTCGTTGCTTCCAAGTGTTGCCTATGGTAAATATTGCTGGAGTGCAGGATTGCCAGCCTGTGATTTTTGATTTTCATTTTCTCAGGTGATAGACCCAGCAGTGGGTATGATTGATTGACTGGTACGGTAGCTCAACGTTTACCTTTTCAAGGCAACTCCATTGTGCTTTCATTAGTGGCTCTTACCAGATCCCCCTTAGAATCAAGGTTACGCATTTCACCACAATCACGTCAGCATTTATTGTTGGCAGAATTTTTTTTGATGGCCATTATGACTGGTGTGAGCTGATAGGTTTTTGTAATTTGGGTTTACATGTCTGTAAAAATTCCTACAATTCATCATTTCTCCACGGCTTTTTCTTTTCTGTTAAAAGAAAAAAGCAAAAAAGTGTGAGTATAATATACCTCTTCAAATATTCTTTTTGGAAAGTTGCACTCTAGAATTTTTTGGTCGATTTTCGACCTCAGTATTTTTTGGAGGGCAGGTGTCATTTACAGAACTGCAATTGGTGAATATTTAGTGACCTTTTGCAGTGGGTTTAAAGCTGCTGTTGTGGGAAACGGCCACAAGGATGCAGCATTTCTCCATTCCCAAATCTGGGTACTAGGGCAGCAGAGCCATTCTAGAAGTCGTTTGTCTAGGTTGTAAATTTGAATGGAATGTGCCAGGAAAACCCCCCATAAGTCTATGTCTCATTACTCCTAGTTCGTTGTTTTAATTTTTTCATTTGGGGTAATGGTTAGAATGTTGCTTGTCCAAGGTGTACACACTCTGGTTCATCTACATATTCTACATACCTATTTATGTAGAGATCCTCTTCCCTTGTAAATTATTACAGTGTTCCGTAATCCTTCCTTGCTATATAGTCGGTCTTTTTGATATATGTATATAATATGTATTTGTATACATATGGTAACGCTAATCTTCATTTATCCATTCCCCCCACCTTTACTTTTAGATAAGCATAGTTCTTTTTTAATAAGTCTGTGATTGACTTTCTGTGTGGAAATATGTTCATTTGTGTCAGTTATTAGATAACGCCTATAAGTGATATCATAGGATATAGGACTTTTGCTTTCCGACTTACCTCATGTTCTGTGATTATCTCCAAGATCATCTATGGGGCCTCAAAGAGCAGTGTTTCATTGTTTTCCATGGCTAGTATTCATTGTGTACATGGACCACTTCTTCTTTATCCTTTCATCTGTAGATGGACATTTTGGTTGCTTCACTGTCTTGTCTATTGTGAATAAGGCTGCAGTGCAGCTTTTGCATCCCGGGTCTTCTTCATTCTGGTCTTCTCAGGTGAGAGGCCCATTGGTGCGCCTGCTGGATTGACTGGTACCTCAATTTTTCCTTTTAAACGCAGCTCTTTCCTGTTCTCATTATTAGCGTTTAACCCTTTTACATCTCACCAGCAGCTAGAGGGTACACAGTTCTCTAAAACCTCTTCTGCATTTATTGTTTGTAGACTTTTTGCCAATGGTCAGTCGACTGGTGTGAATTGAAGACTTTTTGTAGATTAGATTGCATGAGTCTAATACTTCCTGAGGCTGAGCTTTTATCCATTTTCCTTTCTTTAAAAAGAGAGTGAGTAAAACTTACCTCTTCATACTATCTTCTTGAAAATTTTGCCTGTTTTGAATTTTTTTGATCCATTCCCTACCTCAGCACAATTTTGAGGGCAGGTGTCCTTTACAGCCCTGAGTCCTTGTGAATGGTAAGTGACCATTAGCTGTGGGTTAAAAGCTGCTCTTGCGGGAATCGGCCACATGGCGGCAGCATTTCTCCTTTACCAAATCTGGTTACTAGGGCAACAGAGCCTTACTGGAAGTGGTGTTCTAGGTTGTAAATTAGAATGGCATGTGAGAGGAAAACGCCCTTTAATTTATGTCTCATTACTTCTTGTTGGTATTTTTAACTTAATTTTTATTTTTTATCACAGCAAACTTGATTACAATGTTTTGTTTGTTCTAGGTGTGCAAGATGTGGTTCTTTCACACATATACATATATCTATTCTTCTTCGGAGCCTTTTCCCATGTAGGTTATGACACAATGTTGAGTAGTCTTCTCTTGGTATTGCGTAGGTCTTTGGTGATTACATATTTCACAGGTGTTTGTATCTCTCTGTTAACCTCAATACGGTAATGTTTCCATTCCTCACACCTTTCTATTTGGTGAACCATACGTTTTTATATTGATTCTATGATAGTGTTTCTCTGTGGAAATATCTTTGTTTGTATCATTTTTTAGGTAACCCCTATATATGATATGATAGGATATGTGTCTTTCGCTTTCTCACTTACTCCAAGTTGCGTGATTACTTCTAGACTCATCTACGGTGCTGCAAATGGCATTGTTTCATTTTTTCACTAGCTCATATTCCATCTGTACAGGTACCAGTTCTTCTTTGTCCACCCATCTGTCGGTGGACTTTTTGGTTACTTCCATATCTTGGCTATTGTAATAGTGTGCAATGCAGATTTGCGTGGCTGTGTCCTTCCAATTCTGTCTTCTTAGTTTATAGGTCCAGGAATAGGTCTGCTGGATCATATGGTAGCTCAATGTTTACTTTTTAAAGGCACCTCTGTTCTGTTCTCCTTAGTGGCTCTTTCCAGGTTACGTCCCACTTAAAGTGGAGGGCATGTATTTCTTCCCAGCACCTTCAGGATTTTTTCTTTGTAGTTTTTGCTGATGATTATTCTGAGTGGTGTGAGCTGATACCTCTTTGTGGTTGAATTTGCATGTGTCTCATAATGCGTTGAAATTGAGCTTTAAGACATGATCTTTTTATTTTTCCAGCTGTGATTAGAGCTTATTTCTTCACAGTGTTTTCTTAAAGTATGTGTCACCATTTGAAATATTTTGGCCATTATCTCCCTCAAGACATTTTGAGGGCAGGTTTCATTTACAGCCCTGCAGTACTTGTTCATATGAAGTGACCATTAGCTCAGGCTTTAAACCTGCTTTTGCAGGTAACGGCCAGAGAGCGGCAGCCTTTCTACGTTTCCCATGCTGGTACTAGGGAAACAGACCTACCGGCCAGTGGTGTTCTTCGGTTATAAATTAGAGTGCAATGTGCCCGGATAAACCCACAAATGTTGATGTCTCCTTGCTTTTGTTTGTTTTTAAATTGAATTTATATTTATTATTAGAGTAATATTCCATTGTGTACGTGGACCACTTCTTCTTGGTGCATTCCTCGGTTGATGGACATTTTCATTGCTTCCAAGTGCTGGCTATGGTAAATCTTGCTGGCGTACAGGTTTGCCAGCCTGTGACTTTTTGATTCTCATTTTCTCAGGTGATAGGCCAAGCAGTGGTTGTGATTGATTGACTGGTAGCTCAATGTTTCCCTTTTCAAAGCACCTACACTGTGTTTTCATTAGTGGCTCTTTACATGCCCCCCCTTACAACCGAAGGTACGCATTTCTCCACACTCCCTTCACGGTTTATTTTTTGCAGCATTTTTCCTAATGGCCATTCTGACTGCTGTGAGCTGATAGGTTTTTGTAATATGGGTGTGCATGTCATTAAAATTTTTTAAATTCGTCATATTCCTACCCCTTTTTCTTTTCTCTTAAAAGAAAAACCCGTGAGTACAATATAGCTCTTGAACTTGTCTTCTTCGAAGCTTGCCCTCTTTTGAATTTTTTGGTCGATTTTAGACCCCAGAAATTTTCTGGAGGGCAGGTATCATTTACAGAACTGCAAGTTGGTGAAAATTTAGTGACATTTTGCAGTGGGTTCAAAGCTGCTCTTGTGGGAAACGGCCACAAGGAGGTAGCATTTCTCCATTCCCCAATCTGGGTACTAGGGCAGCAGAGCCTTTCTGGAAGTCATTGTCCTAGGTTGTAAATTAGAATGGAAATTGCCAGGAGAAATCCCCATAAGTTTATGTCTCATTACTTCTTCTGGGTTTTTAAAATTTTTTTAATCTGGGTAAAGTTTAGAATATTTTTTGTCCTAGGTGTACACAATCTGGTTCATTTGTACATTATGTATGTCTATTAATGTACAGATCCTCTTCCCATGTAAAATATTACAGTGTTCCGTCGACCTCCCTTGCTATATGTTTGGTGTTTTTGATACATGTATATAATATGTATTTGTATATGTATGGTAACACTAATGTTCATTTCTCAATTTCCCCCCTCCTTTCCTTTCAGATGAGCATAGTTTGTTTTCTAAGCCTGTGAGTGTCTTTCTCTTTGGAAATATGTTCATCTGTGTCAGTTATTAGATAATGCCATAAGTGATAATATAGGATATAGGTGTTTTGCTTTCCGACCTACTTCATGTTTTGTGATTATCTCCAGGCTCAAGTATGGTGCCTCAAAGAGCAGTGCTTCAATGTTTTCCATGGCTAATATTCCATTGTGTACATGGACCACTTCTTCTTGGTGCATTCCTCTGTCGATGGACATTTTCGTTGCTTCCAAGTGTTGCCTATGGTAAATATTGCTGGAGTGCAGGATTGCCAGCCTGTGATTTTTGATTTTCATTTTCTCAGGTGATAGACCCAGCAGTGGATATGATTGATTGACTGGTACGGTAGCTCAACGTTTACCTTTTCAAGGCAACTCCATTGTGCTTTCATTAGTGGCTCTTACCACGTCCCCCTTAGAATCAAGGGTACGCATTTCTCCACAGTCACGTCAGCATTTATTGTTGGCAGAATTTTTTTTGATGGCCATTATGACTGGTGTGAGCTGATAGGTTTTTGTAATTTGGGTTTACATGTCTGTAAAAATTCCTACAAATCATCATTTTTCCACGGCTTTTTCTTTTCTGTTAAAAGAAAATAGCAAAAAAGTGTGAGTATAATATACCTCTTCAAATACTCTTTATGGAAGGTTGCACTCTAGAATTTTCTGGTCGGTTTTCGACCTCAGTATTTTTTGGAGTGCAGGTGTCATTTACAGAACTGCAATTGGTGAATATTTAGTGACCTTTTGCAGTGGGTTTAAAGCTGCTGTTGTGGGAAACGGCCACAAGGATGCAGCATTTCTCCATTCCCAAATCTGGGTACTAGGGCAGCAGAGCCATTCTAGAAGTCGTTTGTCTAGGTTGTAAATTTGAATGGAATGTGCCAGGAAAACCCCCCATAAGTCTATGTCTCATTACTCCTAGTTCGTTGTTTTAATTTTTTCAATTGGGGTAATGGTTAGAATGTTGCTTGTCCAAGGTGTACACACTCTGGTTCATCTACATATTCTACATACCTATTTATGTAGAGATCCTCTTCCCTTGTAAATTATTACAGTGTTCCGTAATCCTTCCTTGCTATATGGTCGGTCTTTTTGATATATGTATATAATATGTATTTGTATACATATGGTAACGCTAATCTTCATTTATCCATTACCCCCACCTTTACTTTTAGATAAGCATAGTTCTTTTTTAATAAGTCTGTGATTGACTTTCTGTGTGGAAATATGTTCATTTGTGTCAGTTATTAGATAACGCCTATAAGTGATATCATAGGATATAGGACTTTTGCTTTCCGACTTACCTCATGTTCTGTGATTATCTCCAAGATCATCTATGGGGCCTCAAAGAGCAGTGTTTCATTGTTTTCCATGGCTAGTATTCATTGTGTACATGGACCACTTCTTCTTTATCCTTTCATCTGTAGATGGACATTTTGGTTGCTTCACTGTCTTGTCTATTGTGAATAAGGCTGCAGTGCAGCTTTTGCATCCCGGGTCTTCTTCATTCTGGTCTTCTCAGGTGAGAGGCCCATTGGTGCGCCTGCTGGATTGACTGGTACCTCAATTTTTCCTTTTAAACGCAGCTCTTTCCTGTTCTCATTATTAGCGTTTAACCCTTTTACATCTCACCAGCAGCTAGAGGGTACACAGTTCTCTAAAACCTCTTCAGCATTTATTGTTTGTAGACTTTTTGCCAATGGTCAGTCGACTGGTGTGAGTTGAAGACTTTTTGTAGATTAGATTGCATGAGTCTAATACTTCCTGAGGCTGAGCTTTTATCCATTTTCCTTTCTTTAAAAAGAGAGTGAGTAAAACTTACCTCTTCATACTATCTTCTTGAAAATTTTGCCTGTTTTGAATTTTTTTGATCCATTCCCTACCTCAGCACAATTTTGAGGGCAGGTGTCCTTTACAGCCCTGAGTCCTTGTGAATGGTAAGTGACCATTAGCTGTTGGTTAAAAGCTGCTCTTGCGGGAATCGGCCACATGGCGGCAGCATTTCTCCTTTACCAAATCTGGTTACTAGGTCAACAGAGCTTTACTGGAAGTGGTGTTCTAGGTTGTAAATTAGAATGGCATGTGAGAGGAAAACGCCCTTTAATTTATGTCTCATTACTTCTTGTTGGTATTTTTAACTTAATTTTTATTTTTTATCACAGCAAACTTGATTACAATGTTTTGTTTGTTCTAGGTGTGCAAGATGTGGTTCTTTCACACATATACATATATCTATTCTTCTTCGGAGCCTTTTCCCATGTAGGTTATGACACAATGTTGAGTAGTCTTCTCTTGGTATTGCGTAGGTCTTTGGTGATTACATATTTCACAGGTGTTTGTATCTCTTTGTTAACCTCAATACGGTAATGTATCCATTCCTCACACCTTTCTATTTGGTGAACCATACGTTTTTATATTGATTCTATGATAGTGTTTCTCTGTGGAAATATCTTTGTTTGTATCATTTTTTAGGTAACCCCTATATATGATATGATAGGATATGTGTCTTTCGCTTTCTCACTTACTCCAAGTTGCGTGATTACTTCTAGACTCATCTACGGTGCTGCAAATGGCATTGTTTCATTTTTTCACTAGCTCATATTCCATCTGTACAGGTAGCAGTTCTTCTTTGTCCACCCATCTTTCGGTGGACTTTTTGGTTACTTCCATATCTTGGCTATTGTAGTAGTGTGCAATGCAGATTTGCGTGGCTGTGTCCTTCCAATTCTGTCTTCTTAGTTTATAGGTCCAGGAATAGGTCTGCTGGATCATATGGTAGCTCAATGTTTACTTTTTAAAGGCACCTCTGTTCTGTTCTCCTTAGTGGCTCTTTCCAGGTTACGTCCCACTTAAAGTGGAGGGCATGTATTTCTTCCCAGCACCTTCAGGATTTATTCTTTGTAGTTTTTGCTGATGATTATTCTGAGTGGTGTGAGCTGATACCTCTTTGTGGTTGAATTTGCATGTGTCTCATAATGCGTTGAAATTGAGCTTTAAGACATGATCTTTTTATTTTTCCAGCTGTGATTAGAGCTTATTTCTTCACAGGGTTTTCTTAAAGTATGTGTCACCATTTGAAATATTTTGGCCATTATCTCCCTCAAGACATTTTGAGGGCAGGTTTCATTTACAGCCCTGCAGTACTTGTTCATATGAAGTGACCATTAGCTCAGGCTTTAAACCTGCTTTTGCAGGTAACGGCCAGAGAGCGGCAGCCTTTCTACGTTTCCCATGCTGGTACTAGGGAAACAGACCTACCGGCCAGTGGTGTTCTTCGGTTATAAATTAGAGTGCAATGTGCCCGGATAAACCCACAAATGTTGATGTCTCCTTGCTTTTGTTTGTTTTTAAATTGAATTTATATTTATTATTAGAGTAATATTCCATTGTGTACGTGGACCACTTCTTCTTGGTGCATTCCTCGGTTGATGGACATTTTCATTGCTTCCAAGTGCTGGCTATGGTAAATCTTGCTGGCGTACAGGTTTGCCAGCCTGTGACTTTTTGATTCTCATTTTCTCAGGTGATAGGCCAAGCAGTGGTTGTGATTGATTGACTGGTAGCTCAATGTTTCCCTTTTCAAAGCACCTACACTGTGTTTTCATTAGTGGCTCTTTACATGCCCCCCCTTACAACCGAAGGTACGCATTTCTCCACACTCCCTTCACGGTTTATTTTTTGCAGCATTTTTCCTAATGGCCATTCTGACTGCTGTGAGCTGATAGGTTTTTGTAATATGGGTGTGCATGTCATTAAAATTTTTTAAATTCGTCATATTCCTACCCCTTTTTCTTTTCTCTTAAAAGAAAAACCCGTGAGTACAATATAGCTCTTGAACTTGTCTTCTTCGAAGCTTGCCCTCTTTTGAATTTTTTGGTCGATTTTAGACCCCAGAAATTTTCTGGAGGGCAGGTATCATTTACAGAACTGCAAGTTGGTGAAAATTTAGTGACATTTTGCAGTGGGTTCAAAGCTGCTCTTGTGGGAAACGGCCACAAGGAGGTAGCATTTCTCCATTCCCCAATCTGGGTACTAGGGCAGCAGAGCCTTTCTGGAAGTCATTGTCCTAGGATGTAAATTAGAATGGAAATTGCCAGGAGAAATCCCCATAAGTTTATGTCTCATTACTTCTTCTGGGTTTTTAAAATTTTTTTAATCTGGGTAAAGTTTAGAATATTTTTTGTCCTAGGTGTACACAATCTGGTTCATTTGTACATTATGTATGTCTATTAATGTACAGATCCTCTTCCCATGTAAAATATTACAGTGTTCCGTCGACCTCCCTTGCTATATGTTTGGTGTTTTTGATACATGTATATAATATGTATTTGTATATGTATGGTAACACTAATGTTCATTTCTCAATTTCCCCCCTCCTTTCCTTTCAGATGAGCATAGTTTGTTTTCTAAGCCTGTGAGTGTCTTTCTCTTTGGAAATATGTTCATCTGTGTCAGTTATTAGATAATGCCATAAGTGATAATATAGGATATAGGTGTTTTGCTTTCCGACCTACTTCATGTTTTGTGATTATCTCCAGGCTCAAGTATGGTGCCTCAAAGAGCAGTGCTTCAATGTTTTCCATGGCTAATATTCCATTGTGTACATGGACCACTTCTTCTTGGTGCATTCCTCTGTCGATGGACATTTTCGTTGCTTCCAAGTGTTGCCTATGGTAAATATTGCTGGAGTGCAGGATTGCCAGCCTGTGATTTTTGATTTTCATTTTCTCAGGTGATAGACCCAGCAGTGGATATGATTGATTGACTGGTACGGTAGCTCAACGTTTACCTTTTCAAGGCAACTCCATTGTGCTTTCATTAGTGGCTCTTACCACGTCCCCCTTAGAATCAAGGGTACGCATTTCTCCACAGTCACGTCAGCATTTATTGTTGGCAGAATTTTTTTTGATGGCCATTATGACTGGTGTGAGCTGATAGGTTTTTGTAATTTGGGTTTACATGTCTGTAAAAATTCCTACAAATCATCATTTTTCCACGGCTTTTTCTTTTCTGTTAAAAGAAAATAGCAAAAAAGTGTGAGTATAATATACCTCTTCAAATACTCTTTATGGAAGGTTGCACTCTAGAATTTTCTGGTCGGTTTTCGACCTCAGTATTTTTTGGAGTGCAGGTGTCATTTACAGAACTGCAATTGGTGAATATTTAGTGACCTTTTGCAGTGGGTTTAAAGCTGCTGTTGTGGGAAACGGCCACAAGGATGCAGCATTTCTCCATTCCCAAATCTGGGTACTAGGGCAGCAGAGCCATTCTAGAAGTCGTTTGTCTAGGTTGTAAATTTGAATGGAATGTGCCAGGAAAACCCCCCATAAGTCTATGTCTCATTACTCCTAGTTCGTTGTTTTAATTTTTTCAATTGGGGTAATGGTTAGAATGTTGCTTGTCCAAGGTGTACACACTCTGGTTCATCTACATATTCTACATACCTATTTATGTAGAGATCCTCTTCCCTTGTAAATTATTACAGTGTTCCGTAATCCTTCCTTGCTATATGGTCGGTCTTTTTGATATATGTATATAATATGTATTTGTATACATATGGTAACGCTAATCTTCATTTATCCATTACCCCCACCTTTACTTTTAGATAAGCATAGTTCTTTTTTAATAAGTCTGTGATTGACTTTCTGTGTGGAAATATGTTCATTTGTGTCAGTTATTAGATAACGCCTATAAGTGATATCATAGGATATAGGACTTTTGCTTTCCGACTTACCTCATGTTCTGTGATTATCTCCAAGATCATCTATGGGGCCTCAAAGAGCAGTGTTTCATTGTTTTCCATGGCTAGTATTCATTGTGTACATGGACCACTTCTTCTTTATCCTTTCATCTGTAGATGGACATTTTGGTTGCTTCACTGTCTTGTCTATTGTGAATAAGGCTGCAGTGCAGCTTTTGCAGCCCGGGTCTTCTTCATTCTGGTCTTCTCAGGTGAGAGGCCCATTGGTGCGCCTGCTGGATTGACTGGTACCTCAATTTTTCCTTTTAAACGCAGCTCTTTCCTGTTCTCATTATTAGCGTTTAACCCTTTTACATCTCACCAGCAGCTAGAGGGTACACAGTTCTCTAAAACCTCTTCTGCATTTATTGTTTGTAGACTTTTTGCCAATGGTCAGTCGACTGGTGTGAATTGAAGACTTTTTGTAGATTAGATTGCATGAGTCTAATACTTCCTGAGGCTGAGCTTTTATCCATTTTCCTTTCTTTAAAAAGAGAGTGAGTAAAACTTACCTCTTCATACTATCTTCTTGAAAATTTTGCCTGTTTTGAATTTTTTTGATCCATTCCCTACCTCAGCACAATTTTGAGGGCAGGTGTCCTTTACAGCCCTGAGTCCTTGTGAATGGTAAGTGACCATTAGCTGTGGGTTAAAAGCTGCTCTTGCGGGAATCGGCCACATGGCGGCAGCATTTCTCCTTTACCAAATCTGGTTACTAGGGCAACAGAGCCTTACTGGAAGTGGTGTTCTAGGTTGTAAATTAGAATGGCATGTGAGAGGAAAACGCCCTTTAATTTATGTCTCATTACTTCTTGTTGGTATTTTTAACTTAATTTTTATTTTTTATCACAGCAAACTTGATTACAATGTTTTGTTTGTTCTAGGTGTGCAAGATGTGGTTCTTTCACACATATACATATATCTATTCTTCTTCGGAGCCTTTTCCCATGTAGGTTATGACACAATGTTGAGTAGTCTTCTCTTGGTATTGCGTAGGTCTTTGGTGATTACATATTTCACAGGTGTTTGTATCTCTCTGTTAACCTCAATACGGTAATGTTTCCATTCCTCACACCTTTCTATTTGGTGAACCATACGTTTTTATATTGATTCTATGATAGTGTTTCTCTGTGGAAATATCTTTGTTTGTATCATTTTTTAGGTAACCCCTATATATGATATGATAGGATATGTGTCTTTCGCTTTCTCACTTACTCCAAGTTGCGTGATTACTTCTAGACTCATCTACGGTGCTGCAAATGGCATTGTTTCATTTTTTCACTAGCTCATATTCCATCTGTACAGGTACCAGTTCTTCTTTGTCCACCCATCTGTCGGTGGACTTTTTGGTTACTTCCATATCTTGGCTATTGTAATAGTATGCAATGCAGATTTGCGTGGCTGTGTCCTTCCAATTCTGTCTTCTTAGTTTATAGGTCCAGGAATAGGTCTGCTGGATCATATGGTAGCTCAATGTTTACTTTTTAAAGGCACCTCTGTTCTGTTCTCCTTAGTGGCTCTTTCCAGGTTACGTCCCACTTAAATTGGAGGGCATGTATTTCTTCCCAGCACCTTCAGGATTTATTCTTTGTAGTTTTTGCTGATGATTATTCTGAGTGGTGTGAGCTGATACCTCTTTGTGGTTGAATTTGCATGTGTCTCATAATGCGTTGAAATTGAGCTTTAAGACATGATCTTTTTATTTTTCCAGCTGTGATTAGAGCTTATTTCTTCACAGTGTTTTCTTAAAGTATGTGTCACCATTTGAAATATTTTGGCCATTATCTCCCTCAAGACATTTTGAGGGCAGGTTTCATTTACAGCCCTGCAGTACTTGTTCATATGAAGTGACCATTAGCTCAGGCTTTAAACCTGCTTTTGCAGGTAACGGCCAGAGAGCGGCAGCCTTTCTACGTTTCCCATGCTGGTACTAGGGAAACAGACCTACCGGCCAGTGGTGTTCTTCGGTTATAAATTAGAGTGCAATGTGCCCGGATAAACCCACAAATGTTGATGTCTCCTTGCTTTGGTTTGTTTTTAAATTGAGTTTATATTTATTATTAGAGTAATATTCCATTGTGTACGTGGACCACTTCTTCTTGGTGCATTCCTCGGTTGATGGACATTTTCATTGCTTCCAAGTGCTGGCTATGGTAAATCTTGCTGGCGTACAGGTTTGCCAGCCTGTGACTTTTTGATTCTCATTTTCTCAAGTGATAGGCCAAGCAGTGGTTGTGATTGATTGACTGGTAGCTCAATGTTTCCCTTTTCAAAGCACCTACACTGTGTTTTCATTAGTGGCTCTTTACATGCCCCCCCTTACAACCGAAGGTACGCATTTCTCCACACTCCCTTCACGGTTTATTTTTTGCAGCATTTTTCCTAATGGCCATTCTGACTGCTGTGAGCTGATAGGTTTTTGTAATATGGGTATGCATGTCATTAAAATTTTTTAAATTCGTCATATTCCTACCCCTTTTTCTTTTCTCTTAAAAGAAAAACCCGTGAGTACAATATAGCTCTTGAACCTGTCTTCTTCGAAGCTTGCCCTCTTTTGAATTTTTTGGTCGATTTTTGACCCCAGAAATTTTCTGGAGGGCAGGTATCATTTACAGAACTGCAAGTTGGTGAAAATTTAGTGACCTTTTGCAGTGGGTTCAAAGCTGCTGTTGTGGGAAATGGCCACAAGGAGGTAGCATTTCTCCATTCCCCAATCTGGGTACTAGGGCAGCAGAGCCTTTCTGGAAGTCATTGTCCTAGGTTGTAAATTAGAATGGAAATTGCCAGGAGAAATCCCCATAAGTTTATGTCTCATTACTTCTTCTGGGTTTTTAAAATTTTTTTAATCTGGGTAAAGTTTAGAATATTGTTTGTCCTAGGTGTACACAATCTGGTTCATTTGTACATTATGTTTGTCTATTAATGTACAGATCCTCTTCCCATGTAAAATATTACAGTGTTCCGTCGACCTCCCTTGCTATATGTTCGGTGTTTTTGATACATGTACATAATATGTATTTGTATATGTATAGTAACACTAATGTTCATTTCTCAATTTCCCCCCTCCTTTCCTTTCAGATGAGCATAGTTTGTTTTCTAAGCCTGTGAGTGTCTTTCTCTTTGGAAATATGTTCATCTGTGTCAGTTATTAGATAATGCCATAAGTGATAATATAGGATATAGGTGTTTTGCTTTCCGACCTACTTCATGTTTTGTGATTATCTCCAGGCTCAAGTATGGTGCCTCAAAGAGCAGTGCTTCAATGTTTTCCATGGCTAATATTCCATTGTGTACATGGACCACTTCTTCTTGGTGCATTCCTCTGTCGATGGACATTTTCGTTGCTTCCAAGTGTTGCCTATGGTAAATATTGCTGGAGTGCAGGATTGCCAGCCTGTGATTTTTGATTTTCATTTTCTCAGGTGATAGACCCAGCAGTGGGTATGATTGATTGACTGGTACGGTAGCTCAACGTTTACCTTTTCAAGGCAACTCCATTGTGCTTTCATTAGTGGCTCTTACCACGTCCCCCTTAGAATCAAGGTTACGCATTTCACCACAATCACGTCAGCATTTATTGTTGGCAGAATTTTTTTTGATGGCCATTATGACTGGTGTGAGCTGATAGGTTTTTGTAATTTGGGTTTACATGTCTGTAAAAATTCCTACAATTCATCATTTCTCCACGGCTTTTTCTTTTCTGTTAAAAGAAAAAAGCAAAAAAGTGTGAGTATAATATACCTCTTCAAATATTCTTTTTGGAAAGTTGCACTCTAGAATTTTTTGGTCGATTTTCGACCTCAGTATTTTTTGGAGGGCAGGTGTCATTTACAGAACTGCAATTGGTGAATATTTAGTGACCTTTTGCAGTGGGTTTAAAGCTGCTGTTGTGGGAAACGGCCACAAGGATGCAGCATTTCTCCATTCCCAAATCTGGGTACTAGGGCAGCAGAGCCATTCTAGAAGTCGTTTGTCTAGGTTGTAAATTTGAATGGAATGTGCCAGGAAAACCCCCCATAAGTCTATGTCTCATTACTCCTAGTTCGTTGTTTTAATTTTTTCATTTGGGGTAATGGTTAGAATGTTGCTTGTCCAAGGTGTACACACTCTGGTTCATCTACATATTCTACATACCTATTTATGTAGAGATCCTCTTCCCTTGTAAATTATTACAGTGTTCGGTAATCCTTCCTTGCTATATGGTCGGTCTTTTTGATATATGTATATAATATGTATTTGTATACATATGGTAACGCTAATCTTCATTTATCCATTCCCCCCACCTTTACTTTTAGATAAGCATAGTTCTTTTTTAATAAGTCTGTGATTGACTTTCTGTGTGGAAATATGTTCATTTGTGTCAGTTATTAGATAACGCCTATAAGTGATATCATAGGATATAGGACTTTTGCTTTCCGACTTACCTCATGTTCTGTGATTATCTCCAAGATCATCTATGGGGCCTCAAAGAGCAGTGTTTCATTGTTTTCCATGGCTAGTATTCATTGTGTACATGGACCACTTCTTCTTTATCCTTTCATCTGTAGATGGACATTTTGGTTGCTTCACTGTCTTGTCTATTGTGAATAAGGCTGCAGTGCAGCTTTTGCAGCCCGGGTCTTCTTCATTCTGGTCTTCTCAGGTGAGAGGCCCATTGGTGCGCCTGCTGGATTGACTGGTACCTCAATTTTTCCTTTTAAACGCAGCTCTTTCCTGTTCTCATTATTAGCGTTTAACCCTTTTACATCTCACCAGCAGCTAGAGGGTACACAGTTCTCTAAAACCTCTTCTGCATTTATTGTTTGTAGACTTTTTGCCAATGGTCAGTCGACTGGTGTGAATTGAAGACTTTTTGTAGATTAGATTGCATGAGTCTAATACTTCCTGAGGCTGAGCTTTTATCCATTTTCCTTTCTTTAAAAAGAGAGTGAGTAAAACTTACCTCTTCATACTATCTTCTTGAAAATTTTGCCTGTTTTGAATTTTTTTGATCCATTCCCTACCTCAGCACAATTTTGAGGGCAGGTGTCCTTTACAGCCCTGAGTCCTTGTGAATGGTAAGTGACCATTAGCTGTGGGTTAAAAGCTGCTCTTGCGGGAATCGGCCACATGGCGGCAGCATTTCTCCTTTACCAAATCTGGTTACTAGGGCAACAGAGCCTTACTGGAAGTGGTGTTCTAGGTTGTAAATTAGAATGGCATGTGAGAGGAAAACGCCCTTTAATTTATGTCTCATTACTTCTTGTTGGTATTTTTAACTTAATTTTTATTTTTTATCACAGCAAACTTGATTACAATGTTTTGTTTGTTCTAGGTGTGCAAGATGTGGTTCTTTCACACATATACATATATCTATTCTTCTTCGGAGCCTTTTCCCATGTAGGTTATGACACAATGTTGAGTAGTCTTCTCTTGGTATTGCGTAGGTCTTTGGTGATTACATATTTCACAGGTGTTTGTATCTCTCTGTTAACCTCAATACGGTAATGTTTCCATTCCTCACACCTTTCTATTTGGTGAACCATACGTTTTTATATTGATTCTATGATAGTGTTTCTCTGTGGAAATATCTTTGTTTGTATCATTTTTTAGGTAACCCCTATATATGATATGATAGGATATGTGTCTTTCGCTTTCTCACTTACTCCAAGTTGCGTGATTACTTCTAGACTCATCTACGGTGCTGCAAATGGCATTGTTTCATTTTTTCACTAGCTCATATTCCATCTGTACAGGTACCAGTTCTTCTTTGTCCACCCATCTGTCGGTGGACTTTTTGGTTACTTCCATATCTTGGCTATTGTAATAGTATGCAATGCAGATTTGCGTGGCTGTGTCCTTCCAATTCTGTCTTCTTAGTTTATAGGTCCAGGAATAGGTCTGCTGGATCATATGGTAGCTCAATGTTTACTTTTTAAAGGCACCTCTGTTCTGTTCTCCTTAGTGGCTCTTTCCAGGTTACGTCCCACTTAAAGTGGAGGGCATGTATTTCTTCCCAGCACCTTCAGGATTTATTCTTTGTAGTTTTTGCTGATGATTATTCTGAGTGGTGTGAGCTGATACCTCTTTGTGGTTGAATTTGCATGTGTCTCATAATGCGTTGAAATTGAGCTTTAAGACATGATCTTTTTATTTTTCCAGCTGTGATTAGAGCTTATTTCTTCACAGTGTTTTCTTAAAGTATGTGTCACCATTTGAAATATTTTGGCCATTATCTCCCTCAAGACATTTTGAGGGCAGGTTTCATTTACAGCCCTGCAGTACTTGTTCATATGAAGTGACCATTAGCTCAGGCTTTAAACCTGCTTTTGCAGGTAACGGCCAGAGAGCGGCAGCCTTTCTACGTTTCCCATGCTGGTACTAGGGAAACAGACCTACCGGCCAGTGGTGTTCTTCGGTTATAAATTAGAGTGCAATGTGCCCGGATAAACCCACAAATGTTGATGTCTCCTTGCTTTGGTTTGTTTTTAAATTGAGTTTATATTTATTATTAGAGTAATATTCCATTGTGTACGTGGACCACTTCTTCTTGGTGCATTCCTCGGTTGATGGACATTTTCATTGCTTCCAAGTGCTGGCTATGGTAAATCTTGCTGGCGTACAGGTTTGCCAGCCTGTGACTTTTTGATTCTCATTTTCTCAAGTGATAGGCCAAGCAGTGGTTGTGATTGATTGACTGGTAGCTCAATGTTTCCCTTTTCAAAGCACCTACACTGTGTTTTCATTAGTGGCTCTTTACATGCCCCCCCTTACAACCGAAGGTACGCATTTCTCCACACTCCCTTCACGGTTTATTTTTTGCAGCATTTTTCCTAATGGCCATTCTGACTGCTGTGAGCTGATAGGTTTTTGTAATATGGGTATGCATGTCATTAAAATTTTTTAAATTCGTCATATTCCTACCCCTTTTTCTTTTCTCTTAAAAGAAAAACCCGTGAGTACAATATAGCTCTTGAACCTGTCTTCTTCGAAGCTTGCCCTCTTTTGAATTTTTTGGTCGATTTTTGACCCCAGAAATTTTCTGGAGGGCAGGTATCATTTACAGAACTGCAAGTTGGTGAAAATTTAGTGACCTTTTGCAGTGGGTTCAAAGCTGCTGTTGTGGGAAATGGCCACAAGGAGGTAGCATTTCTCCATTCCCCAATCTGGGTACTAGGGCAGCAGAGCCTTTCTGGAAGTCATTGTCCTAGGTTGTAAATTAGAATGGAAATTGCCAGGAGAAATCCCCATAAGTTTATGTCTCATTACTTCTTCTGGGTTTTTAAAATTTTTTTAATCTGGGTAAAGTTTAGAATATTGTTTGTCCTAGGTGTACACAATCTGGTTCATTTGTACATTATGTTTGTCTATTAATGTACAGATCCTCTTCCCATGTAAAATATTACAGTGTTCCGTCGACCTCCCTTGCTATATGTTCGGTGTTTTTGATACATGTACATAATATGTATTTGTATATGTATAGTAACACTAATGTTCATTTCTCAATTTCCCCCCTCCTTTCCTTTCAGATGAGCATAGTTTGTTTTCTAAGCCTGTGAGTGTCTTTCTCTTTGGAAATATGTTCATCTGTGTCAGTTATTAGATAATGCCATAAGTGATAATATAGGATATAGGTGTTTTGCTTTCCGACCTACTTCATGTTTTGTGATTATCTCCAGGCTCAAGTATGGTGCCTCAAAGAGCAGTGCTTCAATGTTTTCCATGGCTAATATTCCATTGTGTACATGGACCACTTCTTCTTGGTGCATTCCTCTGTCGATGGACATTTTCGTTGCTTCCAAGTGTTGCCTATGGTAAATATTGCTGGAGTGCAGGATTGCCAGCCTGTGATTTTTGATTTTCATTTTCTCAGGTGATAGACCCAGCAGTGGGTATGATTGATTGACTGGTACGGTAGCTCAACGTTTACCTTTTCAAGGCAACTCCATTGTGCTTTCATTAGTGGCTCTTACCACGTCCCCCTTAGAATCAAGGTTACGCATTTCACCACAATCACGTCAGCATTTATTGTTGGCAGAATTTTTTTTGATGGCCATTATGACTGGTGTGAGCTGATAGGTTTTTGTAATTTGGGTTTACATGTCTGTAAAAATTCCTACAATTCATCATTTCTCCACGGCTTTTTCTTTTCTGTTAAAAGAAAAAAGCAAAAAAGTGTGAGTATAATATACCTCTTCAAATATTCTTTTTGGAAAGTTGCACTCTAGAATTTTTTGGTCGATTTTCGACCTCAGTATTTTTTGGAGGGCAGGTGTCATTTACAGAACTGCAATTGGTGAATATTTAGTGACCTTTTGCAGTGGGTTTAAAGCTGCTGTTGTGGGAAACGGCCACAAGGATGCAGCATTTCTCCATTCCCAAATCTGGGTACTAGGGCAGCAGAGCCATTCTAGAAGTCGTTTGTCTAGGTTGTAAATTTGAATGGAATGTGCCAGGAAAACCCCCCATAAGTCTATGTCTCATTACTCCTAGTTCGTTGTTTTAATTTTTTCATTTGGGGTAATGGTTAGAATGTTGCTTGTCCAAGGTGTACACACTCTGGTTCATCTACATATTCTACATACCTATTTATGTAGAGATCCTCTTCCCTTGTAAATTATTACAGTGTTCGGTAATCCTTCCTTGCTATATGGTCGGTCTTTTTGATATATGTATATAATATGTATTTGTATACATATGGTAACGCTAATCTTCATTTATCCATTCCCCCCACCTTTACTTTTAGATAAGCATAGTTCTTTTTTAATAAGTCTGTGATTGACTTTCTGTGTGGAAATATGTTCATTTGTGTCAGTTATTAGATAACGCCTATAAGTGATATCATAGGATATAGGACTTTTGCTTTCCGACTTACCTCATGTTCTGTGATTATCTCCAAGATCATCTATGGGGCCTCAAAGAGCAGTGTTTCATTGTTTTCCATGGCTAGTATTCATTGTGTACATGGACCACTTCTTCTTTATCCTTTCATCTGTAGATGGACATTTTGGTTGCTTCACTGTCTTGTCTATTGTGAATAAGGCTGCAGTGCAGCTTTTGCAGCCCGGGTCTTCTTCATTCTGGTCTTCTCAGGTGAGAGGCCCATTGGTGTGCCTGCTGGATTGACTGGTACCTCAATTTTTCCTTTTCAACGCAGCTCTTTCCTGTTCTCATTATTAGCGTTTAACCCTTTTACATCTCACCAGCAGCTAGAGGGTACACAGTTCTCTAAAACCTCTTCAGCATTTATTGTTTGTAGACTTTTTGCCAATGGTCAGTCGACTGGTGTGAGTTGAAGACTTTTTGTAGATTAGATTGCATGAGTCTAATACTTCCTGAGCCTGAGCTTTTATCCATTTTCCTTTCTTTAAAAAGAGAGTGAGTAAAACTTACCTCTTCATACTATCTTCTTGAAAATTTTGCCTGTTTTGAATTTTTTTGATCCATTCCCTACCTCAGCACAATTTTGAGGGCAGGTGTCCTTTACAGCCCTGAGTCCTTGTGAATGGTAAGTGACCATTAGCTGTGGGTTAAAAGCTGCTCTTGCGGGAATCGGCCACATGGCGGCAGCATTTCTCCTTTACCAAATCTGGTTACTAGGTCAACAGAGCCTTACTGGAAGTGGTGTTCTAGGTTGTAAATTAGAATGGCATGTGAGAGGAAAACGCCCTTTAATTTATGTCTCATTACTTCTTGTTGGTATTTTTAACTTAATTTTTATTTTTTATCACAGCAAACTTGATTACAATGTTTTGTTTGTTCTAGGTGTGCAAGATGTGGTTCTTTCACACATATACATATATCTATTCTTCTTCGGAGCCTTTTCCCATGTAGGTTATGACACAATGTTGAGTAGTCTTCTCTTGGTATTGCGTAGGTCTTTGGTGATTACATATTTCACAGGTGTTTGTATCTCTTTGTTAACCTCAATACGGTAATGTATCCATTCCTCACACCTTTCTATTTGGTGAACCATACGTTTTTATATTGATTCTATGATAGTGTTTCTCTGTGGAAATATCTTTGTTTGTATCATTTTTTAGGTAACCCCTATATATGATATGATAGGATATGTGTCTTTCGCTTTCTCACTTACTCCAAGTTGCGTGATTACTTCTAGACTCATCTACGGTGCTGCAAATGGCATTGTTTCATTTTTTCACTAGCTCATATTCCATCTGTACAGGTAGCAGTTCTTCTTTGTCCACCCATCTGTCGGTGGACTTTTTGGTTACTTCCATATCTTGGCTATTGTAGTAGTGTGCAATGCAGATTTGCGTGGCTGTGTCCTTCCAATTCTGTCTTCTTAGTTTATAGGTCCAGGAATAGGTCTGCTGGATCATATGGTAGCTCAATGTTTACTTTTTAAAGGCACCTCTGTTCTGTTCTCCTTAGTGGCTCTTTCCAGGTTACGTCCCACTTAAAGTGGAGGGCATGTATTTCTTCCCAGCACCTTCAGGATTTATTCTTTGTAGTTTTTGCTGATGATTATTCTGAGTGGTGTGAGCTGATACCTCTTTGTGGTTGAATTTGCATGTGTCTCATAATGCGTTGAAATTGAGCTTTAAGACATGATCTTTTTATTTTTCCAGCTGTGATTAGAGCTTATTTCTTCACAGTGTTTTCTTAAAGTATGTGTCACCATTTGAAATATTTTGGCCATTATCTCCCTCAAGACATTTTGAGGGCAGGTTTCATTTACAGCCCTGCAGTACTTGTTCATATGAAGTGACCATTAGCTCAGGCTTTAAACCTGCTTTTGCAGGTAACGGCCAGAGAGCGGCAGCCTTTCTACGTTTCCCATGCTGGTACTAGGGAAACAGACCTACCGGCCAGTGGTGTTCTTCGGTTATAAATTAGAGTGCAATGTGCCCGGATAAACCCACAAATGTTGATGTCTCCTTGCTTTTGTTTGTTTTTAAATTGAATTTATATTTATTATTAGAGTAATATTCCATTGTGTACGTGGACCACTTCTTCTTGGTGCATTCCTCGGTTGATGGACATTTTCATTGCTTCCAAGTGCTGGCTATGGTAAATCTTGCTGGCGTACAGGTTTGCCAGCCTGTGACTTTTTGATTCTCATTTTCTCAGGTGATAGGCCAAGCAGTGGTTGTGATTGATTGACTGGTAGCTCAATGTTTCCCTTTTCAAAGCACCTACACTGTGTTTTCATTAGTGGCTCTTTACATGCCCCCCCTTACAACCGAAGGTACGCATTTCTCCACACTCCCTTCACGGTTTATTTTTTGCAGCATTTTTCCTAATGGCCATTCTGACTGCTGTGAGCTGATAGGTTTTTGTAATATGGGTGTGCATGTCATTAAAATTTTTTAAATTCGTCATATTCCTACCCCTTTTTCTTTTCTCTTAAAAGAAAAACCCGTGAGTACAATATAGCTCTTGAACTTGTCTTCTTCGAAGCTTGCCCTCTTTTGAATTTTTTGGTCGATTTTAGACCCCAGAAATTTTCTGGAGGGCAGGTATCATTTACAGAACTGCAAGTTGGTGAAAATTTAGTGACATTTTGCAGTGGGTTCAAAGCTGCTCTTGTGGGAAACGGCCACAAGGAGGTAGCATTTCTCCATTCCCCAATCTGGGTACTAGGGCAGCAGAGCCTTTCTGGAAGTCATTGTCCTAGGTTGTAAATTAGAATGGAAATTGCCAGGAGAAATCCCCATAAGTTTATGTCTCATTACTTCTTCTGGGTTTTTAAAATTTTTTTAATCTGGGTAAAGTTTAGAATATTTTTTGTCCTAGGTGTACACAATCTGGTTCATTTGTACATTATGTATGTCTATTAATGTACAGATCCTCTTCCCATGTAAAATATTACAGTGTTCCGTCGACCTCCCTTGCTATATGTTTGGTGTTTTTGATACATGTATATAATATGTATTTGTATATGTATGGTAACACTAATGTTCATTTCTCAATTTCCCCCCTCCTTTCCTTTCAGATGAGCATAGTTTGTTTTCTAAGCCTGTGAGTGTCTTTCTCTTTGGAAATATGTTCATCTGTGTCAGTTATTAGATAATGCCATAAGTGATAATATAGGATATAGGTGTTTTGCTTTCCGACCTACTTCATGTTTTGTGATTATCTCCAGGCTCAAGTATGGTGCCTCAAAGAGCAGTGCTTCAATGTTTTCCATGGCTAATATTCCATTGTGTACATGGACCACTTCTTCTTGGTGCATTCCTCTGTCGATGGACATTTTCGTTGCTTCCAAGTGTTGCCTATGGTAAATATTGCTGGAGTGCAGGATTGCCAGCCTGTGATTTTTGATTTTCATTTTCTCAGGTGATAGACCCAGCAGTGGATATGATTGATTGACTGGTACGGTAGCTCAACGTTTACCTTTTCAAGGCAACTCCATTGTGCTTTCATTAGTGGCTCTTACCACGTCCCCCTTAGAATCAAGGGTACGCATTTCTCCACAGTCACGTCAGCATTTATTGTTGGCAGAATTTTTTTTGATGGCCATTATGACTGGTGTGAGCTGATAGGTTTTTGTAATTTGGGTTTACATGTCTGTAAAAATTCCTACAAATCATCATTTTTCCACGGCTTTTTCTTTTCTGTTAAAAGAAAATAGCAAAAAAGTGTGAGTATAATATACCTCTTCAAATACTCTTTATGGAAGGTTGCACTCTAGAATTTTCTGGTCGGTTTTCGACCTCAGTATTTTTTGGAGTGCAGGTGTCATTTACAGAACTGCAATTGGTGAATATTTAGTGACCTTTTGCAGTGGGTTTAAAGCTGCTGTTGTGGGAAACGGCCACAAGGATGCAGCATTTCTCCATTCCCAAATCTGGGTACTAGGGCAGCAGAGCCATTCTAGAAGTCGTTTGTCTAGGTTGTAAATTTGAATGGAATGTGCCAGGAAAACCCCCCATAAGTCTATGTCTCATTACTCCTAGTTCGTTGTTTTAATTATTTCAATTGGGGTAATGGTTAGAATGTTGCTTGTCCAAGGTGTACACACTCTGGTTCATCTACATATTCTACATACCTATTTATGTAGAGATCCTCTTCCCTTGTAAATTATTACAGTGTTCCGTAATCCTTCCTTGCTATATGGTCGGTCTTTTTGATATATGTATATAATATGTATTTGTATACATATGGTAACGCTAATCTTCATTTATCCATTACCCCCACCTTTAGTTTTAGATAAGCATAGTTCTTTTTTAATAAGTCTGTGATTGACTTTCTGTGTGGAAATATGTTCATTTGTGTCAGTTATTAGATAACGCCTATAAGTGATATCATAGGATATAGGACTTTTGCTTTCCGACTTACCTCATGTTCTGTGATTATCTCCAAGATCATCTATGGGGCCTCAAAGAGCAGTGTTTCATTGTTTTCCATGGCTAGTATTCATTGTGTACATGGACCACTTCTTCTTTATCCTTTCATCTGTAGATGGACATTTTGGTTGCTTCACTGTCTTGTCTATTGTGAATAAGGCTGCAGTGCAGCTTTTGCATCCCGGGTCTTCTTCATTCTGGTCTTCTCAGGTGAGAGGCCCATTGGTGCGCCTGCTGGATTGACTGGTACCTCAATTTTTCCTTTTCAACGCAGCTCTTTCCTGTTCTCATTATTAGCGTTTAACCCTTTTACATCTCACCAGCAGCTAGAGGGTACACAGTTCTCTAAAACCTCTTCAGCATTTATTGTTTGTAGACTTTTTGCCAATGGTCAGTCGACTGGTGTGAGTTGAAGACTTTTTGTAGATTAGATTGCATGAGTCTAATACTTCCTGAGGCTGAGCTTTTATCCATTTTCCTTTCTTTAAAAAGAGAGTGAGTAAAACTTACCTCTTCATACTATCTTCTTGAAAATTTTGCCTGTTTTGAATTTTTTTTATCCATTCCCTACCTCAGCACAATTTTGAGGGCAGGTGTCCTTTACAGCCCTGAGTCCTTGTGAATGGTAAGTGACCATTAGCTGTGGGTTAAAAGCTGCTCTTGCGGGAATCGGCCACATGGCGGCAGCATTTCTCCTTTACCAAATCTGGTTACTAGGTCAACAGAGCTTTACTGGAAGTGGTGTTCTAGGTTGTAAATTAGAATGGCATGTGAGAGGAAAACGCCCTTTAATTTATGTCTCATTACTTCTTGTTGGTATTTTTAACTTAATTTTTATTTTTTATCACAGCAAACTTGATTACAATGTTTTGTTTGTTCTAGGTGTGCAAGATGTGGTTCTTTCACACATATACATATATCTATTCTTCTTCGGAGCCTTTTCCCATGTAGGTTATGACACAATGTTGAGTAGTCTTCTCTTGGTATTGCGTAGGTCTTTGGTGATTACATATTTCACAGGTGTTTGTATCTCTTTGTTAACCTCAATACGGTAATGTATCCATTCCTCACACCTTTCTATTTGGTGAACCATACGTTTTTATATTGATTCTATGATAGTGTTTCTCTGTGGAAATATCTTTGTTTGTATCATTTTTTAGGTAACCCCTATATATGATATGATAGGATATGTGTCTTTCGCTTTCTCACTTACTCCAAGTTGCGTGATTACTTCTAGACTCATCTACGGTGCTGCAAATGGCATTGTTTCATTTTTTCACTAGCTCATATTCCATCTGTACAGGTAGCAGTTCTTCTTTGTCCACCCATCTGTCGGTGGACTTTTTGGTTACTTCCATATCTTGGCTATTGTAGTAGTGTGCAATGCAGATTTGCGTGGCTGTGTCCTTCCAATTCTGTCTTCTTAGTTTATAGGTCCAGGAATAGGTCTGCTGGATCATATGGTAGCTCAATGTTTACTTTTTAAAGGCACCTCTGTTCTGTTCTCCTTAGTGGCTCTTTCCAGGTTACGTCCCACTTAAAGTGGAGGGCATGTATTTCTTCCCAGCACCTTCAGGATTTATTCTTTGTAGTTTTTGCTGATGATTATTCTGAGTGGTGTGAGCTGATACCTCTTTGTGGTTGAATTTGCATGTGTCTCATAATGCGTTGAAATTGAGCTTTAAGACATGATCTTTTTATTTTTCCAGCTGTGATTAGAGCTTATTTCTTCACAGTGTTTTCTTAAAGTATGTGTCACCATTTGAAATATTTTGGCCATTATCTCCCTCAAGACATTTTGAGGGCAGGTTTCATTTACAGCCCTGCAGTACTTGTTCATATGAAGTGACCATTAGCTCAGGCTTTAAACCTGCTTTTGCAGGTAACGGCCAGAGAGCGGCAGCCTTTCTACGTTTCCCATGCTGGTACTAGGGAAACAGACCTACCGGCCAGTGGTGTTCTTCGGTTATAAATTAGAGTGCAATGTGCCCGGATAAACCCACAAATGTTGATGTCTCCTTGCTTTTGTTTGTTTTTAAATTGAATTTATATTTATTATTAGAGTAATATTCCATTGTGTACGTGGACCACTTCTTCTTGGTGCATTCCTCGGTTGATGGACATTTTCATTGCTTCCAAGTTCTGGCTATGGTAAATCTTGCTGGCGTACAGGTTTGCCAGCCTGTGACTTTTTGATTCTCATTTTCTCAGGTGATAGGCCAAGCAGTGGTTGTGATTGATTGACTGGTAGCTCAATGTTTCCCTTTTCAAAGCACCTACACTGTGTTTTCATTAGTGGCTCTTTACATGCCCCCCCTTACAACCGAAGGTACGCATTTCTCCACACTCCCTTCACGGTTTATTTTTTGCAGCATTTTTCCTAATGGCCATTCTGACTGCTGTGAGCTGATAGGTTTTTGTAATATGGGTGTGCATGTCATTAAAATTTTTTAAATTCGTCATATTCCTACCCCTTTTTCTTTTCTCTTAAAAGAAAAACCCGTGAGTACAATATAGCTCTTGAACTTGTCTTCTTCGAAGCTTGCCCTCTTTTGAATTTTTTGGTCGATTTTAGACCCCAGAAATTTTCTGGAGGGCAGGTATCATTTACAGAACTGCAAGTTGGTGAAAATTTAGTGACATTTTGCAGTGGGTTCAAAGCTGCTCTTGTGGGAAACGGCCACAAGGAGGTAGCATTTCTCCATTCCCCAATCTGGGTACTAGGGCAGCAGAGCCTTTCTGGAAGTCATTGTCCTAGGTTGTAAATTAGAATGGAAATTGCCAGGAGAAATCCCCATAAGTTTATGTCTCATTACTTCTTCTGGGTTTTTAAAATTTTTTTAATCTGGGTAAAGTTTAGAATATTTTTTGTCCTAGGTGTACACAATCTGGTTCATTTGTACATTATGTATGTCTATTAATGTACAGATCCTCTTCCCATGTAAAATATTACAGTGTTCCGTCGACCTCCCTTGCTATATGTTTGGTGTTTTTGATACATGTATATAATATGTATTTGTATATGTATGGTAACACTAATGTTCATTTCTCAATTTCCCCCCTCCTTTCCTTTCAGATGAGCATAGTTTGTTTTCTAAGCCTGTGAGTGTCTTTCTCTTTGGAAATATGTTCATCTGTGTCAGTTATTAGATAATGCCATAAGTGATAATATAGGATATAGGTGTTTTGCTTTCCGACCTACTTCATGTTTTGTGATTATCTCCAGGCTCAAGTATGGTGCCTCAAAGAGCAGTGCTTCAATGTTTTCCATGGCTAATATTCCATTGTGTACATGGACCACTTCTTCTTGGTGCATTCCTCTGTCGATGGACATTTTCGTTGCTTCCAAGTGTTGCCTATGGTAAATATTGCTGGAGTGCAGGATTGCCAGCCTGTGATTTTTGATTTTCATTTTCTCAGGTGATAGACCCAGCAGTGGATATGATTGATTGACTGGTACGGTAGCTCAACGTTTACCTTTTCAAGGCAACTCCATTGTGCTTTCATTAGTGGCTCTTACCACGTCCCCCTTAGAATCAAGGGTACGCATTTCTCCACAGTCACGTCAGCATTTATTGTTGGCAGAATTTTTTTTGATGGCCATTATGACTGGTGTGAGCTGATAGGTTTTTGTAATTTGGGTTTACATGTCTGTAAAAATTCCTACAAATCATCATTTTTCCACGGCTTTTTCTTTTCTGTTAAAAGAAAATAGCAAAAAAGTGTGAGTATAATATACCTCTTCAAATACTCTTTATGGAAGGTTGCACTCTAGAATTTTCTGGTCGGTTTTCGACCTCAGTATTTTTTGGAGTGCAGGTGTCATTTACAGAACTGCAATTGGTGAATATTTAGTGACCTTTTGCAGTGGGTTTAAAGCTGCTGTTGTGGGAAACGGCCACAAGGATGCAGCATTTCTCCATTCCCAAATCTGGGTACTAGGGCAGCAGAGCCATTCTAGAAGTCGTTTGTCTAGGTTGTAAATTTGAATGGAATGTGCCAGGAAAACCCCCCATAAGTCTATGTCTCATTACTCCTAGTTCGTTGTTTTAATTTTTTCAATTGGGGTAATGGTTAGAATGTTGCTTGTCCAAGGTGTACACACTCTGGTTCATCTACATATTCTACATACCTATTTATGTAGAGATCCTCTTCCCTTGTAAATTATTACAGTGTTCCGTAATCCTTCCTTGCTATATGGTCGGTCTTTTTGATATATGTATATAATATGTATTTGTATACATATGGTAACGCTAATCTTCATTTATCCATTACCCCCACCTTTACTTTTAGATAAGCATAGTTCTTTTTTAATAAGTCTGTGATTGACTTTCTGTGTGGAAATATGTTCATTTGTGTCAGTTATTAGATAACGCCTATAAGTGATATCATAGGATATAGGACTTTTGCTTTCCGACTTACCTCATGTTCTGTGATTATCTCCAAGATCATCTATGGGGCCTCAAAGAGCAGTGTTTCATTGTTTTCCATGGCTAGTATTCATTGTGTACATGGACCACTTCTTCTTTATCCTTTCATCTGTAGATGGACATTTTGGTTGCTTCACTGTCTTGTCTATTGTGAATAAGGCTGCAGTGCAGCTTTTGCAGCCCGGGTCTTCTTCATTCTGGTCTTCTCAGGTGAGAGGCCCATTGGTGCGCCTGCTGGATTGACTGGTACCTCAATTTTTCCTTTTAAACGCAGCTCTTTCCTGTTCTCATTATTAGCGTTTAACCCTTTTACATCTCACCAGCAGCTAGAGGGTACACAGTTCTCTAAAACCTCTTCAGCATTTATTGTTTGTAGACTTTTTGCCAATGGTCAGTCGACTGGTGTGAGTTGAAGACTTTTTGTAGATTAGATTGCATGAGTCTAATACTTCCTGAGGCTGAGCTTTTATCCATTTTCCTTTCTTTAAAAAGAGAGTGAGTAAAACTTACCTCTTCATACTATCTTCTTGAAAATTTTGCCTGTTTTGAATTTTTTTGATCCATTCCCTACCTCAGCACAATTTTGAGGGCAGGTGTCCTTTACAGCCCTGAGTCCTTGTGAATGGTAAGTGACCATTAGCTGTGGGTTAAAAGCTGCTCTTGCGGGAATCGGCCACATGGCGGCAGCATTTCTCCTTTACCAAATCTGGTTACTAGGTCAACAGAGCTTTACTGGAAGTGGTGTTCTAGGTTGTAAATTAGAATGGCATGTGAGAGGAAAACGCCCTTTAATTTATGTCTCATTACTTCTTGTTGGTATTTTTAACTTAATTTTTATTTTTTATCACAGCAAACTTGATTACAATGTTTTGTTTGTTCTAGGTGTGCAAGATGTGGTTCTTTCACACATATACATATATCTATTCTTCTTCGGAGCCTTTTCCCATGTAGGTTATGACACAATGTTGAGTAGTCTTCTCTTGGTATTGCGTAGGTCTTTGGTGATTACATATTTCACAGGTGTTTGTATCTCTTTGTTAACCTCAATACGGTAATGTATCCATTCCTCACACCTTTCTATTTGGTGAACCATACGTTTTTATATTGATTCTATGATAGTGTTTCTCTGTGGAAATATCTTTGTTTGTATCATTTTTTAGGTAACCCCTATATATGATATGATAGGATATGTGTCTTTCGCTTTCTCACTTACTCCAAGTTGCGTGATTACTTCTAGACTCATCTACGGTGCTGCAAATGGCATTGTTTCATTTTTTCACTAGCTCATATTCCATCTGTACAGGTAGCAGTTCTTCTTTGTCCACCCATCTGTCGGTGGACTTTTTGGTTACTTCCATATCTTGGCTATTGTAGTAGTGTGCAATGCAGATTTGCGTGGCTGTGTCCTTCCAATTCTGTCTTCTTAGTTTATAGGTCCAGGAATAGGTCTGCTGGATCATATGGTAGCTCAATGTTTACTTTTTAAAGGCACCTCTGTTCTGTTCTCCTTAGTGGCTCTTTCCAGGTTACGTCCCACTTAAAGTGGAGGGCATGTATTTCTTCCCAGCACCTTCAGGATTTATTCTTTGTAGTTTTTGCTGATGATTATTCTGAGTGGTGTGAGCTGATACCTCTTTGTGGTTGAATTTGCATGTGTCTCATAATGCGTTGAAATTGAGCTTTAAGACATGATCTTTTTATTTTTCCAGCTGTGATTAGAGCTTATTTCTTCACAGTGTTTTCTTAAAGTATGTGTCACCATTTGAAATATTTTGGCCATTATCTCCCTCAAGACATTTTGAGGGCAGGTTTCATTTACAGCCCTGCAGTACTTGTTCATATGAAGTGACCATTAGCTCAGGCTTTAAACCTGCTTTTGCAGGTAACGGCCAGAGAGCGGCAGCCTTTCTACGTTTCCCATGCTGGTACTAGGGAAACAGACCTACCGGCCAGTGGTGTTCTTCGGTTATAAATTAGAGTGCAATGTGCCCGGATAAACCCACAAATGTTGATGTCTCCTTGCTTTTGTTTGTTTTTAAATTGAATTTATATTTATTATTAGAGTAATATTCCATTGTGTACGTGGACCACTTCTTCTTGGTGCATTCCTCGGTTGATGGACATTTTCATTGCTTCCAAGTGCTGGCTATGGTAAATCTTGCTGGCGTACAGGTTTGCCAGCCTGTGACTTTTTGATTCTCATTTTCTCAGGTGATAGGCCAAGCAGTGGTTGTGATTGATTGACTGGTAGCTCAATGTTTCCCTTTTCAAAGCACCTACACTGTGTTTTCATTAGTGGCTCTTTACATGCCCCCCCTTACAACCGAAGGTACGCATTTCTCCACACTCCCTTCACGGTTTATTTTTTGCAGCATTTTTCCTAATGGCCATTCTGACTGCTGTGAGCTGATAGGTTTTTGTAATATGGGTGTGCATGTCATTAAAATTTTTTAAATTCGTCATATTCCTACCCCTTTTTCTTTTCTCTTAAAAGAAAAACCCGTGAGTACAATATAGCTCTTGAACTTGTCTTCTTCGAAGCTTGCCCTCTTTTGAATTTTTTGGTCGATTTTAGACCCCAGAAATTTTCTGGAGGGCAGGTATCATTTACAGAACTGCAAGTTGGTGAAAATTTAGTGACATTTTGCAGTGGGTTCAAAGCTGCTCTTGTGGGAAACGGCCACAAGGAGGTAGAATTTCTCCATTCCCCAATCTGGGTACTAGGGCAGCAGAGCCTTTCTGGAAGTCATTGTCCTAGGTTGTAAATTAGAATGGAAATTGCCAGGAGAAATCCCCATAAGTTTATGTCTCATTACTTCTTCTGGATTTTTAAAATTTTTTTAATCTGGGTAAAGTTTAGAATATTTTTTGTCCTAGGTGTACACAATCTGGTTCATTTGTACATTATGTATGTCTATTAATGTACAGATCCTCTTCCCATGTAAAATATTACAGTGTTCCGTCGACCTCCCTTGCTATATGTTTGGTGTTTTTGATACATGTATATAATATGTATTTGTATATGTATGGTAACACTAATGTTCATTTCTCAATTTCCCCCCTCCTTTCCTTTCAGATGAGCATAGTTTGTTTTCTAAGCCTGTGAGTGTCTTTCTCTTTGGAAATATGTTCATCTGTGTCAGTTATTAGATAATGCCATAAGTGATAATATAGGATATAGGTGTTTTGCTTTCCGACCTACTTCATGTTTTGTGATTATCTCCAGGCTCAAGTATGGTGCCTCAAAGAGCAGTGCTTCAATGTTTTCCATGGCTAATATTCCATTGTGTACATGGACCACTTCTTCTTGGTGCATTCCTCTGTCGATGGACATTTTCGTTGCTTCCAAGTGTTGCCTATGGTAAATATTGCTGGAGTGCAGGATTGCCAGCCTGTGATTTTTGATTTTCATTTTCTCAGGTGATAGACCCAGCAGTGGATATGATTGATTGACTGGTACGGTAGCTCAACGTTTACCTTTTCAAGGCAACTCCATTGTGCTTTCATTAGTGGCTCTTACCACGTCCCCCTTAGAATCAAGGGTACGCATTTCTCCACAGTCACGTCAGCATTTATTGTTTGCAGAATTTTTTTTGATGGCCATTATGACTGGTTTGAGCTGATAGGTTTTTGTAATTTGGGTTTACATGTCTGTAAAAATTCCTACAATTCATCATTTTTCCACGGCTTTTTCTTTTCTGTTAAAAGAAAAAAGCAAAAAAGTGTGAGTATAATATACCTCTTCAAATATTCTTTTTGGAAGGTTGCACTCTAGAATTTTTTGGTCGATTTTCGACCTCAGTATTTTTTGGAGGGCAGGTGTCATTTACAGAACTGCAATTGGTGAATATTTAGTGACCTTTTGCAGTGGGTTTAAAGCTGCTGTTGTGGGAAACGGCCACAAGGATGCAGCATTTCTCCATTCCCAAATCTGGGTACTAGGGCAGCAGAGCCATTCTAGAAGTCGTTTGTCTAGGTTGTAAATTTGAATGGAATGTGCCAGGAAAACCCCCCATAAGTCTATGTCTCATTACTCCTAGTTCGTTGTTTTAATTTTTTCAATTGGGGTAATGGTTAGAATGTTGCTTGTCCAAGGTGTACACACTCTGGTTCATCTACATATTCTACATACCTATTTATGTAGAGATCCTCTTCCCTTGTAAATTATTACAGTGTTTCGTAATCCTTCCTTGCTATATGGTCGGTCTTTTTGATATATGTATATAATATGTATTTGTATACATATGGTAACGCTAATCTTCATTTATCCATTCCCCCCACCTTTACTTTTAGATAAGCATAGTTCTTTTTTAATAAGTCTGTGATTGACTTTCTGTGTGGAAATATGTTCATTTGTGTCAGTTATTAGATAACGCCTATAAGTGATATCATAGGATATAGGACTTTTGCTTTCCGACTTACCTCATGTTCTGTGATTATCTCCAAGATCATCTATGGGGCCTCAAAGAGCAGTGTTTCATTGTTTTCCATGGCTAGTATTCATTGTGTACATGGACCACTTCTTCTTTATCCTTTCATCTGTAGATGGACATTTTGGTTGCTTCACTGTCTTGTCTATTGTGAATAAGGCTGCAGTGCAGCTTTTGCAGCCCGGGTCTTCTTCATTCTGGTCTTCTCAGGTGAGAGGCCCATTGGTGCGCCTGCTGGATTGACTGGTACCTCAATTTTTCCTTTTCAACGCAGCTCTTTCCTGTTCTCATTATTAGCGTTTAACCCTTTTACATCTCACCAGCAGCTAGAGGGTACACAGTTCTCTAAAACCTCTTCAGCATTTATTGTTTGTAGACTTTTTGCCAATGGTCAGTCGACTGGTGTGAGTTGAAGACTTTTTGTAGATTAGATTGCATGAGTCTAATACTTCCTGAGGCTGAGCTTTTATCCATTTTCCTTTCTTTAAAAAGAGAGTGAGTAAAACTTACTTCTTCATACTATCTTCTTGAAAATTTTGCCTGTTTTGAATTTTTTTTATCCATTCCCTACCTCAGCACAATTTTGAGGGCAGGTGTCCTTTACAGCCCTGAGTCCTTGTGAATGGTAAGTGACCATTAGCTGTGGGTTAAAAGCTGCTCTTGCGGGAATCGGCCACATGGCGGCAGCATTTCTCCTTTACCAAATCTGGTTACTAGGTCAACAGAGCCTTACTGGAAGTGGTGTTCTAGGTTGTAAATTAGAATGGCATGTGAGAGGAAAACGCCCTTTAATTTATGTCTCATTACTTCTTGTTGGTATTTTTAACTTAATTTTTATTTTTTATCACAGCAAACTTGATTACAATGTTTTGTTTGTTCTAGGTGTGCAAGATGTGGTTCTTTCACACATATACATATATCTATTCTTCTTCGGAGCCTTTTCCCATGTAGGTTATGACACAATGTTGAGTAGTCTTCTCTTGGTATTGCGTAGGTCTTTGGTGATTACATATTTCACAGGTGTTTGTATCTCTCTGTTAACCTCAATACGGTAATGTATCCATTCCTCACACCTTTCTATTTGGTGAACCATACGTTTTTATATTGATTCTATGATAGTGTTTCTCTGTGGAAATATCTTTGTTTGTATCATTTTTTAGGTAACCCCTATATATGATATGATAGGATATGTGTCTTTCGCTTTCTCACTTACTCCAAGTTGCGTGATTACTTCTAGACTCATCTACGGTGCTGCAAACGGCATTGTTTCATTTTTTCACTAGCTCATATTCCATCTGTACAGGTAGCAGTTCTTCTTTGTCCACCCATCTGTCGGTGGACTTTTTGGTTACTTCCATATCTTGGCTATTGTAATAGTATGCAATGCAGATTTGCGTGGCTGTGTCCTTCCAATTCTGTCTTCTTAGTTTATAGGTCCAGGAATAGGTCTGCTGGATCATATGGTAGCTCAATGTTTACTTTTTAAAGGCACCTCTGTTCTGTTCTCCTTAGTGGCTCTTTCCAGGTTACGTCCCACTTAAAGTGGAGGGCATGTATTTCTTCCCAGCACCTTCAGGATTTATTCTTTGTAGTTTTTGCTGATGATTATTCTGAGTGGTGTGAGCTGATACCTCTTTGTGGTTGAATTTGCATGTGTCTCATAATGCGTTGAAATTGAGCTTTAAGACATGATCTTTTTATTTTTCCAGCTGTGATTAGAGCTTATTTCTTCACAGTGTTTTCTTAAAGTATGTGTCACCATTTGAAATATTTTGGCCATTATCTCCCTCAAGACATTTTGAGGGCAGGTTTCATTTACAGCCCTGCAGTACTTGTTCATATGAAGTGACCATTAGCTCAGGCTTTAAACCTGCTTTTGCAGGTAACGGCCAGAGAGCGGCAGCCTTTCTACGTTTCCCATGCTGGTACTAGGGAAACAGACCTACCGGCCAGTGGTGTTCTTCGGTTATAAATTAGAGTGCAATGTGCCCGGATAAACCCACAAATGTTGATGTCTCCTTGCTTTTGTTTGTTTTTAAATTGAATTTATATTTATTATTAGAGTAATATTCCATTGTGTACGTGGACCACTCCTTCTTGGTGCATTCCTCGGTTGATGGACATTTTCATTGCTTCCAAGTGCTGGCTATGGTAAATCTTGCTGGCGTACAGGTTTGCCAGCCTGTGACTTTTTGATTCTCATTTTCTCAGGTGATAGGCCAAGCAGTGGTTGTGATTGATTGACTGGTAGCTCAATGTTTCCCTTTTCAAAGCACCTACACTGTGTTTTCATTAGTGGCTCTTTACATGCCCCCCCTTACAACCGAAGGTACGCATTTCTCCACACTCCCTTCATGGTTTATTTTTTGCAGGATTTTTCCTAATGGCCATTCTGACTGCTGTGAGCTGATAGGTTTTTGTAATATGGGTATGCATGTCACTAAAATTTTTTAAATTCGTCATATTCCTACCCCTTTTTCTTTTCTCTTAAAAGAAAAACCCGTGAGTACAATATAGCTCTTGAACTTGTCTTCTTCGAAGCTTGCCCTCTTTTGAATTTTTTGGTCGATTTTTGACCCCAGAAATTTTCTGGAGGGCAGGTATCATTTACAGAACTGCAAGTTGGTGAAAATTTAGTGACCTTTTGCAGTGGGTGCAAAGCTGCTGTTGTGGGAAACGGCCACAAGGAGGTAGCATTTCTCCATTCCCCAATCTGGGTACTAGGGCAGCAGAGCCTTTCTGGAAGTCATTGTCCTAGGTTGTAAATTAGAATGGAAATTGCCAGGAGAAATCCCCATAAGTTTATGTCTCATTACTTCTTCTTGGTTTTTAAAATTTTTTTAATCTGGGTAAAGTTTAGAATATTGTTTGTCCTAGGTGTACACAATCTGGTTCATTTGTACATTATGTATGTCTATTAATGTACAGATCCTCTTCCCATGTAAAATATTACAGTGTTCCGTCGACCTCCCTTGCTATATGTTCGGTGTTTTTGATACATGTATATAATATGTATTTGTATATGTATAGTAACACTAATGTTCATTTCTCAATTTCCCCCCTCCTTTCCTTTCAGATGAGCATAGTTTGTTTTCTAAGCCTGTGAGTGTTTTTCTCTTTGGAAATATGTTCATCTGTGTCAGTTATTAGATAATGCCATAAGTGATAATATAGGATATAGGTGTTTTGCTTTCCGACCTACTTCATGTTTTCTGATTATCTCCAGGCTCAAGTATGGTGCCTCAAAGAGCAGTGCTTCAATGTTTTCCATGGCTAATATTCCATTGTGTACATGGACCACTTCTTCTTGGTGCATTCCTCTGTCGATGGACATTTTCGTTGCTTCCAAGTGTTGCCTATGGTAAATATTGCTGGAGTGCAGGATTGCCAGCCTGTGATTTTTGATTTTCATTTTCTCAGGTGATAGACCCAGCAGTGGATATGATTGATTGACTGGTACGGTAGCTCAACGTTTACCTTTTCAAGGCAACTCCATTGTGCTTTCATTAGTGGCTCTTACCACGTCCCCCTTAGAATCAAGGGTACGCATTTCTCCACAGTCACGTCAGCATTTATTGTTGGCAGAATTTTCTTTGATGGCCATTATGACTGGTGTGAGCTGATAGGTTTTTGTAATTTGGGTTTACATGTCTGTAAAAATTCCTACAATTCTTCATTTTTCCACGGCTTTTTCTTTTCTGTTAAAAGAAAATAGCAAAAAAGTGTGAGTATAATATACCTCTTCAAATACTCTTTTTGGAAGGTTGCACTCTAGAATTTTTTGGTCGATTTTCGACCTCAGTATTTTTTGGAGGGCAGGTGTCATTTACAGAACTGCAATTGGTGAATATTTAGTGACCTTTTGCAGTGGGTTTAAAGCTGCTGTTGTGGGAAACGGCCACAAGGATGCAGCATTTCTCCATTCCCAAATCTGGGTACTAGGGCAGCAGAGCCATTCTAGAAGTCGTTTGTCTAGGTTGTAAATTTGAATGGAATGTGCCAGGAAAACCCCCCATAAGTCTATGTCTCATTACTCCTAGTTCGTTGTTTTAATTTTTTCAATTGGGGTAATGGTTAGAATGTTGCTTGTCCAAGGTGTACACACTCTGGTTCATCTACATATTCTACATACCTATTTATGTAGAGATCCTCTTCCCTTGTAAATTATTACAGTGTTCCGTAATCCTTCCTTGCTATATGGTCGGTCTTTTTGATATATGTATATAATATGTATTTGTATACATATGGTAACGCTAATCTTCATTTATCCATTCCCCCCACCTTTACTTTTAGATAAGCATAGTTCTTTTTTAATAAGTCTGTGATTGACTTTCTGTGTGGAAATATGTTCATTTGTGTCAGTTATTAGATAACGCCTATAAGTGATATCATAGGATATAGGACTTTTGCTTTCCGACTTACCTCATGTTCTGTGATTATCTCCAAGATCATCTATGGGGCCTCAAAGAGCAGTGTTTCATGGTTTTCCATGGCTAGTATTCATTGTGTACATGGACCACTTCTTCTTTATCCTTTCATCTGTAGATGGACATTTTGGTTGCTTCACTGTCTTGTCTATTGTGAATAAGGCTGCAGTGCAGCTTTTGCAGCCCGGGTCTTCTTCATTCTGGTCTTCTCAGGTGAGAGGCCCATTGGTGCGCCTGCTGGATTGACTGGTACCTCAATTTTTCCTTTTCAACGCAGCTCTTTCCTGTTCTCATTATTAGCGTTTAACCCTTTTACATCTCACCAGCAGCTAGAGGGTACACAGTTCTCTAAAACCTCTTCAGCATTTATTGTTTGTAGACTTTTTGCCAATGGTCAGTCGACTGGTGTGAGTTGAAGACTTTTTGTAGATTAGATTGCATGAGTCTAATACTTCCTGAGGCTGAGCTTTTATCCATTTTCCTTTCTTTAAAAAGAGAGTGAGTAAAACTTACCTCTTCATACTATCTTCTTGAAAATTTTGCCTGTTTTGAATTTTTTTTATCCATTCCCTACCTCAGCACAATTTTGAGGGCAGGTGTCCTTTACAGCCCTGAGTCCTTGTGAATGTTAAGTGACCATTAGCTGTGGGTTAAAAGCTGCTCTTGCGGGAATCGGCCACATGGCGGCAGCATTTCTCCTTTACCAAATCTGGTTACTAGGTCAACAGAGCCTTACTGGAAGTGGTGTTCTAGGTTGTAAATTAGAATGGCATGTGAGAGGAAAACGCCCTTTAATTTATGTCTCATTACTTCTTGTTGGTATTTTTAACTTAATTTTTATTTTTTATCACAGCAAACTTGATTACAATGTTTTGTTTGTTCTAGGTGTGCAAGATGTGGTTCTTTCACACATATACATATATCTATTCTTCTTCGGAGCCTTTTCCCATGTAGGTTATGACACAATGTTGAGTAGTCTTCTCTTGGTATTGCGTAGGTCTTTGGTGATTACATATTTCACAGGTGTTTGTATCTCTCTGTTAACCTCAATACGGTAATGTATCCATTCCTCACACCTTTCTATTTGGTGAACCATACGTTTTTATATTGATTCTATGATAGTGTTTCTCTGTGGAAATATCTTTGTTTGTATCATTTTTTAGGTAACCCCTATATATGATATGATAGGATATGTGTCTTTCGCTTTCTCACTTACTCCAAGTTGCGTGATTACTTCTAGACTCATCTACGGTGCTGCAAACGGCATTGTTTCATTTTTTCACTAGCTCATATTCCATCTGTACAGGTAGCAGTTCTTCTTTGTCCACCCATCTGTCGGTGGACTTTTTGGTTACTTCCATATCTTGGCTATTGTAATAGTATGCAATGCAGATTTGCGTGGCTGTGTCCTTCCAATTCTGTCTTCTTAGTTTATAGGTCCAGGAATAGGTCTGCTGGATCATATGGTAGCTCAATGTTTACTTTTTAAAGGCACCTCTGTTCTGTTCTCCTTAGTGGCTCTTTCCAGGTTACGTCCCACTTAAAGTGGAGGGCATGTATTTCTTCCCAGCACCTTCAGGATTTATTCTTTGTAGTTTTTGCTGATGATTATTCTGAGTGGTGTGAGCTGATACCTCTTTGTGGTTGAATTTGCATGTGTCTCATAATGCGTTGAAATTGAGCTTTAAGACATGATCTTTTTATTTTTCCAGCTGTGATTAGAGCTTATTTCTTCACAGTGTTTTCTTAAAGTATGTGTCACCATTTGAAATATTTTGGCCATTATCTCCCTCAAGACATTTTGAGGGCAGGTTTCATTTACAGCCCTGCAGTACTTGTTCATATGAAGTGACCATTAGCTCAGGCTTTAAACCTGCTTTTGCAGGTAACGGCCAGAGAGCGGCAGCCTTTCTACGTTTCCCATGCTGGTACTAGGGAAACAGACCTACCGGCCAGTGGTGTTCTTCGGTTATAAATTAGAGTGCAATGTGCCCGGATAAACCCACAAATGTTGATGTCTCCTTGCTTTTGTTTGTTTTTAAATTGAATTTATATTTATTATTAGAGTAATATTCCATTGTGTACGTGGACCACTTCTTCTTGGTGCATTCCTCGGTTGATGGACATTTTCATTGCTTCCAAGTGCTGGCTATGGTAAATCTTGCTGGCGTACAGGTTTGCCAGCCTGTGACTTTTTGATTCTCATTTTCTCAGGTGATAGGCCAAGCAGTGGTTGTGATTGATTGACTGGTAGCTCAATGTTTCCCTTTTCAAAGCACCTACACTGTGTTTTCATTAGTGGCTCTTTACATGCCCCCCCTTACAACCGAAGGTACGCATTTCTCCACACTCCCTTCACGGTTTATTTTTTGCAGGATTTTTCCTAATGGCCATTCTGACTGCTGTGAGCTGATAGGTTTTTGTAATATGGGTATGCATGTCACTAAAATTTTTTAAATTCGTCATATTCCTACCCCTTTTTCTTTTCTCTTAAAAGAAAAACCCGTGAGTACAATATAGCTCTTGAACTTGTCTTCTTCGAAGCTTGCCCTCTTTTGAATTTTTTGGTCGATTTTTGACCCCAGAAATTTTCTGGAGGGCAGGTATCATTTACAGAACTGCAAGTTGGTGAAAATTTAGTGACCTTTTGCAGTGGGTGCAAAGCTGCTGTTGTGGGAAACGGCCACAAGGAGGTAGCATTTCTCCATTCCCCAATCTGGGTACTAGGGCAGCAGAGCCTTTCTGGAAGTCATTGTCCTAGGTTGTAAATTAGAATGGAAATTGCCAGGAGAAATCCCCATAAGTTTATGTCTCATTACTTCTTCTTGGTTTTTAAAATTTTTTTAATCTGGGTAAAGTTTAGAATATTGTTTGTCCTAGGTGTACACAATCTGGTTCATTTGTACATTATGTATGTCTATTAATGTACAGATCCTCTTCCCATGTAAAATATTACAGTGTTCCGTCGACCTCCCTTGCTATATGTTCGGTGTTTTTGACACATGTATATAATATGTATTTGTATATGTATAGTAACACTAATGTTCATTTCTCAATTTCCCCCCTCCTTTCCTTTCAGATGAGCATAGTTTGTTTTCTAAGCCTGTGAGTGTCTTTCTCTTTGGAAATATGTTCATCTGTGTCATTTATTAGATAATGCCATAAGTGATAATATAGGATATAGGGGTTTTGCTTTCCGACCTACTTCATGTTTTGTGATTATCTCCAGGCTCAAGTATGGTGCCTCAAAGAGCAGTGTTTCAATGTTTTCCATGGCTAATATTCCATTGTGTACATGGACCACTTCTTCTTGGTGCATTCCTCTGTCGATGGACATTTTCGTTGCTTCCAAGTGTTGCCTATGGTAAATATTGCTGGAGTGCAGGATTGCCAGCCTGTGATTTTTGATTTTCATTTTCTCAGGTGATAGACCCAGCAGTGGGTATGATTGATTGACTGGTACGGTAGCTCAACGTTTACCTTTTCAAGGCAACTCCATTGTGCTTTCATTAGTGGCTCTTACCACGTCCCCCTTAGAATCAAGGGTACGCATTTCTCCACAATCACGTCAGCATTTATTGTTGGCAGAATTTTTTTTGATGGCCATTATGACTGGTGTGAGCTGATAGGTTTTTGTAATTTGGGTTTACATGTCTGTAAAAATTCCTACAATTCTTCATTTTTCCACGGCTTTTTCTTTTCTGTTAAAAGAAAAAAGCAAAAAAGTGTGAGTATAATATACCTCTTCAAATATTCTTTTTGGAAGGTTGCACTCTAGAATTTTTTGGTCGATTTTCGACCTCAGTATTCTTTGGAGGGCAGGTGTCATTTACAGAACTGCAATTGGTGAATATTTAGTGACCTTTTGCAGTGGGTTTAAAGCTGCTGTTGTGGGAAACAGCCACAAGGATGCAGCATTTCTCCATTCCCAAATCTGGGTACTAGGGCAGCAGAGCCATTCTAGAAGTCGTTTGTCTAGGTTGTAAATTTGAATGGAATGTGCCAGGAAAACCCCCCATAAGTCTATGTCTCATTACTCCTAGTTCGTTGTTTTAATTTTTTCAATTGGGGTAATGGTTAGAATGTTGCTTGTCCAAGGTGTACACACTCTGGTTCATCTACATATTCTACATACCTATTTATGTAGAGATCCTCTTCCCTTGTAAATTATTACAGTGTTCCGTAATCCTTCCTTGCTATATGGTCGGTCTTTTTGATATATGTATATAATATGTATTTGTATACATATGGTAACGCTAATCTTCATTTATCCATTCCCCCCACCTTTACTTTTAGATAAGCATAGTTCTTTTTTAATAAGTCTGTGATTGACTTTCTGTGTGGAAATATGTTCATTTGTGTCAGTTATTAGATAACGCCTATAAGTGATATCATAGGATATAGGACTTTTGCTTTCCGACTTACCTCATGTTCTGTGATTATCTCCAAGATCATCTATGGGGCCTCAAAGAGCAGTGTTTCATGGTTTTCCATGGCTAGTATTCATTGTGTACATGGACCACTTCTTCTTTATCCTTTCATCTGTAGATGGACATTTTGGTTGCTTCACTGTCTTGTCTATTGTGAATAAGGCTGCAGTGCAGCTTTTGCAGCCCGGGTCTTCTTCATTCTGGTCTTCTCAGGTGAGAGGCCCATTGGTGCGCCTGCTGGATTGACTGGTACCTCAATTTTTCCTTTTCAACGCAGCTCTTTCCTGTTCTCATTATTAGCGTTTAACCCTTTTACATCTCACCAGCAGCTAGAGGGTACACAGTTCTCTAAAACCTCTTCAGCATTTATTGTTTGTAGACTTTTTGCCAATGGTCAGTCGACTGGTGTGAGTTGAAGACTTTTTGTAGATTAGATTGCATGAGTCTAATACTTCCTGAGGCTGAGCTTTTATCCATTTTCCTTTCTTTAAAAAGAGAGTGAGTAAAACTTACCTCTTCATACTATCTTCTTGAAAATTTTGCCTGTTTTGAATTTTTTTTATCCATTCCCTACCTCAGCACAATTTTGAGGGCAGGTGTCCTTTACAGCCCTGAGTCCTTGTGAATGGTAAGTGACCATTAGCTGTGGGTTAAAAGCTGCTCTTGCGGGAATCGGCCACATGGCGGCAGCATTTCTCCTTTACCAAATCTGGTTACTAGGTCAACAGAGCCTTACTGGAAGTGGTGTTCTAGGTTGTAAATTAGAATGGCATGTGAGAGGAAAACGCCTTTAATTTATGTCTCATTACTTCTTGTTGGTATTTTTAACTTAATTTTTATTTTTTATCACAGCAAACTTGATTACAATGTTTTGTTTGTTCTAGGTGTGCAAGATGTGGTTCTTTCACACATATACATATATCTATTCTTCTTCGGAGCCTTTTCCCATGTAGGTTATGACACAATGTTGAGTAGTCTTCTCTTGGTATTGCGTAGGTCTTTGGTGATTACATATTTCACAGGTGTTTGTATCTCTCTGTTAACCTCAATACGGTAATGTATCCATTCCTCACACCTTTCTATTTGGTGAACCATACGTTTTTATATTGATTCTATGATAGTGTTTCTCTGTGGAAATATCTTTGTTTGTATCATTTTTTAGGTAACCCCTATATATGATATGATAGGATATGTGTCTTTCGCTTTCTCACTTACTCCAAGTTGCGTGATTACTTCTAGACTCATCTACGGTGCTGCAAATGGCATTGTTTCATTTTTTCACTAGCTCATATTCCATCTGTACAGGTAGCAGTTCTTCTTTGTCCACCCATCTGTCGGTGGACTTTTTGGTTACTTCCATATCTTGGCTATTGTAATAGTATGCAATGCAGATTTGCGTGGCTGTGTCCTTCCAATTCTGTCTTCTTAGTTTATAGGTCCAGGAATAGGTCTGCTGGATCATATGGTAGCTCAATGTTTACTTTTTAAAGGCACCTCTGTTCTGTTCTCCTTAGTGGCTCTTTCCAGGTTACGTCCCACTTAAAGTGGAGGGCATGTATTTCTTCCCAGCACCTTCAGGATTTATTCTTTGTAGTTTTTGCTGATGATTATTCTGAGTGGTGTGAGCTGATACCTCTTTGTGGTTGAATTTGCATGTGTCTCATAATGCGTTGAAATTGAGCTTTAAGACATGATCTTTTTATTTTTCCAGCTGTGATTAGAGCTTATTTCTTCACAGTGTTTTCTTAAAGTATGTGTCACCATTTGAAATATTTTGGCCATTATCTCCCTCAAGACATTTTGAGGGCAGGTTTCATTTACAGCCCTGCAGTACTTGTTCATATGAAGTGACCATTAGCTCAGGCTTTAAACCTGCTTTTGCAGGTAACGGCCAGAGAGCGGCAGCCTTTCTACGTTTCCCATGCTGGTACTAGGGAAACAGACCTACCGGCCAGTGGTGTTCTTCTGTTATAAATTAGAGTGCAATGTGCCCGGATAAACCCACAAATGTTGATGTCTCCTTGCTTTTGTTTGTTTTTAAATTGAATTTATATTTATTATTAGAGTAATATTCCATTGTGTACGTGGACCACTTCTTCTTGGTGCATTCCTCGGTTGATGGACATTTTCATTGCTTCCAAGTGCTGGCTATGGTAAATCTTGCTGGCGTACAGGTTTGCCAGCCTGTGACTTTTTGATTCTCATTTTCTCAGGTGATAGGCCAAGCAGTGGTTGTGATTGATTGACTGGTAGCTCAATGTTTCCCTTTTCAAAGCACCTACACTGTGTTTTCATTAGTGGCTCTTTACATGCCCCCCCTTACAACCGAAGGTACGCATTTCTCCACACTCCCTTCACGGTTTATTTTTTGCAGGATTTTTCCTAATGGCCATTCTGACTGCTGTGAGCTGATAGGTTTTTGTAATATGGGTATGCATGTCATTAAAATTTTTTAAATTCGTCATATTCCTACCCCTTTTTCTTTTCTCTTAAAAGAAAAACCCGTGAGTACAATATAGCTCTTGAACTTGTCTTCTTCGAAGCTTGCCCTCTTTTGAATTTTTTGGTCGATTTTTGACCCCAGAAATTTTCTGGAGGGCAGGTATCATTTACAGAACTGCAAGTTGGTGAAAATTTAGTGACCTTTTGCAGTGGGTGCAAAGCTGCTGTTGTGGGAAACGGCCACAAGGAGGTAGCATTTCTCCATTCCCCAATCTGGGTACTAGGGCAGCAGAGCCTTTCTGGAAGTCATTGTCCTAGGTTGTAAATTAGAATGGAAATTGCCAGGAGAAATCCCCATAAGTTTATGTCTCATTACTTCTTCTTGGTTTTTAAAATTTTTTTAATCTGGGTAAAGTTTAGAATATTGTTTGTCCTAGGTGTACACAATCTGGTTCATTTGTACATTATGTATGTCTATTAATGTACAGATCCTCTTCCCATGTAAAATATTACAGTGTTCCGTCGACCTCCCTTGCTATATGTTCGGTGTTTTTGATACATGTATATAATATGTATTTGTATATGTATAGTAACACTAATGTTCATTTCTCAATTTCCCCCCTCCTTTCCTTTCAGATGAGCATAGTTTGTTTTCTAAGCCTGTGAGTGTCTTTCTCTTTGGAAATATGTTCATCTGTGTCAGTTATTAGATAATGCCATAAGTGATAATATAGGATATAGGTGTTTTGCTTTCCGACCTACTTCATGTTTTCTGATTATCTCCAGGCTCAAGTATGGTGCCTCAAAGAGCAGTGCTTCAATGTTTTCCATGGCTAATATTCCATTGTGTACATGGACCACTTCTTCTTGGTGCATTCCTCTGTTGATGGACATTTTCGTTGCTTCCAAGTGTTGCCTATGGTAAATATTGCTGGAGTGCAGGATTGCCAGCCTGTGATTTTTGATTTTCATTTTCTCAGGTGATAGACCCAGCAGTGGGTATGATTGATTGACTGGTACGGTAGCTCAACGTTTACCTTTTCAAGGCAACTCCATTGTGCTTTCATTAGAGGCTCTTACCACGTCCCCCTTAGAATCAAGGGTACGCATTTCTCCACAATCACGTCAGCATTTATTGTTGGCAGAATTTTTTTTGATGGCCATTATGACTGGTGTGAGCTGATAGGTTTTTGTAATTTGGGTTTACATGTCTGTAAAAATTCCTACAATTCTTCATTTTTCCACGGCTTTTTCTTTTCTGTTAAAAGAAAAAAGCAAAAAAGTGTGAGTATAATATACCTCTTCAAATATTCTTTTTGGAAGGTTGCACTCTAGAATTTTTTGGTCGATTTTCGACCTCAGTATTCTTTGGAGGGCAGGTGTCATTTACAGAACTGCAATTGGTGAATATTTAGTGACCTTTTGCAGTGGGTTTAAAGCTGCTGTTGTGGGAAACGGCCACAAGGATGCAGCATTTCTCCATTCCCAAATCTGGGTACTAGGGCAGCAGAGCCATTCTAGAAGTCGTTTGTCTAGGTTGTAAATTTGAATGGAATGTGCCAGGAAAACCCCCCATAAGTCTATGTCTCATTACTCCTAGTTCGTTGTTTTAATTTTTCAATTGGGGTAATGGTTAGAATGTTGCTTGTCCAAGGTGTACACACTCTGGTTCATCTACATATTCTACATACCTATTTATGTAGAGATCCTCTTCCCTTGTAAATTATTACAGTGTTCCGTAATCCTTCCTTGCTATATGGTCGGTCTTTTTGATATATGTATATAATATGTATTTGTATACATATGGTAACGCTAATCTTCATTTATCCATTCCCCCCACCTTTACTTTTAGATAAGCATAGTTCTTTTTTAATAAGTCTGTGATTGACTTTCTGTGTGGAAATATGTTCATTTGTGTCAGTTATTAGATAACGCCTATAAGTGATATCATAGGATATAGGACTTTTGCTTTCCGACTTACCTCATGTTCTGTGATTATCTCCAAGATCATCTATGGGGCCTCAAAGAGCAGTGTTTCATGGTTTTCCATGGCTAGTATTCATTGTGTACATGGACCACTTCTTCTTTATCCTTTCATCTGTAGATGGACATTTTGGTTGCTTCACTGTCTTGTCTATTGTGAATAAGGCTGCAGTGCAGCTTTTGCAGCCCGGGTCTTCTTCATTCTGGTCTTCTCAGGTGAGAGGCCCATTGGTGCGCCTGCTGGATTGACTGGTACCTCAATTTTTCCTTTTAAACGCAGCTCTTTCCTGTTCTCATTATTAGCGTTTAACCCTTTTACATCTCACCAGCAGCTAGAGGGTACACAGTTCTCTAAAACCTCTTCAGCATTTATTGTTTGTAGACTTTTTGCCAATGGTCAGTCGACTGGTGTGAGTTGAAGACTTTTTGTAGATTAGATTGCATGAGTCTAATACTTCCTGAGGCTGAGCTTTTATCCATTTTCCTTTCTTTAAAAAGAGAGTGAGTAAAACTTACCTCTTCATACTATCTTCTTGAAAATTTTGCCTGTTTTGAATTTTTTTTATCCATTCCCTACCTCAGCACAATTTTGAGGGCAGGTGTCCTTTACAGCCCTGAGTCCTTGTGAATGGTAAGTGACCATTAGCTGTGGGTTAAAAGCTGCTCTTGCGGGAATCGGCCACATGACGGCAGCATTTCTCCTTTACCAAATCTGGTTACTAGGTCAACAGAGCCTTACTGGAAGTGGTGTTCTAGGTTGTAAATTAGAATGGCATGTGAGAGGAAAACGCCTTTAATTTATGTCTCATTACTTCTTGTTGGTATTTTTAACTTAATTTTTATTTTTTATCACAGCAAACTTGATTACAATGTTTTGTTTGTTCTAGGTGTGCAAGATGTGGTTCTTTCACACATATACATATATCTATTCTTCTTCGGAGCCTTTTCCCATGTAGGTTATGACACAATGTTGAGTAGTCTTCTCTTGGTATTGCGTAGGTCTTTGGTGATTACATATTTCACAGGTGTTTGTATCTCTCTGTTAACCTCAATACGGTAATGTATCCATTCCTCACACCTTTCTATTTGGTGAACCATACGTTTTTATATTGATTCTATGATAGTGTTTCTCTGTGGAAATATCTTTGTTTGTATCATTTTTTAGGTAACCCCTATATATGATATGATAGGATATGTGTCTTTCGCTTTCTCACTTACTCCAAGTTGCGTGATTACTTCTAGACTCATCTACGGTGCTGCAAATGGCATTGTTTCATTTTTTCACTAGCTCATATTCCATCTGTACAGGTAGCAGTTCTTCTTTGTCCACCCATCTGTCGGTGGACTTTTTGGTTACTTCCATATCTTGGCTATTGTAATAGTATGCAATGCAGATTTGCGTGGCTGTGTCCTTCCAATTCTGTCTTCTTAGTTTATAGGTCCAGGAATAGGTCTGCTGGATCATATGGTAGCTCAATGTTTACTTTTTAAAGGCACCTCTGTTCTGTTCTCCTTAGTGGCTCTTTCCAGGTTACGTCCCACTTAAAGTGGAGGGCATGTATTTCTTCCCAGCACCTTCAGGATTTATTCTTTGTAGTTTTTGCTGATGATTATTCTGAGTGGTGTGAGCTGATACCTCTTTGTGGTTGAATTTGCATGTGTCTCATAATGCGTTGAAATTGAGCTTTAAGACATGATCTTTTTATTTTTCCAGCTGTGATTAGAGCTTATTTCTTCACAGTGTTTTCTTAAAGTATGTGTCACCATTTGAAATATTTTGGCCATTATCTCCCTCAAGACATTTTGAGGGCAGGTTTCATTTACAGCCCTGCAGTACTTGTTCATATGAAGTGACCATTAGCTCAGGCTTTAAACCTGCTTTTGCAGGTAACGGCCAGAGAGCGGCAGCCTTTCTACGTTTCCCATGCTGGTACTAGGGAAACAGACCTACCGGCCAGTGGTGTTCTTCGGTTATAAATTAGAGTGCAATGTGCCCGGATAAACCCACAAATGTTGATGTCTCCTTGCTTTTGTTTGTTTTTAAATTGAATTTATATTTATTATTAGAGTAATATTCCATTGTGTACGTGGACCACTTCTTCTTGGTGCATTCCTCGGTTGATGGACATTTTCATTGCTTCCAAGTGCTGGCTATGGTAAATCTTGCTGGCGTACAGGTTTGCCAGCCTGTGACTTTTTGATTCTCATTTTCTCAGGTGATAGGCCAAGCAGTGGTTGTGATTGATTGACTGGTAGCTCAATGTTTCCCTTTTCAAAGCACCTACACTGTGTTTTCATTAGTGGCTCTTTACATGCCCCCCCTTACAACCGAAGGTACGCATTTCTCCACACTCCCTTCACGGTTTATTTTTTGCAGGATTTTTCCTAATGGCCATTCTGACTGCTGTGAGCTGATAGGTTTTTGTAATATGGGTATGCATGTCATTAAAATTTTTTAAATTCGTCATATTCCTACCCCTTTTTCTTTTCTCTTAAAAGAAAAACCCGTGAGTACAATATAGCTCTTGAACTTGTCTTCTTCGAAGCTTGCCCTCTTTTGAATTTTTTGGTCGATTTTTGACCCCAGAAATTTTCTGGAGGGCAGGTATCATTTACAGAACTGCAAGTTGGTGAAAATTTAGTGACCTTTTGCAGTGGGTGCAAAGCTGCTGTTGTGGGAAACGGCCACAAGGAGGTAGCATTTCTCCATTCCCCAATCTGGGTACTAGGGCAGCAGAGCCTTTCTGGAAGTCATTGTCCTAGGTTGTAAATTAGAATGGAAATTGCCAGGAGAAATCCCCATAAGTTTATGTCTCATTACTTCTTCTTGGTTTTTAAAATTTTTTTAATCTGGGTAAAGTTTAGAATATTGTTTGTCCTAGGTGTACACAATCTGGTTCATTTGTACATTATGTATGTCTATTAATGTACAGATCCTCTTCCCATGTAAAATATTACAGTGTTCCGTCGACCTCCCTTGCTATATGTTCGGTGTTTTTGATACATGTATATAATATGTATTTGTATATGTATAGTAACACTAATGTTCATTTCTCAATTTCCCCCCTCCTTTCCTTTCAGATGAGAATAGTTTGTTTTCTAAGCCTGTGAGTGTCTTTCTCTTTGGAAATATGTTCATCTGTGTCAGTTATTAGATAATGCCATAAGTGATAATATAGGATATAGGTGTTTTGCTTTCCGACCTACTTCATGTTTTCTGATTATCTCCAGGCTCAAGTATGGTGCCTCAAAGAGCAGTGCTTCAATGTTTTCCATGGCTAATATTCCATTGTGTACATGGACCACTTCTTCTTGGTGCATTCCTCTGTTGATGGACATTTTCGTTGCTTCCAAGTGTTGCCTATGGTAAATATTGCTGGAGTGCAGGATTGCCAGCCTGTGATTTTTGATTTTCATTTTCTCAGGTGATAGACCCAGCAGTGGGTATGATTGATTGACTGGTACGGTAGCTCAACGTTTACCTTTTCAAGGCAACTCCATTGTGCTTTCATTAGAGGCTCTTACCACGTCCCCCTTAGAATCAAGGGTACGCATTTCTCCACAATCACGTCAGCATTTATTGTTGGCAGAATTTTTTTTGATGGCCATTATGACTGGTGTGAGCTGATAGGTTTTTGTAATTTGGGTTTACATGTCTGTAAAAATTCCTACAATTCTTCATTTTTCCACGGCTTTTTCTTTTCTGTTAAAAGAAAAAAGCAAAAAAGTGTGAGTATAATATACCTCTTCAAATATTCTTTTTGGAAGGTTGCACTCTAGAATTTTTTGGTCGATTTTCGACCTCAGTATTTTTTGGAGGGCAGGTGTCATTTACAGAACTGCAATTGGTGAATATTTAGTGACCTTTTGCAGTGGGTTTAAAGCTGCTGTTGTGGGAAACGGCCACAAGGATGCAGCATTTCTCCATTCCCAAATCTGGGTACTAGGGCAGCAGAGCCATTCTAGAAGTCGTTTGTCTAGGTTGTAAATTTGAATGGAATGTGCCAGGAAAACCCCCCATAAGTCTATGTCTCATTACTCCTAGTTCGTTGTTTTAATTTTTTCAATTGGGCTAATGGTTAGAATGTTGCTTGTCCAAGGTGTACACACTCTGGTTCATCTACATATTCTACATACCTATTTATGTAGAGATCCTCTTCCCTTGTAAATTATTACAGTGTTCCGTAATCCTTCCTTGCTATATGGTCGGTCTTTTTGATATATGTATATAATATGTATTTGTATACATATGGTAACGCTAATCTTCATTTATCTATTCCCCCCACCTTTACTTTTAGATAAGCATAGTTCTTTTTTAATAAGTCTGTGATTGACTTTCTGTGTGGAAATATGTTCATTTGTGTCAGTTATTAGATAACGCCTATAAGTGATATCATAGGATATAGGACTTTTGCTTTCCGACTTACCTCATGTTCTGTGATTATCTCCAAGATCATCTATGGGGCCTCAAAGAGCAGTGTTTCATGGTTTTCCATGGCTAGTATTCATTGTGTACATGGACCACTTCTTCTTTATCCTTTCATCTGTAGATGGACATTTTGGTTGCTTCACTGTCTTGTCTATTGTGAATAAGGCTGCAGTGCAGCTTTTGCAGCCCGGGTCTTCTTCATTCTGGTCTTCTCAGGTGAGAGGCCCATTGGTGCGCCTGCTGGATTGACTGGTACCTCAATTTTTCCTTTTCAACGCAGCTCTTTCCTGTTCTCATTATTAGCGTTTAACCCTTTTACATCTCACCAGCAGCTAGAGGGTACACAGTTCTCTAAAACCTCTTCAGCATTTATTGTTTGTAGACTTTTTGCCAATGGTCAGTCGACTGGTGTGAGTTGAAGACTTTTTGTAGATTAGATTGCATGAGTCTAATACTTCCTGAGGCTGAGCTTTTATCCATTTTCCTTTCTTTAAAAAGAGAGTGAGTAAAACTTACCTCTTCATACTATCTTCTTGAAAATTTTGCCTGTTTTGAATTTTTTTTATCCATTCCCTACCTCAGCACAATTTTGAGGGCAGGTGTCCTTTACAGCCCTGAGTCCTTGTGAATGGTAAGTGACCATTAGCTGTGGGTTAAAAGCTGCTCTTGCGGGAATCGGCCACATGGCGGCAGCATTTCTCCTTTACCAAATCTGGTTACTAGGTCAACAGAGCCTTACTGGAAGTGGTGTTCTAGGTTGTAAATTAGAATGGCATGTGAGAGGAAAACGCCGTTTAATTTATGTCTCATTACTTCTTGTTGTTATTTTTAACTTAATTTTTATTTTATATCACAGCAAACTTGATTACAACGTTTTGTTTGTTCTAGGTGTGCAAGATGTGGTTCTTTCACACATATACATATATCTATTCTTCTTCGGAGCCTTTTCCCATGTAGGTTATGACACAATGTTGAGTAGTCTTCTCTTGGTATTGCGTAGGTCTTTGGTGATTACATATTTCACAGGTGTTTGTATCTCTCTGTTAACCTCAATACGGTAATGTATCCATTCCTCACACCTTTCTAATTGGTGAACCATAAGTTTTTTTATTGATTCTATGATAGTGTTTCTCTGTGGAAATATCTTTGTTTGTATCATTTTTTAGGTAACCCCTATATATGATATGATAGGATATGTGTCTTTCTCTTTCTCACTTACTCCAAGTTGCGTGATTACTTCTAGACTCATCTACGGTGCTGCAAATGGCATTGTTTCCTTTTTTCACTAGCTCATATTCCATCTGTACAGGTAGCAGTTCTTCTTTGTCCACCCATCTGTCAGTGGCCTTTTTGGTTACTTCCATATCTTGGCTATTGTAATAGTGTGCAATGCAGATTTGCGTGGCTGTGTCCTTCCAATTCTGTCTTCTTAGTTTATAGGTCCAGGAATAGGTCTGCTGGATCATATGGTAGCTCAATGTTTACTTTTTAAAGGCACCTCTGTTCTGTTCTCCTTAGTGGCTCTTTCCAGGTTACGTCCCACTTAAAGTGGAGGGCATGTATTTCTTCCCAGCACCTTCAGGATTTATTCTTTGTAGTTTTTGCTGATGATTATTCTGAGTGGTGTGAGCTGATACCTCTTTGTGGTTGAATTTGCATGTGTCTCATAATGCGTTGAAATTGAGCTTTAAGACATGATCTTTTTATTTTTCCAGCTGTGATTAGAGCTTATTTCTTCACAGTGTTTTCTTAAAGTATGTGTCACCATTTGTAATATTTTGGCCATTATCTCCCTCAAGACATTTTGAGGGCAGGTTTCATTTACAGCCCTGCAGTACTTGTTCATATGAAGTGACCATTAGCTCAGGCTTTAAACCTGCTTTTGCAGGTAACGGGCAGAGAGCGGCAGCCTTTCTACGTTTCCCATGCTGGTACTAGGGAAACAGACCTACCGGCCAGTGGTGTTCTTCGGTTATAAATTAGAGTGCAATGTGCCCGGATAAACCCACAAATGTTGATGTCTCCTTGCTTTGGTTTGTTTTTAATTTGAGTTTATATTTATTATTAGAGTAATATTCCATTGTGTACGTGGACCACTTCTTCTTGGTGCATTCCTCGGTTGATGGACATTTTCATTGCTTCCAAGTGCTGGCTATGGTAAATCTTGCTGGCGTACAGGTTTGCCAGCCTGTGACTTTTTGATTCTCATTTTCTCAAGTGATAGGCCAAGCAGTGGTTGTGATTGATTGACTGGTAGCTCAATGTTTCCCTTTTCAAAGCACCTACACTGTGTTTTCATTAGTGGCTCTTTACATGCCCCCCCTTACAACCGAAGGTACGCATTTCTCCACACTCCCTTCACGGTTTATTTTTTGCAGCATTTTTCCTAATGGCCATTCTGACTGCTGTGAGCTGATAGGTTTTTGTAATATGGGTATGCATGTCATTAAAATTTTTTAAATTCGTCATATTCCTACCCCTTTTTCTTTTCTCTTAAAAGAAAAACCCGTGAGTACAATATAGCTCTTGAACTTGTCTTCTTCGAAGCTTGCCCTCTTTTGAATTTTTTGGTCGATTTTAGACCCCAGAAATTTTCTGGAGGGCAGGTATCATTTACAGAACTGCAAGTTGGTGAAAATTTAGTGACCTTTTGCAGTGGGTTCAAAGCTGCTGTTGTGGGAAACGGCCACAAGGAGGTAGCATTTCTCCATTCCCCAATCTGGGTACTAGGGCAGCAGAGCCTTTCTGGAAGTCATTGTCCTAGGTTGTAAATTAGAATGGAAATTGCCAGGAGAAATCCCCATAAGTTTATGTCTCATTACTTCTTCTTGGTTTTTAAAATTTTTTTAATCTGGGTAAAGTTTAGAATATTGTTTGTCCTAGGTGTACACAATCTGGTTCATTTGTACATTATGTATGTCTATTAATGTACAGATCCTCTTCCCATGTAAAATATTACAGTGTTCCGTCGACCTCCCTTGCTATATGTTCGGTGTTTTTGATACATGTATATAATATGTATTTGTATATGTATGGTAACACTAATGTTCATTTCTCAATTTCCCCCCTCCTTTCCTTTCAGATGAGCATAGTTTGTTTTCTAAGCCTGTGAGTGTCTTTCTCTTTGGAAATATGTTCATCTGTGTCAGTTATTAGATAATGCCATAAGTGATAATATAGGATATAGGTGTTTTGCTTTCCGACCTACTTCATGTTTTGTGATTATCTCCAGGCTCAAGTATGGTGCCTCAAAGAGCAGTGCTTCAATGTTTTCCATGGCTAATATTCCATTGTGTACATGGACCACTTCTTCTTGGTGCATTCCTCTGTCGATGGACATTTTCGTTGCTTCCAAGTGTTGCCTATGGTAAATATTGCTGGAGTGCAGGATTGCCAGCCTGTGATTTTTGATTTTCATTTTCTCAGGTGATAGACCCAGCAGTGGGTATGATTGATTGACTGGTACGGTAGCTCAACGTTTACCTTTTCAAGGCAACTCCATTGTGCTTTCATTAGTGGCTCTTACCACGTCCCCCTTAGAATCAAGGGTACGCATTTCTCCACAATCACGTCAGCATTTATTGTTGGCAGAATTTTTTTTGATGGCCATTATGACTGGTGTGAGCTGATAGGTTTTTGTAATTTGGGTTTACATGTCTGTAAAAATTCCTACAATTCTTCATTTTTCCACGGCTTTTTCTTTTCTGTTAAAAGAAAAAAGCAAAAAAGTGTGAGTATAATATGCCTCTTCAAATATTCTTTTTGGAAGGTTGCACTCTAGAATTTTTTGGTCGATTTTCGACCTCAGTATTTTTTGGAGGGCAGGTGTCATTTACAGAACTGCAATTGGTGAATATTTAGTGACCTTTTGCAGTGGGTTTAAAGCTGCTGTTGTGGGAAACGGCCACAAGGATGCAGCATTTCTCCATTCCCAAATCTGGGTACTAGGGCAGCAGAGCCATTCTAGAAGTCGTTTGTCTAGGTTGTAAATTTGAATGGAATGTGCCAGGAAAACCCCCCATAAGTCTATGTCTCATTACTCCTAGTTCGTTGTTTTAATTTTTTCAATTGGGGTAATGGTTAGAATGTTGCTTGTCCAAGGTGTACACACTCTGGTTCATCTACATATTCTACATACCTATTTATGTAGAGATCCTCTTCCCTTGTAAATTATTACAGTGTTCCGTAATCCTTCCTTGCTATATGGTCGGTCTTTTTGATATATGTATATAATATGTATTTGTATACATATGGTAACGCTAATCTTCATTTATCCATTCCCCCCACCTTTACTTTTAGATAAGCATAGTTCTTTTTTAATAAGTCTGTGATTGACTTTCTGTGTGGAAATATGTTCATTTGTGTCAGTTATTAGATAACGCCTATAAGTGATATCATAGGATATAGGACTTTTGCTTTCCGACTTACCTCATGTTCTGTGATTATCTCCAAGATCATCTATGGGGCCTCAAAGAGCAGTGGTTCATTGTTTTCCATGGCTAGTATTCATTGTGTACATGGACCACTTCTTCTTTATCCTTTCATCTGTAGATGGACATTTTGGTTGCTTCACTGTCTTGTCTATTGTGAATAAGGCTGCAGTGCAGCTTTTGCAGCCCGGGTCTTCTTCATTCTGGTCTTCTCAGGTGAGAGGCCCATTGGTGCGCCTGCTGGATTGACTGGTACCTCAATTTTTCCTTTTCAACGCAGCTCTTTCCTGTTCTCATTATTAGCGTTTAACCCTTTTACATCTCACCAGCAGCTAGAGGGTACACAGTCCTCTAAAACCTCTTCAGCATTTATTGTTTGTAGACTTTTTGCCAATGGTCAGTCGACTGGTGTGAGTTGAAGACTTTTTGTAGATTAGATTGCATGAGTCTAATACTTCCTGAGGCTGAGCTTTTATCCATTTTCCTTTCTTTAAAAAGAGAGTGAGTAAAACTTACCTCTTCATACTATCTTCTTGAAAATTTTGCCTGTTTTGAATTTTTTTTATCCATTCCCTACCTCAGCACAATTTTGAGGGCAGGTGTCCTTTACAGCCCTGAGTCCTTGTGAATGGTAAGTGACCATTAGCTGTGGGTTAAAAGCTGCTCTTGCGGGAATCGGCCACATGGCGGCAGCATTTCTCCTTTACCAAATCTGGTTACTAGGTCAACAGAGCCTTACTGGAAGTGGTGTTCTAGGTTGTAAATTAGAATGGCATGTGAGAGGAAAACGCCCTTTAATTTATGTCTCATTACTTCTTGTTGGTATTTTTAACTTAATTTTTATTTTTTATCACAGCAAACTTGATTACAATGTTTTGTTTGTTCTAGGTGTGCAAGATGTGGTTCTTTCACACATATACATATATCTATTCTTCTTCGGAGCCTTTTCCCATGTAGGTTATGACACAATGTTGAGTAGTCTTCTCTTGGTATTGCGTAGGTCTTTGGTGATTACATATTTCACAGGTGTTTGTATCTCTCTGTTAACCTCAATACGGTAATGTATCCATTCCTCACACCTTTCTAATTGGTGAACCATAAGTTTTTTTATTGATTCTATGATAGTGTTTCTCTGTGGAAATATCTTTGTTTGTATCATTTTTTAGGTAACCCCTATATATGATATGATAGGATATGTGTCTTTCGCTTTCTCACTTACTCCAAGTTGCGTGATTACTTCTAGACTCATCTACGGTGCTGCAAATGGCATTGTTTCATTTTTTCACTAGCTCATATTCCATCTGTACAGGTAGCAGTTCTTCTTTGTCCACCCATCTGTCAGTGGCCTTTTTGGTTACTTCCATATCTTGGCTCTTGTAATAGTATGCAATGCAGATTTGCGTGGCTGTGTCCTTCCAATTCTGTCTTCTTAGTTTATAGGTCCAGGAATAGGTCTGCTGGATCATATGGTAGCTCAATGTTTACTTTTTAAAGGCACCTCTGTTCTGTTCTCCTTAGTGGCTCTTTCCAAGTTACGTCCCACTTAAAGTGGAGGGCATGTATTTCTTCCCAGCACCTTCAGGATTTATTCTTTGTAGTTTTTGCTGATGATTATTCTGAGTGGTGTGAGCTGATACCTCTTTGTGGTTGAATTTGCATGTGTCTCATAATGCGTTGAAATTGAGCTTTAAGACATGATCTTTTTATTTTTCCAGCTGTGATTAGAGCTTATTTCTTCACAGTGTTTTCTTAAAGTATGTGTCACCATTTGAAATATTTTGGCCATTATCTCCCTCAAGACATTTTGAGGGCAGGTTTCATTTACAGCCCTGCAGTACTTGTTCATATGAAGTGACCATTAGCTCAGGCTTTAAACCTGCTTTTGCAGGTAACGGCCAGAGAGCGGCAGCCTTTCTACGTTTCCCATGCTGGTACTAGGGAAACAGACCTACCGGCCAGTGGTGTTCTTCGGTTATAAATTAGAGTGCAATGTGCCCGGATAAACCCACAAATGTTGATGTCTCCTTGCTTTGGTTTGTTTTTAAATTGAGTTTATATTTATTATTAGAGTAATATTCCATTGTGTACGTGGACCACTTCTTCTTGGTGCATTCCTCGGTTGATGGACATTTTCATTGCTTCCAAGTGCTGGCTATGGTAAATCTTGCTGGCGTACAGGTTTGCCAGCCTGTGACTTTTTGATTCTCATTTTCTCAAGTGATAGGCCAAGCAGTGGTTGTGATTGATTGACTGGTAGCTCAATGTTTCCCTTTTCAAAGCACCTACACTGTGTTTTCATTAGTGGCTCTTTACATGCCCCCCCTTACAACCGAAGGTACGCATTTCTCCACACTCCCTTCACGGTTTATTTTTTGCAGCATTTTTCCTAATGGCCATTCTGACTGCTGTGAGCTGATAGGTTTTTGTAATATGGGTATGCATGTCATTAAAATTTTTTAAATTCGTCATATACCTACCCCTTTTTCTTTTCTCTTAAAAGAAAAACCCGTGAGTACAATATAGCTCTTGAACTTGTCTTCTTCGAAGCTTGCCCTCTTTTGAATTTTTTGGTCGATTTTTGACCCCAGAAATTTTCTGGAGGGCAGGTATCATTTACAGAACTGCAAGTTGGTGAAAATTTAGTGACCTTTTGCAGTGGGTTCAAAGCTGCTGTTGTGGGAAACGGCCACAAGGAGGTAGCATTTCTCCATTCCCCAATCTGGGTACTAGGGCAGCAGAGCCTTTCTGGAAGTCATTGTCCTAGGTTGTAAATTAGAATGGAAATTGCCAGGAGAAATCCCCATAAGTTTATGTCTCATTACTTCTTCTTGGTTTTTAAAATTTTTTTAATCTGGGTAAAGTTTAGAATATTGTTTGTCCTAGGTGTACACAATCTGGTTCATTTGTACATTATGTATGTCTATTAATGTACAGATCCTCTTCCCATGTAAAATATTACAGTGTTCCGTCGACCTCCCTTGCTATATGTTCGGTGTTTTTGATACATGTATATAATATGTATTTGTATATGTATAGTAACACTAATGTTCATTTCTCAATTTCCCCCCTCCTTTCCTTTCAGATGAGCATAGTTTGTTTTCTAAGCCTGTGAGTGTCTTTCTCTTTGGAAATATGTTCATCTGTGTCAGTTATTAGATAATGCCATAAGTGATAATATAGGATATAGGTGTTTTGCTTTCCGACCTACTTCATGTTTTGTGATTATCTCCAGGCTCAAGTATGGTGCCTCAAAGAGCAGTGCTTCAATGTTTTCCATGGCTAATATTGCATTGTGTACATGGACCACTTCTTCTTGGTGCATTCCTCTGTCGATGGACATTTTCGTTGCTTCCAAGTGTTGCCTATGGTAAATATTGCTGGAGTGCAGGATTGCCAGCCTGTGATTTTTGATTTTCATTTTCTCAGGTGATAGACCCAGCAGTGGGTATGATTGATTGACTGGTACGGTAGCTCAACGTTTACCTTTTCAAGGCAACTCCATTGTGCTTTCATTAGTGGCTCTTACCACGTCCCCCTTAGAATCAAGGGTACGCATTTCTCCACAATCACGTCAGCATTTATTGTTGGCAGAATTTTTTTTGATGGCCATTATGACTGGTGTGAGCTGATAGGTTTTTGTAATTTGGGTTTACATGTCTGTAAAAATTCCTACAATTCTTCATTTTTCCACGGCTTTTTCTTTTCTGTTAAAAGAAAAAAGCAAAAAAGTGTGAGTATAATATACCTCTTCAAATATTCTTTTTGGAAGGTTGCACTCTAGAATTTTTTGGTCGATTTTCGACCTCAGTATTTTTTGGAGGGCAGGTGTCATTTACAGAACTGCAATTGGTGAATATTTAGTGACCTTTTGCAGTGGGTTTAAAGCTGCTGTTGTGGGAAACGGCCACAAGGATGCAGCATTTCTCCATTCCCAAATCTGGGTACTAGGGCAGCAGAGCCATTCTACAAGTCGTTTGTCTAGGTTGTAAATTTGAATGGAATGTGCCAGGAAAACCCCCCATAAGTCTATGTCTCATTACTCCTAGTTCGTTGTTTTAATTTTTTCATTTGGGGTAATGGTTAGAATGTTGCTTGTCCAAGGTGTACACACTCTGGTTCATCTACATATTCTACATACCTATTTATGTAGAGATCCTCTTCCCTTGTAAATTATTACAGTGTTCCGTAATCCTTCCTTGCTATATAGTCGGTCTTTTTGATATATGTATATAATATGTATTTGTATACATATGGTAACGCTAATCTTCATTTATCCATTCCCCCCACCTTTACTTTTAGATAAGCATAGTTCTTTTTTAATAAGTCTGTGATTGACTTTCTGTGTGGAAATATGTTCATTTGTGTCAGTTATTAGATAACGCCTATAAGTGATATCATAGGATATAGGACTTTTGCTTTCCGACTTACCTCATGTTCTGTGATTATCTCCAAGATCATCTATGGGGCCTCAAAGAGCAGTGTTTCATTGTTTTCCATGGCTAGTATTCATTGTGTACATGGACCACTTCTTCTTTATCCTTTCATCTGTAGATGGACATTTTGGTTGCTTCACTGTCTTGTCTATTGTGAATAAGGCTGCAGTGCAGCTTTTGCAGCCCGGGTCTTCTTCATTCTGGTCTTCTCAGGTGAGAGGCCCATTGGTGCGCCTGCTGGATTGACTGGTACCTCAATTTTTCCTTTTAAACGCAGCTCTTTCCTGTTCTCATTATTAGCGTTTAACCCTTTTACATCTCACCAGCAGCTAGAGGGTACACAGTTCTCTAAAACCTCTTCTGCATTTATTGTTTGTAGACTTTTTGCCAATGGTCAGTCGACTGGTGTGAATTGAAGACTTTTTGTAGATTAGATTGCATGAGTCTAATACTTCCTGAGGCTGAGCTTTTATCCATTTTCCTTTCTTTAAAAAGAGAGTGAGTAAAACTTACCTCTTCATACTATCTTCTTGAAAATTTTGCCTGTTTTGAATTTTTTTTATCCATTCCCTACCTCAGCACAATTTTGAGGGCAGGTGTCCTTTACAGCCCTGAGTCCTTGTGAATGGTAAGTGACCATTAGCTGTGGGTTAAAAGCTGCTCTTGCGGGAATCGGCCACATGGCGGCAGCATTTCTCCTTTACCAAATCTGGTTACTAGGGCAACAGAGCCTTACTGGAAGTGGTGTTCTAGGTTGTAAATTAGAATGGCATGTGAGAGGAAAACGCCCTTTAATTTATGTCTCATTACTTCTTGTTGGTATTTTTAACTTAATTTTTATTTTTTATCACAGCAAACTTGATTACAATGTTTTGTTTGTTCTAGGTGTGCAAGATGTGGTTCTTTCACACATATACATATATCTATTCTTCTTCGGAGCCTTTTCCCATGTAGGTTATGACACAATGTTGAGTAGTCTTCTCTTGGTATTGCGTAGGTCTTTGGTGATTACATATTTCACAGGTGTTTGTATCTCTCTGTTAACCTCAATACGGTAATGTTTCCATTCCTCACACCTTTCTATTTGGTGAACCATACGTTTTTATATTGATTCTATGATAGTGTTTCTCTGTGGAAATATCTTTGTTTGTATCATTTTTTAGGTAACCCCTATATATGATATGATAGGATATGTGTCTTTCGCTTTCTCACTTACTCCAAGTTGCGTGATTACTTCTAGACTCATCTACGGTGCTGCAAATGGCATTGTTTCATTTTTTCACTAGCTCATATTCCATCTGTACAGGTACCAGTTCTTCTTTGTCCACCCATCTGTCGGTGGACTTTTTGGTTACTTCCATATCTTGGCTATTGTAATAGTATGCAATGCAGATTTGCGTGGCTGTGTCCTTCCAATTCTGTCTTCTTAGTTTATAGGTCCAGGAATAGGTCTGCTGGATCATATGGTAGCTCAATGTTTACTTTTTAAAGGCACCTCTGTTCTGTTCTCCTTAGTGGCTCTTTCCAGGTTACGTCCCACTTAAAGTGGAGGGCATGTATTTCTTCCCAGCACCTTCAGGATTTATTCTTTGTAGTTTTTGCTGATGATTATTCTGAGTGGTGTGAGCTGATACCTCTTTGTGGTTGAATTTGCATGTGTCTCATAATGCGTTGAAATTGAGCTTTAAGACATGATCTTTTTATTTTTCCAGCTGTGATTAGAGCTTATTTCTTCACAGTGTTTTCTTAAAGTATGTGTCACCATTTGAAATATTTTGGCCATTATCTCCCTCAAGACATTTTGAGGGCAGGTTTCATTTACAGCCCTGCAGTACTTGTTCATATGAAGTGACCATTAGCTCAGGCTTTAAACCTGCTTTTGCAGGTAACGGCCAGAGAGCGGCAGCCTTTCTACGTTTCCCATGCTGGTACTAGGGAAACAGACCTACCGGCCAGTGGTGTTCTTCGGTTATAAATTAGAGTGCAATGTGCCCGGATAAACCCACAAATGTTGATGTCTCCTTGCTTTGGTTTGTTTTTAAATTGAGTTTATATTTATTATTAGAGTAATATTCCATTGTGTACGTGGACCACTTCTTCTTGGTGCATTCCTCGGTTGATGGACATTTTCATTGCTTCCAAGTGCTGGCTATGGTAAATCTTGCTGGCGTACAGGTTTGCCAGCCTGTGACTTTTTGATTCTCATTTTCTCAAGTGATAGGCCAAGCAGTGGTTGTGATTGATTGACTGGTAGCTCAATGTTTCCCTTTTCAAAGCACCTACACTGTGTTTTCATTAGTGGCTCTTTACATGCCCCCCCTTACAACCGAAGGTACGCATTTCTCCACACTCCCTTCACGGTTTATTTTTTGCAGCATTTTTCCTAATGGCCATTCTGACTGCTGTGAGCTGATAGGTTTTTGTAATATGGGTATGCATGTCATTAAAATTTTTTAAATTCGTCATATACCTACCCCTTTTTCTTTTCTCTTAAAAGAAAAACCCGTGAGTACAATATAGCTCTTGAACTTGTCTTCTTCGAAGCTTGCCCTCTTTTGAATTTTTTGGTCGATTTTTGACCCCAGAAATTTTCTGGAGGGCAGGTATCATTTACAGAACTGCAAGTTGGTGAAAATTTAGTGACCTTTTGCAGTGGGTTCAAAGCTGCTGTTGTGGGAAACGGCCACAAGGAGGTAGCATTTCTCCATTCCCCAATCTGGGTACTAGGGCAGCAGAGCCTTTCTGGAAGTCATTGTCCTAGGTTGTAAATTAGAATGGAAATTGCCAGGAGAAATCCCCATAAGTTTATGTCTCATTACTTCTTCTTGGTTTTTAAAATTTTTTTAATCTGGGTAAAGTTTAGAATATTGTTTGTCCTAGGTGTACACAATCTGGTTCATTTGTACATTATGTATGTCTATTAATGTACAGATCCTCTTCCCATGTAAAATATTACAGTGTTCCGTCGACCTCCCTTGCTATATGTTCGGTGTTTTTGATACATGTATATAATATGTATTTGTATATGTATAGTAACACTAATGTTCATTTCTCAATTTCCCCCCTCCTTTCCTTTCAGATGAGCATAGTTTGTTTTCTAAGCCTGTGAGTGTCTTTCTCTTTGGAAATATGTTCATCTGTGTCAGTTATTAGATAATGCCATAAGTGATAATATAGGATATAGGTGTTTTGCTTTCCGACCTACTTCATGTTTTGTGATTATCTCCAGGCTCAAGTATGGTGCCTCAAAGAGCAGTGCTTCAATGTTTTCCATGGCTAATATTGCATTGTGTACATGGACCACTTCTTCTTGGTGCATTCCTCTGTCGATGGACATTTTCGTTGCTTCCAAGTGTTGCCTATGGTAAATATTGCTGGAGTGCAGGATTGCCAGCCTGTGATTTTTGATTTTCATTTTCTCAGGTGATAGACCCAGCAGTGGGTATGATTGATTGACTGGTACGGTAGCTCAACGTTTACCTTTTCAAGGCAACTCCATTGTGCTTTCATTAGTGGCTCTTACCACGTCCCCCTTAGAATCAAGGGTACGCATTTCTCCACAATCACGTCAGCATTTATTGTTGGCAGAATTTTTTTTGATGGCCATTATGACTGGTGTGAGCTGATAGGTTTTTGTAATTTGGGTTTACATGTCTGTAAAAATTCCTACAATTCTTCATTTTTCCACGGCTTTTTCTTTTCTGTTAAAAGAAAAAAGCAAAAAAGTGTGAGTATAATATACCTCTTCAAATATTCTTTTTGGAAGGTTGCACTCTAGAATTTTTTGGTCGATTTTCGACCTCAGTATTTTTTGGAGGGCAGGTGTCATTTACAGAACTGCAATTGGTGAATATTTAGTGACCTTTTGCAGTGGGTTTAAAGCTGCTGTTGTGGGAAACGGCCACAAGGATGCAGCATTTCTCCATTCCCAAATCTGGGTACTAGGGCAGCAGAGCCATTCTAGAAGTCGTTTGTCTAGGTTGTAAATTTGAATGGAATGTGCCAGGAAAACCCCCCATAAGTCTATGTCTCATTACTCCTAGTTCGTTGTTTTAATTTTTTCATTTGGGGTAATGGTTAGAATGTTGCTTGTCCAAGGTGTACACACTCTGGTTCATCTACATATTCTACATACCTATTTATGTAGAGATCCTCTTCCCTTGTAAATTATTACAGTGTTCCGTAATCCTTCCTTGCTATATAGTCGGTCTTTTTGATATATGTATATAATATGTATTTGTATACATATGGTAACGCTAATCTTCATTTATCCATTCCCCCCACCTTTACTTTTAGATAAGCATAGTTCTTTTTTAATAAGTCTGTGATTGACTTTCTGTGTGGAAATATGTTCATTTGTGTCAGTTATTAGATAACGCCTATAAGTGATATCATAGGATATAGGACTTTTGCTTTCCGACTTACCTCATGTTCTGTGATTATCTCCAAGATCATCTATGGGGCCTCAAAGAGCAGTGTTTCATTGTTTTCCATGGCTAGTATTCATTGTGTACATGGACCACTTCTTCTTTATCCTTTCATCTGTAGATGGACATTTTGGTTGCTTCACTGTCTTGTCTATTGTGAATAAGGCTGCAGTGCAGCTTTTGCATCCCGGGTCTTCTTCATTCTGGTCTTCTCAGGTGAGAGGCCCATTGGTGCGCCTGCTGGATTGACTGGTACCTCAATTTTTCCTTTTAAACGCAGCTCTTTCCTGTTCTCATTATTAGCGTTTAACCCTTTTACATCTCACCAGCAGCTAGAGGGTACACAGTTCTCTAAAACCTCTTCTGCATTTATTGTTTGTAGACTTTTTGCCAATGGTCAGTCGACTGGTGTGAATTGAAGACTTTTTGTAGATTAGATTGCATGAGTCTAATACTTCCTGAGGCTGAGCTTTTATCCATTTTCCTTTCTTTAAAAAGAGAGTGAGTAAAACTTACCTCTTCATACTATCTTCTTGAAAATTTTGCCTGTTTTGAATTTTTTTTATCCATTCCCTACCTCAGCACAATTTTGAGGGCAGGTGTCCTTTACAGCCCTGAGTCCTTGTGAATGGTAAGTGACCATTAGCTGTGGGTTAAAAGCTGCTCTTGCGGGAATCGGCCACATGGCGGCAGCATTTCTCCTTTACCAAATCTGGTTACTAGGGCAACAGAGCCTTACTGGAAGTGGTGTTCTAGGTTGTAAATTAGAATGGCATGTGAGAGGAAAACGCCCTTTAATTTATGTCTCATTACTTCTTGTTGGTATTTTTAACTTAATTTTTATTTTTTATCACAGCAAACTTGATTACAATGTTTTGTTTGTTCTAGGTGTGCAAGATGTGGTTCTTTCACACATATACATATATCTATTCTTCTTCGGAGCCTTTTCCCATGTAGGTTATGACACAATGTTGAGTAGTCTTCTCTTGGTATTGCGTAGGTCTTTGGTGATTACATATTTCACAGGTGTTTGTATCTCTCTGTTAACCTCAATACGGTAATGTTTCCATTCCTCACACCTTTCTATTTGGTGAACCATACGTTTTTATATTGATTCTATGATAGTGTTTCTCTGTGGAAATATCTTTGTTTGTATCATTTTTTAGGTAACCCCTATATATGATATGATAGGATATGTGTCTTTCGCTTTCTCACTTACTCCAAGTTGCGTGATTACTTCTAGACTCATCTACGGTGCTGCAAATGGCATTGTTTCATTTTTTCACTAGCTCATATTCCATCTGTACAGGTACCAGTTCTTCTTTGTCCACCCATCTGTCGGTGGACTTTTTGGTTACTTCCATATCTTGGCTATTGTAATAGTATGCAATGCAGATTTGCGTGGCTGTGTCCTTCCAATTCTGTCTTCTTAGTTTATAGGTCCAGGAATAGGTCTGCTGGATCATATGGTAGCTCAATGTTTACTTTTTAAAGGCACCTCTGTTCTGTTCTCCTTAGTGGCTCTTTCCAGGTTACGTCCCACTTAAAGTGGAGGGCATGTATTTCTTCCCAGCACCTTCAGGATTTATTCTTTGTAGTTTTTGCTGATGATTATTCTGAGTGGTGTGAGCTGATACCTCTTTGTGGTTGAATTTGCATGTGTCTCATAATGCGTTGAAATTGAGCTTTAAGACATGATCTTTTTATTTTTCCAGCTGTGATTAGAGCTTATTTCTTCACAGTGTTTTCTTAAAGTATGTGTCACCATTTGAAATATTTTGGCCATTATCTCCCTCAAGACATTTTGAGGGCAGGTTTCATTTACAGCCCTGCAGTACTTGTTCATATGAAGTGACCATTAGCTCAGGCTTTAAACCTGCTTTTGCAGGTAACGGCCAGAGAGCGGCAGCCTTTCTACGTTTCCCATGCTGGTACTAGGGAAACAGACCTACCGGCCAGTGGTGTTCTTCGGTTATAAATTAGAGTGCAATGTGCCCGGATAAACCCACAAATGTTGATGTCTCCTTGCTTTGGTTTGTTTTTAAATTGAGTTTATATTTATTATTAGAGTAATATTCCATTGTGTACGTGGACCACTTCTTCTTGGTGCATTCCTCGGTTGATGGACATTTTCATTGCTTCCAAGTGCTGGCTATGGTAAATCTTGCTGGCGTACAGGTTTGCCAGCCTGTGACTTTTTGATTCTCATTTTCTCAAGTGATAGGCCAAGCAGTGGTTGTGATTGATTGACTGGTAGCTCAATGTTTCCCTTTTCAAAGCACCTACACTGTGTTTTCATTAGTGGCTCTTTACATGCCCCCCCTTACAACCGAAGGTACGCATTTCTCCACACTCCCTTCACGGTTTATTTTTTGCAGCATTTTTCCTAATGGCCATTCTGACTGCTGTGAGCTGATAGGTTTTTGTAATATGGGTATGCATGTCATTAAAATTTTTTAAATTCGTCATATTCCTACCCCTTTTTCTTTTCTCTTAAAAGAAAAACCCGTGAGTACAATATAGCTCTTGAACCTGTCTTCTTCGAAGCTTGCCCTCTTTTGAATTTTTTGGTCGATTTTTGACCCCAGAAATTTTCTGGAGGGCAGGTATCATTTACAGAACTGCAAGTTGGTGAAAATTTAGTGACCTTTTGCAGTGGGTTCAAAGCTGCTGTTGTGGGAAACGGCCACAAGGAGGTAGCATTTCTCCATTCCCCAATCTGGGTACTAGGGCAGCAGAGCCTTTCTGGAAGTCATTGTCCTAGGTTGTAAATTAGAATGGAAATTGCCAGGAGAAATCCCCATAAGTTTATGTCTCATTACTTCTTCTGGGTTTTTAAAATTTTTTTAATCTGGGTAAAGTTTAGAATATTGTTTGTCCTAGGTGTACACAATCTGGTTCATTTGTACATTATGTTTGTCTATTAATGTACAGATCCTCTTCCCATGTAAAATATTACAGTGTTCCGTCGACCTCCCTTGCTATATGTTCGGTGTTTTTGATACATGTACATAATATGTATTTGTATATGTATAGTAACACTAAAGTTCATTTCTCAATTTCCCCCCTCCTTTCCTTTCAGATGAGCATAGTTTGTTTTCTAAGCCTGTGAGTGTCTTTCTCTTTGGAAATATGTTCATCTGTGTCAGTTATTAGATAATGCCATAAGTGATAATATAGGATATAGGTGTTTTGCTTTCCGACCTACTTCATGTTTTGTGATTATCTCCAGGCTCAAGTATGGTGCCTCAAAGAGCAGTGCTTCAATGTTTTCCATGGCTAATATTCCATTGTGTACATGGACCACTTCTTCTTGGTGCATTCCTCTGTCGATGGACATTTTCGTTGCTTCCAAGTGTTGCCTATGGTAAATATTGCTGGAGTGCAGGATTGCCAGCCTGTGATTTTTGATTTTCATTTTCTCAGGTGATAGACCCAGCAGTGGGTATGATTGATTGACTGGTACGGTAGCTCAACGTTTACCTTTTCAAGGCAACTCCATTGTGCTTTCATTAGTGGCTCTTACCACGTCCCCCTTAGAATCAAGGTTACGCATTTCACCACAATCACGTCAGCATTTATTGTTGGCAGAATTTTTTTTGATGGCCATTATGACTGGTGTGAGCTGATAGGTTTTTGTAATTTGGGTTTACATGTCTGTAAAAATTCCTACAATTCATCATTTCTCCACGGCTTTTTCTTTTCTGTTAAAAGAAAAAAGCAAAAAAGTGTGAGTATAATATACCTCTTCAAATATTCTTTTTGGAAAGTTGCACTCTAGAATTTTTTGGTCGATTTTCGACCTCAGTATTTTTTGGAGGGCAGGTGTCATTTACAGAACTGCAATTGGTGAATATTTAGTGACCTTTTGCAGTGGGTTTAAAGCTGCTGTTGTGGGAAACGGCCACAAGGATGCAGCATTTCTCCATTCCCAAATCTGGGTACTAGGGCAGCAGAGCCATTCTAGAAGTCGTTTGTCTAGGTTGTAAATTTGAATGGAATGTGCCAGGAAAACCCCCCATAAGTCTATGTCTCATTACTCCTAGTTCGTTGTTTTAATTTTTTCATTTGGGGTAATGGTTAGAATGTTGCTTGTCCAAGGTGTACACACTCTGGTTCATCTACATATTCTACATACCTATTTATGTAGAGATCCTCTTCCCTTGTAAATTATTACAGTGTTCCGTAATCCTTCCTTGCTATATAGTCGGTCTTTTTGATATATGTATATAATATGTATTTGTATACATATGGTAACGCTAATCTTCATTTATCCATTCCCCCCACCTTTACTTTTAGATAAGCATAGTTCTTTTTTAATAAGTCTGTGATTGACTTTCTGTGTGGAAATATGTTCATTTGTGTCAGTTATTAGATAACGCCTATAAGTGATATCATAGGATATAGGACTTTTGCTTTCCGACTTACCTCATGTTCTGTGATTATCTCCAAGATCATCTATGGGGCCTCAAAGAGCAGTGTTTCATTGTTTTCCATGGCTAGTATTCATTGTGTACATGGACCACTTCTTCTTTATCCTTTCATCTGTAGATGGACATTTTGGTTGCTTCACTGTCTTGTCTATTGTGAATAAGGCTGCAGTGCAGCTTTTGCATCCCGGGTCTTCTTCATTCTGGTCTTCTCAGGTGAGAGGCCCATTGGTGCGCCTGCTGGATTGACTGGTACCTCAATTTTTCCTTTTCAACGCAGCTCTTTCCTGTTCTCATTATTAGCGTTTAACCCTTTTACATCTCACCAGCAGCTAGAGGGTACACAGTTCTCTAAAACCTCTTCTGCATTTATTGTTTGTAGACTTTTTGCCAATGGTCAGTCGACTGGTGTGAATTGAAGACTTTTTGTAGATTAGATTGCATGAGTCTAATACTTCCTGAGGCTGAGCTTTTATCCATTTTCCTTTCTTTAAAAAGAGAGTGAGTAAAACTTACCTCTTCATACTATCTTCTTGAAAATTTTGCCTGTTTTGAATTTTTTTTATCCATTCCCTACCTCAGCACAATTTTGAGGGCAGGTGTCCTTTACAGCCCTGAGTCCTTGTGAATGGTAAGTGACCATTAGCTGTGGGTTAAGAGCTGCTCTTGCGGGAATCGGCCACATGGCGGCAGCATTTCTCCTTTACCAAATCTGGTTACTAGGGCAACAGAGCCTTACTGGAAGTGGTGTTCTAGGTTGTAAATTAGAATGGCATGTGAGAGGAAAACGCCCTTTAATTTATGTCTCATTACTTCTTGTTGGTATTTTTAACTTAATTTTTATTTTTTATCACAGCAAACTTGATTACAATGTTTTGTTTGTTCTAGGTGTGCAAGATGTGGTTCTTTCACACATATACATATATCTATTCTTCTTCGGAGCCTTTTCCCATGTAGGTTATGACACAATGTTGAGTAGTCTTCTCTTGGTATTGCGTAGGTCTTTGGTGATTACATATTTCACAGGTGTTTGTATCTCTCTGTTAACCTCAATACGGTAATGTTTCCATTCCTCACACCTTTCTATTTGGTGAACCATACGTTTTTATATTGATTCTATGATAGTGTTTCTCTGTGGAAATATCTTTGTTTGTATCATTTTTTAGGTAACCCCTATATATGATATGATAGGATATGTGTCTTTCGCTTTCTCACTTACTCCAAGTTGCGTGATTACTTCTAGACTCATCTACGGTGCTGCAAATGGCATTGTTTCATTTTTTCACTAGCTCATATTCCATCTGTACAGGTACCAGTTCTTCTTTGTCCACCCATCTGTCGGTGGACTTTTTGGTTACTTCCATATCTTGGCTATTGTAATAGTATGCAATGCAGATTTGCGTGGCTGTGTCCTTCCAATTCTGTCTTCTTAGTTTATAGGTCCAGGAATAGGTCTGCTGGATCATATGGTAGCTCAATGTTTACTTTTTAAAGGCACCTCTGTTCTGTTCTCCTTAGTGGCTCTTTCCAGGTTACGTCCCACTTAAAGTGGAGGGCATGTATTTCTTCCCAGCACCTTCAGGATTTATTCTTTGTAGTTTTTGCTGATGATTATTCTGAGTGGTGTGAGCTGATACCTCTTTGTGGTTGAATTTGCATGTGTCTCATAATGCGTTGAAATTGAGCTTTAAGACATGATCTTTTTATTTTTCCAGCTGTGATTAGAGCTTATTTCTTCACAGTGTTTTCTTAAAGTATGTGTCACCATTTGAAATATTTTGGCCATTATCTCCCTCAAGACATTTTGAGGGCAGGTTTCATTTACAGCCCTGCAGTACTTGTTCATATGAAGTGACCATTAGCTCAGGCTTTAAACCTGCTTTTGCAGGTAACGGCCAGAGAGCGGCAGCCTTTCTACGTTTCCCATGCTGGTACTAGGGAAACAGACCTACCGGCCAGTGGTGTTCTTCGGTTATAAATTAGAGTGCAATGTGCCCGGATAAACCCACAAATGTTGATGTCTCCTTGCTTTGGTTTGTTTTTAAATTGAGTTTATATTTATTATTAGAGTAATATTCCATTGTGTACGTGGACCACTTCTTCTTGGTGCATTCCTCGGTTGATGGACATTTTCATTGCTTCCAAGTGCTGGCTATGGTAAATCTTGCTGGCGTACAGGTTTGCCAGCCTGTGACTTTTTGATTCTCATTTTCTCAAGTGATAGGCCAAGCAGTGGTTGTGATTGATTGACTGGTAGCTCAATGTTTCCCTTTTCAAAGCACCTACACTGTGTTTTCATTAGTGGCTCTTTACATGCCCCCCCTTACAACCGAAGGTACGCATTTCTCCACACTCCCTTCACGGTTTATTTTTTGCAGCATTTTTCCTAATGGCCATTCTGACTGCTGTGAGCTGATAGGTTTTTGTAATATGGGTATGCATGTCATTAAAATTTTTTAAATTCGTCATATTCCTACCCCTTTTTCTTTTCTCTTAAAAGAAAAACCCGTGAGTACAATATAGCTCTTGAACCTGTCTTCTTCGAAGCTTGCCCTCTTTTGAATTTTTTGGTCGATTTTTGACCCCAGAAATTTTCTGGAGGGCAGGTATCATTTACAGAACTGCAAGTTGGTGAAAATTTAGTGACCTTTTGCAGTGGGTTCAAAGCTGCTGTTGTGGGAAATGGCCACAAGGAGGTAGCATTTCTCCATTCCCCAATCTGGGTACTAGGGCAGCAGAGCCTTTCTGGAAGTCATTGTCCTAGGTTGTAAATTAGAATGGAAATTGCCAGGAGAAATCCCCATAAGTTTATGTCTCATTACTTCTTCTGGGTTTTTAAAATTTTTTTAATCTGGGTAAAGTTTAGAATATTGTTTGTCCTAGGTGTACACAATCTGGTTCATTTGTACATTATGTTTGTCTATTAATGTACAGATCCTCTTCCCATGTAAAATATTACAGTGTTCCGTCGACCTCCCTTGCTATATGTTCGGTGTTTTTGATACATGTACATAATATGTATTTGTATATGTATAGTAACACTAAAGTTCATTTCTCAATTTCCCCCCTCCTTTCCTTTCAGATGAGCATAGTTTGTTTTCTAAGCCTGTGAGTGTCTTTCTCTTTGGAAATATGTTCATCTGTGTCAGTTATTAGATAATGCCATAAGTGATAATATAGGATATAGGTGTTTTGCTTTCCGACCTACTTCATGTTTTGTGATTATCTCCAGGCTCAAGTATGGTGCCTCAAAGAGCAGTGCTTCAATGTTTTCCATGGCTAATATTCCATTGTGTACATGGACCACTTCTTCTTGGTGCATTCCTCTGTCGATGGACATTTTCGTTGCTTCCAAGTGTTGCCTATGGTAAATATTGCTGGAGTGCAGGATTGCCAGCCTGTGATTTTTGATTTTCATTTTCTCAGGTGATAGACCCAGCAGTGGGTATGATTGATTGACTGGTACGGTAGCTCAACGTTTACCTTTTCAAGGCAACTCCATTGTGCTTTCATTAGTGGCTCTTACCACGTCCCCCTTAGAATCAAGGTTACGCATTTCACCACAATCACGTCAGCATTTATTGTTGGCAGAATTTTTTTTGATGGCCATTATGACTGGTGTGAGCTGATAGGTTTTTGTAATTTGGGTTTACATGTCTGTAAAAATTCCTACAATTCATCATTTCTCCACGGCTTTTTCTTTTCTGTTAAAAGAAAAAAGCAAAAAAGTGTGAGTATAATATACCTCTTCAAATATTCTTTTTGGAAAGTTGCACTCTAGAATTTTTTGGTCGATTTTCGACCTCAGTATTTTTTGGAGGGCAGGTGTCATTTACAGAACTGCAATTGGTGAATATTTAGTGACCTTTTGCAGTGGGTTTAAAGCTGCTGTTGTGGGAAACGGCCACAAGGATGCAGCATTTCTCCATTCCCAAATCTGGGTACTAGGGCAGCAGAGCCATTCTAGAAGTCGTTTGTCTAGGTTGTAAATTTGAATGGAATGTGCCAGGAAAACCCCCCATAAGTCTATGTCTCATTACTCCTAGTTCGTTGTTTTAATTTTTTCATTTGGGGTAATGGTTAGAATGTTGCTTGTCCAAGGTGTACACACTCTGGTTCATCTACATATTCTACATACCTATTTATGTAGAGATCCTCTTCCCTTGTAAATTATTACAGTGTTCCGTAATCCTTCCTTGCTATATAGTCGGTCTTTTTGATATATGTATATAATATGTATTTGTATACATATGGTAACGCTAATCTTCATTTATCCATTCCCCCCACCTTTACTTTTAGATAAGCATAGTTCTTTTTTAATAAGTCTGTGATTGACTTTCTGTGTGGAAATATGTTCATTTGTGTCAGTTATTAGATAACGCCTATAAGTGATATCATAGGATATAGGACTTTTGCTTTCCGACTTACCTCATGTTCTGTGATTATCTCCAAGATCATCTATGGGGCCTCAAAGAGCAGTGTTTCATTGTTTTCCATGGCTAGTATTCATTGTGTACATGGACCACTTCTTCTTTATCCTTTCATCTGTAGATGGACATTTTGGTTGCTTCACTGTCTTGTCTATTGTGAATAAGGCTGCAGTGCAGCTTTTGCATCCCGGGTCTTCTTCATTCTGGTCTTCTCAGGTGAGAGGCCCATTGGTGCGCCTGCTGGATTGACTGGTACCTCAATTTTTCCTTTTCAACGCAGCTCTTTCCTGTTCTCATTATTAGCGTTTAACCCTTTTACATCTCACCAGCAGCTAGAGGGTACACAGTTCTCTAAAACCTCTTCTGCATTTATTGTTTGTAGACTTTTTGCCAATGGTCAGTCGACTGGTGTGAATTGAAGACTTTTTGTAGATTAGATTGCATGAGTCTAATACTTCCTGAGGCTGAGCTTTTATCCATTTTCCTTTCTTTAAAAAGAGAGTGAGTAAAACTTACCTCTTCATACTATCTTCTTGAAAATTTTGCCTGTTTTGAATTTTTTTTATCCATTCCCTACCTCAGCACAATTTTGAGGGCAGGTGTCCTTTACAGCCCTGAGTCCTTGTGAATGGTAAGTGACCATTAGCTGTGGGTTAAGAGCTGCTCTTGCGGGAATCGGCCACATGGCGGCAGCATTTCTCCTTTACCAAATCTGGTTACTAGGGCAACAGAGCCTTACTGGAAGTGGTGTTCTAGGTTGTAAATTAGAATGGCATGTGAGAGGAAAACGCCCTTTAATTTATATCTCATTACTTCTTGTTGGTATTTTTAACTTAATTTTTATTTTTTATCACAGCAAACTTGATTACAATGTTTTGTTTGTTCTAGGTGTGCAAGATGTGGTTCTTTCACACATATACATATATCTATTCTTCTTCGGAGCCTTTTCCCATGTAGGTTATGACACAATGTTGAGTAGTCTTCTCTTGGTATTGCGTAGGTCTTTGGTGATTACATATTTCACAGGTGTTTGTATCTCTCTGTTAACCTCAATACGGTAATGTATCCATTCCTCACACCTTTCTATTTGGTGAACCATACGTTTTTATATTGATTCTATGATAGTGTTTCTCTGTGGAAATATCTTTGTTTGTATCATTTTTAGGTAACCCCTATATATGATATGATAGGATATGTGTCTTTCGCTTTCTCACTTACTCCAAGTTGCGTGATTACTTCTAGACTCATCTACGGTGCTGCAAATGGCATTGTTTCATTTTTTCACTAGCTCATATTCCATCTGTACAGGTACCAGTTCTTCTTTGTCCACCCATCTGTCGGTGGACTTTTTGGTTACTTCCATATCTTGGCTATTGTAATAGTATGCAATGCAGATTTGCGTGGCTGTGTCCTTCCAATTCTGTCTTCTTAGTTTATAGGTCCAGGAATAGGTCTGCTGGATCATATGGTAGCTCAATGTTTACTTTTTAAAGGCACCTCTGTTCTGTTCTCCTTAGTGGCTCTTTCCAGGTTACGTCCCACTTAAAGTGGAGGGCATGTATTTCTTCCCAGCACCTTCAGGATTTATTCTTTGTAGTTTTTGCTGATGATTATTCTGAGTGGTGTGAGCTGATACCTCTTTGTGGTTGAATTTGCATGTGTCTCATAATGCGTTGAAATTGAGCTTTAAGACATGATCTTTTTATTTTTCCAGCTGTGATTAGAGCTTATTTCTTCACAGTGTTTTCTTAAAGTATGTGTCACCATTTGAAATATTTTGGCCATTATCTCCCTCAAGACATTTTGAGGGCAGGTTTCATTTACAGCCCTGCAGTACTTGTTCATATGAAGTGACCATTAGCTCAGGCTTTAAACCTGCTTTTGCAGGTAACGGCCAGAGAGCGGCAGCCTTTCTACGTTTCCCATGCTGGTACTAGGGAAACAGACCTACCGGCCAGTGGTGTTCTTCGGTTATAAATTAGAGTGCAATGTGCCCGGATAAACCCACAAATGTTGATGTCTCCTTGCTTTGGTTTGTTTTTAAATTGAGTTTATATTTATTATTAGAGTAATATTCCATTGTGTACGTGGACCACTTCTTCATGGTGCATTCCTCGGTTGATGGACATTTTCATTGCTTCCAAGTGCTGGCTATGGTAAATCTTGCTGGCGTACAGGTTTGCCAGCCTGTGACTTTTTGATTCTCATTTTCTCAAGTGATAGGCCAAGCAGTGGTTGTGATTGATTGACTGGTAGCTCAATGTTTCCCTTTTCAAAGCACCTACACTGTGTTTTCATTAGTGGCTCTTTACATGCCCCCCCTTACAACCGAAGGTACGCATTTCTCCACACTCCCTTCACGGTTTATTTTTTGCAGCATTTTTCCTAATGGCCATTCTGACTGCTGTGAGCTGATAGGTTTTTGTAATATGGGTATGCATGTCATTAAAATTTTTTAAATTCGTCATATTCCTACCCCTTTTTCTTTTCTCTTAAAAGAAAAACCCGTGAGTACAATATAGCTCTTGAACCTGTCTTCTTCGAAGCTTGCCCTCTTTTGAATTTTTTGGTCGATTTTTGACCCCAGAAATTTTCTGGAGGGCAGGTATCATTTACAGAACTGCAAGTTGGTGAAAATTTAGTGACCTTTTGCAGTGGGTTCAAAGCTGCTGTTGTGGGAAATGGCCAAAAGGAGGTAGCATTTCTCCATTCCCCAATCTGGGTACTAGGGCAGCAGAGCCTTTCTGGAAGTCATTGTCCTAGGTTGTAAATTAGAATGGAAATTGCCAGGAGAAATCCCCATAAGTTTATGTCTCATTACTTCTTCTGGGTTTTTAAAATTTTTTTAATCTGGGTAAAGTTTAGAATATTGTTTGTCCTAGGTGTACACAATCTGGTTCATTTGTACATTATGTTTGTCTATTAATGTACAGATCCTCTTCCCATGTAAAATATTACAGTGTTCCGTCGACCTCCCTTGCTATATGTTCGGTGTTTTTGATACATGTACATAATATGTATTTGTATATGTATAGTAACACTAATGTTCATTTCTCAATTTCCCCCCTCCTTTCCTTTCAGATGAGCATAGTTTGTTTTCTAAGCCTGTGAGTGTCTTTCTCTTTGGAAATATGTTCATCTGTGTCAGTTATTAGATAATGCCATAAGTGATAATATAGGATATAGGTGTTTTGCTTTCCGACCTACTTCATGTTTTGTGATTATCTCCAGGCTCAAGTATGGTGCCTCAAAGAGCAGTGCTTCAATGTTTTCCATGGCTAATATTCCATTGTGTACATGGACCACTTCTTCTTGGTGCATTCCTCTGTCGATGGACATTTTCGTTGCTTCCAAGTGTTGCCTATGGTAAATATTGCTGGAGTGCAGGATTGCCAGCCTGTGATTTTTGATTTTCATTTTCTCAGGTGATAGACCCAACAGTGGGTATGATTGATTGACTGGTACGGTAGCTCAACGTTTACCTTTTCAAGGCAACTCCATTGTGCTTTCATTAGTGGCTCTTACCACGTCCCCCTTAGAATCAAGGTTACGCATTTCTCCACCATCACGTCAGCATTTATTGTTGGCAGAATTTTTTTTGATGGCCATTATGACTGGTGTGAGCTGATAGGTTTTTGTAATTTGGGTTTATATGTCTGTAAAAATTCCTACAATTCATCATTTCTCCACGGCTTTTTCTTTTCTGTTAAAAGAAAAAAGCAAAAAAGTGTGAGTATAATACACCTCTTCAAATATTCTTTTTGGAAGTTGCACTCTAGAATTTTTTGGTCGATTTTCGACCTCAGTATTTTTTGGAGGGCAGGTGTCATTTACAGAACTGCAATTGGTGAATATTTAGTGACCTTTTGCAGTGGGTTTAAAGCTGCTGTTGTGGGAAACGGCCACAAGGATGCAGCATTTCTCCATTCCCAAATCTGGGGACTAGGGCAGCAGAGCCATTCTAGAAGTCGTTTGTCTAGGTTGTAAATTTGAATGGAATGTGCCAGGAAAACCCCCCATAAGTCTATGTCTCATTACTCCTAGTTCGTTGTTTTAATTTTTTCAATTGGGGTAATGGTTAGAATGTTGCTTGTCCAAGGTGTACACACTCTGGTTCATCTACATATTCTACATACCTATTTATGTAGAGATCCTCTTCCCTTGTAAATTATTACAGTGTTCGGTAATCCTTCCTTGCTATATGGTCGGTCTTTTTGATATATGTATATAATATGTATTTGTATACATATGGTAACGCTAATCTTCATTTATCCATTCCCCCCACCTTTACTTTTAGATAAGCATAGTTCTTTTTTAATAAGTCTGTGATTGACTTTCTGTGTGGAAATATGTTCATTTGTGTCAGTTATTAGATAACGCCTATAAGTGATATCATAGGATATAGGACTTTTGCTTTCCGACTTACCTCATGTTCTGTGATTATCTCCAAGATCATCTATGGGGCCTCAAAGAGCAGTGTTTCATTGTTTTCCATGGCTAGTATTCATTGTGTACATGGACCACTTCTTCTTTATCCTTTCATCTGTAGATGGACATTTTGGTTGCTTCACTGTCTTGTCTATTGTGAATAAGGCTGCAGTGCAGCTTTTGCAGCCCGGGTCTTCTTCATTCTGGTCTTCTCAGGTGAGAGGCCCATTGGTGCGCCTGCTGGATTGACTGGTACCTCAATTTTTCCTTTTCAACGCAGCTCTTTCCTGTTCTCATTATTAGCGTTTAACCCTTTTACATCTCACCAGCAGCTAGAGGGTACACAGTTCTCTAAAACCTCTTCAGCATTTATTGTTTGTAGACTTTTTGCCAATGGTCAGTCGACTGGTGTGAGTTGAAGACTTTTTGTAGATTAGATTGCATGAGTCTAATACTTCCTGAGGCTGAGCTTTTATCCATTTTCCTTTCTTTAAAAAGAGAGTGAGTAAAACTTACCTCTTCATACTATCTTCTTGAAAATTTTGCCTGTTTTGAATTTTTTTTATCCATTCCCTACCTCAGCACAATTTTGAGGGCAGGTGTCCTTTACAGCCCTGAGTCCTTGTGAATGGTAAGTGACCATTAGCTGTGGGTTAAAAGCTGCTCTTGCGGGAATCGGCCACATGGCGGCAGCATTTCTCCTTTACCAAATCTGGTTACTAGGTCAACAGAGCCTTACTGGAAGTGGTGTTCTAGGTTGTAAATTAGAATGGCATGTGAGAGGAAAACGCCCTTTAATTTATGTCTCATTACTTCTTGTTGGTATTTTTAACTTAATTTTTATTTTTTATCACAGCAAACTTGATTACAATGTTTTCTTTGTTCTAGGTGTGCAAGATGTGGTTCTTTCACACATATACATATATCTATTCTTCTTCGGAGCCTTTTCCCATGTAGGTTATGACACAATGTTGAGTAGTCTTCTCTTGGTATTGCGTAGGTCTTTGGTGATTACATATTTCACAGGTGTTTGTATCTCTCTGTTAACCTCAATACGGTAATGTATCCATTCCTCACACCTTTCTATTTGGTGAACCATACGTTTTTATATTGATTCTATGATAGTGTTTCTCTGTGGAAATATCTTTGTTTGTATCATTTTTTAGGTAACCCCTATATATGATATGATAGGATATGTGTCTTTCGCTTTCTCACTTACTCCAAGTTGCGTGATTACTTCTAGACTCATCTACGGTGCTGCAAATGGCATTGTTTCATTTTTTCACTAGCTCATATTCCATCTGTACAGGTAGCAGTTCTTCTTTGTCCACCCATCTGTCGGTGGACTTTTTGGTTACTTCCATATCTTGGCTATTGTAGTAGTGTGCAATGCAGATTTGCGTGGCTGTGTCCTTCCAATTCTGTCTTCTTAGTTTATAGGTCCAGGAATAGGTCTGCTGGATCATATGGTAGCTCAATGTTTACTTTTTAAAGGCACCTCTGTTCTGTTCTCCTTAGTGGCTCTTTCCAGGTTACGTCCCACTTAAAGTGGAGGGCATGTATTTCTTCCCAGCACCTTCAGGATTTATTCTTTGTAGTTTTTGCTGATGATTATTCTGAGTGGTGTGAGCTGATACCTCTTTGTGGTTGAATTTGCATGTGTCTCATAATGCGTTGAAATTGAGCTTTAAGACATGATCTTTTTATTTTTCCAGCTGTGATTAGAGCTTATTTCTTCACAGTGTTTTCTTAAAGTATGTGTCACCATTTGAAATATTTTGGCCATTATCTCCCTCAAGACATTTTGAGGGCAGGTTTCATTTACAGCCCTGCAGTACTTGTTCATATGAAGTGACCATTAGCTCAGGCTTTAAACCTGCTTTTGCAGGTAACGGCCAGAGAGCGGCAGCCTTTCTACGTTTCCCATGCTGGTACTAGGGAAACAGACCTACCGGCCAGTGGTGTTCTTCGGTTATAAATTAGAGTGCAATGTGCCCGGATAAACCCACAAATGTTGATGTCTCCTTGCTTTTGTTTGTTTTTAAATTGAATTTATATTTATTATTAGAGTAATATTCCATTGTGTACGTGGACCACTTCTTCTTGGTGCATTCCTCGGTTGATGGACATTTTCATTGCTTCCAAGTGCTGGCTATGGTAAATCTTGCTGGCGTACAGGTTTGCCAGCCTGTGACTTTTTGATTCTCATTTTCTCAGGTGATAGGCCAAGCAGTGGTTGTGATTGATTGACTGGTAGCTCAATGTTTCCCTTTTCAAAGCACCTACACTGTGTTTTCATTAGTGGCTCTTTACATGCCCCCCCTTACAACCGAAGGTACGCATTTCTCCACACTCCCTTCACGGTTTATTTTTTGCAGCATTTTTCCTAATGGCCATTCTGACTGCTGTGAGCTGATAGGTTTTTGTAATATGGGTGTGCATGTCATTAAAATTTTTTAAATTCGTCATATTCCTACCCCTTTTTCTTTTCTCTTAAAAGAAAAACCCGTGAGTACAATATAGCTCTTGAACTTGTCTTCTTCGAAGCTTGCCCTCTTTTGAATTTTTTGGTCGATTTTAGACCCCAGAAATTTTCTGGAGGGCAGGTATCATTTACAGAACTGCAAGTTGGTGAAAATTTAGTGACATTTTGCAGTGGGTTCAAAGCTGCTCTTGTGGGAAACGGCCACAAGGAGGTAGCATTTCTCCATTCCCCAATCTGGGTACTAGGGCAGCAGAGCCTTTCTGGAAGTCATTGTCCTAGGTTGTAAATTAGAATGGAAATTGCCAGGAGAAATCCCCATAAGTTTATGTCTCATTACTTCTTCTGGGTTTTTAAAATTTTTTTAATCTGGGTAAAGTTTAGAATATTTTTTGTCCTAGGTGTACACAATCTGGTTCATTTGTACATTATGTATGTCTATTAATGTACAGATCCTCTTCCCATGTAAAATATTACAGTGTTCCGTCGACCTCCCTTGCTATATGTTTGGTGTTTTTGATACATGTATATAATATGTATTTGTATATGTATGGTAACACTAATGTTCATTTCTCAATTTCCCCCCTCCTTTCCTTTCAGATGAGCATAGTTTGTTTTCTAAGCCTGTGAGTGTCTTTCTCTTTGGAAATATGTTCATCTGTGTCAGTTATTAGATAATGCCATAAGTGATAATATAGGATATAGGTGTTTTGCTTTCCGACCTACTTCATGTTTTGTGATTATCTCCAGGCTCAAGTATGGTGCCTCAAAGAGCAGTGCTTCAATGTTTTCCATGGCTAATATTCCATTGTGTACATGGACCACTTCTTCTTGGTGCATTCCTCTGTCGATGGACATTTTCGTTGCTTCCAAGTGTTGCCTATGTTAAATATTGCTGGAGTGCAGGATTGCCAGCCTGTGATTTTTGATTTTCATTTTCTCAGGTGATAGACCCAGCAGTGGATATGATTGATTGACTGGTACGGTAGCTCAACGTTTACCTTTTCAAGGCAACTCCATTGTGCTTTCATTAGTGGCTCTTACCACGTCCCCCTTAGAATCAAGGGTACGCATTTCTCCACAGTCACGTCAGCATTTATTGTTGGCAGAATTTTTTTTGATGGCCATTATGACTGGTGTGAGCTGATAGGTTTTTGTAATTTGGGTTTACATGTCTGTAAAAATTCCTACAAATCATCATTTTTCCACGGCTTTTTCTTTTCTGTTAAAAGAAAATAGCAAAAAAGTGTGAGTATAATATACCTCTTCAAATACTCTTTTTGGAAGGTTGCACTCTAGAATTTTCTGGTCGATTTTCGACCTCAGTATTTTTTGGAGGGCAGGTGTCATTTACAGAACTGCAATTGGTGAATATTTAGTGACCTTTTGCAGTGGGTTTAAAGCTGCTGTTGTGGGAAACGGCCACAAGGATGCAGCATTTCTCCATTCCCAAATCTGGGTACTAGGGCAGCAGAGCCATTCTAGAAGTCGTTTGTCTAGGTTGTAAATTTGAATGGAATGTGCCAGGAAAACCCCCCATAAGTCTATGTCTCATTACTCCTAGTTCGTTGTTTTAATTATTTCAATTGGGGTAATGGTTAGAATGTTGCTTGTCCAAGGTGTACACACTCTGGTTCATCTACATATTCTACATACCTATTTATGTAGAGATCCTCTTCCCTTGTAAATTATTACAGTGTTCGGTAATCCTTCCTTGCTATATGGTCGGTCTTTTTGATATATGTATATAATATGTATTTGTATACATATGGTAACGCTAATCTTCATTTATCCATTCCCCCCACCTTTACTTTTAGATAAGCATAGTTCTTTTTTAATAAGTCTGTGATTGACTTTCTGTGTGGAAATATGTTCATTTGTGTCAGTTATTAGATAACGCCTATAAGTGATATCATAGGATATAGGACTTTTGCTTTCCGACTTACCTCATGTTCTGTGATTATCTCCAAGATCATCTATGGGGCCTCAAAGAGCAGTGTTTCATGGTTTTCCATGGCTAGTATTCATTGTGTACATGGACCACTTCTTCTTTATCCTTTCATCTGTAGATGGACATTTTGGTTGCTTCACTGTCTTGTCTATTGTGAATAAGGCTGCAGTGCAGCTTTTGCAGCCCGGGTCTTCTTCATTCTGGTCTTCTCAGGTGAGAGGCCCATTGGTGCGCCTGCTGGATTGACTGGTACCTCAATTTTTCCTTTTAAACGCAGCTCTTTCCTGTTCTCATTATTAGCGTTTAACCCTTTTACATCTCACCAGCAGCTAGAGGGTACACAGTTCTCTAAAACCTCTTCAGCATTTATTGTTTGTAGACTTTTTGCCAATGGTCAGTCGACTGGTGTGAGTTGAAGACTTTTTGTAGATTAGATTGCATGAGTCTAATACTTCCTGAGGCTGAGCTTTTATCCATTTTCCTTTCTTTAAAAAGAGAGTGAGTAAAACTTACCTCTTCATACTATCTTCTTGAAAATTTTGCCTGTTTTGAATTTTTTTTATCCATTCCCTACCTCAGCACAATTTTGAGGGCAGGTGTCCTTTACAGCCCTGAGTCCTTGTGAATGGTAAGTGACCATTAGCTGTGGGTTAAAAGCTGCTCTTGCGGGAATCGGCCACATGGCGGCAGCATTTCTCCTTTACCAAATCTGGTTACTAGGTCAACAGAGCTTTACTGGAAGTGGTGTTCTAGGTTGTAAATTAGAATGGCATGTGAGAGGAAAACGCCCTTTAATTTATGTCTCATTACTTCTTGTTGGTATTTTTAACTTAATTTTTATTTTTTATCACAGCAAACTTGATTACAATGTTTTGTTTGTTCTAGGTGTGCAAGATGTGGTTCTTTCACACATATACATATATCTATTCTTCTTCGGAGCCTTTTCCCATGTAGGTTATGACACAATGTTGAGTAGTCTTCTCTTGGTATTGCGTAGGTCTTTGGTGATTACATATTTCACAGGTGTTTGTATCTCTTTGTTAACCTCAATACGGTAATGTATCCATTCCTCACACCTTTCTATTTGGTGAACCATACGTTTTTATATTGATTCTATGATAGTGTTTCTCTGTGGAAATATCTTTGTTTGTATCATTTTTTAGGTAACCCCTATATATGATATGATAGGATATGTGTCTTTCGCTTTCTCACTTACTCCAAGTTGCGTGATTACTTCTAGACTCATCTACGGTGCTGCAAATGGCATTGTTTCATTTTTTCACTAGCTCATATTCCATCTGTACAGGTAGCAGTTCTTCTTTGTCCACCCATCTGTCGGTGGACTTTTTGGTTACTTCCATATCTTGGCTATTGTAGTAGTGTGCAATGCAGATTTGCGTGGCTGTGTCCTTCCAATTCTGTCTTCTTAGTTTATAGGTCCAGGAATAGGTCTGCTGGATCATATGGTAGCTCAATGTTTACTTTTTAAAGGCACCTCTGTTCTGTTCTCCTTAGTGGCTCTTTCCAGGTTACGTCCCACTTAAAGTGGAGGGCATGTATTTCTTCCCAGCACCTTCAGGATTTATTCTTTGTAGTTTTTGCTGATGATTATTCTGAGTGGTGTGAGCTGATACCTCTTTGTGGTTGAATTTGCATGTGTCTCATAATGCGTTGAAATTGAGCTTTAAGACATGATCTTTTTATTTTTCCAGCTGTGATTAGAGCTTATTTCTTCACAGTGTTTTCTTAAAGTATGTGTCACCATTTGAAATATTTTGGCCATTATCTCCCTCAAGACATTTTGAGGGCAGGTTTCATTTACAGCCCTGCAGTACTTGTTCATATGAAGTGACCATTAGCTCAGGCTTTAAACCTGCTTTTGCAGGTAACGGCCAGAGAGCGGCAGCCTTTCTACGTTTCCCATGCTGGTACTAGGGAAACAGACCTACCGGCCAGTGGTGTTCTTCGGTTATAAATTAGAGTGCAATGTGCCCGGATAAACCCACAAATGTTGATGTCTCCTTGCTTTGGTTTGTTTTTAAATTGAATTTATATTTATTATTAGAGTAATATTCCATTGTGTACGTGGACCACTTCTTCTTGGTGCATTCCTCGGTTGATGGACATTTTCATTGCTTCCAAGTGCTGGCTATGGTAAATCTTGCTGGCGTACAGGTTTGCCAGCCTGTGACTTTTTGATTCTCATTTTCTCAGGTGATAGGCCAAGCAGTGGTTGTGATTGATTGACTGGTAGCTCAATGTTTCCCTTTTCAAAGCACCTACACTGTGTTTTCATTAGTGGCTCTTTACATGCCCCCCCTTACAACCGAAGGTACGCATTTCTCCACACTCCCTTCACGGTTTATTTTTTGCAGCATTTTTCCTAATGGCCATTCTGACTGCTGTGAGCTGATAGGTTTTTGTAATATGGGTGTGCATGTCATTAAAATTTTTTAAATTCGTCATATTCCTACCCCTTTTTCTTTTCTCTTAAAAGAAAAACCCGTGAGTACAATATAGCTCTTGAACTTGTCTTCTTCGAAGCTTGTCCTCTTTTGAATTTTTTGGTCGATTTTAGACCCCAGAAATTTTCTGGAGGGCAGGTATCATTTACAGAACTGCAAGTTGGTGAAAATTTAGTGACATTTTGCAGTGGGTTCAAAGCTGCTCTTGTGGGAAACGGCCACAAGGAGGTAGCATTTCTCCATTCCCCAATCTGGGTACTAGGGCAGCAGAGCCTTTCTGGAAGTCATTGACCTAGGTTGTAAATTAGAATGGAAATTGCCAGGAGAAATCCCCATAAGTTTATGTCTCATTACTTCTTCTGGGTTTTTAAAATTTTTTTAATCTGGGTAAGGTTTAGAATATTTTTTGTCCTAGGTGTACACAATCTGGTTCATTTGTACATTATGTATGTCTATTAATGTACAGATCCTCTTCCCATGTAAAATATTACAGTGTTCCGTCGACCTCCCTTGCTATATGTTTGGTGTTTTTGATACATGTATATAATATGTATTTGTATATGTATGGTAACACTAATGTTCATTTCTCAATTTCCCCCCTCCTTTCCTTTCAGATGAGCATAGTTTGTTTTCTAAGCCTGTGAGTGTCTTTCTCTTTGGAAATATGTTCATCTGTGTCAGTTATTAGATAATGCCATAAGTGATAATATAGGATATAGGTGTTTTGCTTTCCGACCTACTTCATGTTTTGTGATTATCTCCAGGCTCAAGTATGGTGCCTCAAAGAGCAGTGCTTCAATGTTTTCCATGGCTAATATTCCATTGTGTACATGGACCACTTCTTCTTGGTGCATTCCTCTGTCGATGGACATTTTCGTTGCTTCCAAGTGTTGCCTATGGTAAATATTGCTGGAGTGCAGGATTGCCAGCCTGTGATTTTTGATTTTCATTTTCTCAGGTGATAGACCCAGCAGTGGATATGATTGATTGACTGGTACGGTAGCTCAACGTTTACCTTTTCAAGGCAACTCCATTGTGCTTTCATTAGTGGCTCTTACCACGTCCCCCTTAGAATCAAGGGTACGCATTTCTCCACAGTCACGTCAGCATTTATTGTTGGCAGAATTTTTTTTGATGGCCATTATGACTGGTGTGAGCTGATAGGTTTTTGTAATTTGGGTTTACATGTCTGTAAAAATTCCTACAATTCATCATTTTTCCACGGCTTTTTCTTTTCTGTTAAAAGAAAATAGCAAAAAAGTGTGAGTATAATATACCTCTTCAAATACTCTTTTTGGAAGGTTGCACTCTAGAATTTTTTGGTCGATTTTCGACCTCAGTATTTTTTGGAGGGCAGGTGTCATTTACAGAACTGCAATTGGTGAATATTTAGTGACCTTTTGCAGTGGGTTTAAAGCTGCTGTTGTGGGAAACGGCACAAGGATGCAGCATTTCTCCATTCCCAAATCTGGGTACTAGGGCAGCAGAGCCATTCTAGAAGTCGTTTGTCTAGGTTGCAAATTTGAATGGAATGTGCCAGGAAAACCCCCCATAAGTCTATGTCTCATTACTCCTAGTTCGTTGTTTTAATTATTTCAATTGGGGTAATGGTTAGAATGTTGCTTGTCCAAGGTGTACACACTCTGGTTCATCTACATATTCTACATACCTATTTATGTAGAGATCCTCTTCCCTTGTAAATTATTACAGTGTTCGGTAATCCTTCCTTGCTATATGGTCGGTCTTTTTGATATATGTATATAATATGTATTTGTATACATATGGTAACGCTAATCTTCATTTATCCATTCCCCCCACCTTTACTTTTAGATAAGCATAGTTCTTTTTTAATAAGTCTGTGATTGACTTTCTGTGTGGAAATATGTTCATTTGTGTCAGTTATTAGATAACGCCTATAAGTGATATCATAGGATATAGGACTTTTGCTTTCCGACTTACCTCATGTTCTGTGATTATCTCCAAGATCATCTATGGGGCCTCAAAGAGCAGTGTTTCATGGTTTTCCATGGCTAGTATTCATTGTGTACATGGACCACTTCTTCTTTATCCTTTCATCTGTAGATGGACATTTTGGTTGCTTCACTGTCTTGTCTATTGTGAATAAGGCTGCAGTGCAGCTTTTGCAGCCCGGGTCTTCTTCATTCTGGTCTTCTCAGGTGAGAGGCCCATTGGTGCGCCTGCTGGATTGACTGGTACCTCAATTTTTCCTTTTCAACGCAGCTCTTTCCTGTTCTCATTATTAGCGTTTAACCCTTTTACATCTCACCAGCAGCTAGAGGGTACACAGTTCTCTAAAACCTCTTCAGCATTTATTGTTTGTAGACTTTTTGCCAATGGTCAGTCGACTGGTGTGAGTTGAAGACTTTTTGTAGATTAGATTGCATGAGTCTAATACTTCCTGAGGCTGAGCTTTTATCCATTTTCCTTTCTTTAAAAAGAGAGTGAGTAAAACTTACCTCTTCATACTATCTTCTTGAAAATTTTGCCTGTTTTGAATTTTTTTTATCCATTCCCTACCTCAGCACAATTTTGAGGGCAGGTGTCCTTTACAGCCCTGAGTCCTTGTGAATGGTAAGTGACCATTAGCTGTGGGTTAAAAGCTGCTCTTGCGGGAATCGGCCACATGGCGGCAGCATTTCTCCTTTACCAAATCTGGTTACTAGGTCAACAGAGCCTTACTGGAAGTGGTGTTCTAGGTTGTAAATTAGAATGGCATGTGAGAGGAAAACGCCCTTTAATTTATGTCTCATTACTTCTTGTTGGTATTTTTAACTTAATTTTTATTTTTTATCACAGCAAACTTGATTACAATGTTTTGTTTGTTCTAGGTGTGCAAGATGTGGTTCTTTCACACATATACATATATCTATTCTTCTTCGGAGCCTTTTCCCATGTAGGTTATGACACAATGTTGAGTAGTCTTCTCTTGGTATTGCGTACGTCTTTGGTGATTACATATTTCACAGGTGTTTGTATCTCTCTGTTAACCTCAATACGGTAATGTATCCATTCCTCACACCTTTCTATTTGGTGAACCATACGTTTTTATATTGATTCTATGATAGTGTTTCTCTGTGGAAATATCTTTGTTTGTATCATTTTTTAGGTAACCCCTATATATGATATGATAGGATATGTGTCTTTCGCTTTCTCACTTACTCCAAGTTGCGTGATTACTTCTAGACTCATATACGGTGCTGCAAATGGCATTGTTTCATTTTTTCACTAGCTCATATTCCATCTGTACAGGTAGCAGTTCTTCTTTGTCCACCCATCTGTCGGTGGACTTTTTGGTTACTTCCATATCTTGGCTATTGTAGTAGTGTGCAATGCAGATTTGCGTGGCTGTGTCCTTCCAATTCTGTCTTCTTAGTTTATAGGTCCAGGAATAGGTCTGCTGGATCATATGGTAGCTCAATGTTTACTTTTTAAAGGCACCTCTGTTCTGTTCTCCTTAGTGGCTCTTTCCAGGTTACGTCCCACTTAAAGTGGAGGGCATGTATTTCTTCCCAGCACCTTCAGGATTTATTCTTTGTAGTTTTTGCTGATGATTATTCTGAGTGGTGTGAGCTGATACCTCTTTGTGGTTGAATTTGCATGTGTCTCATAATGCGTTGAAATTGAGCTTTAAGACATGATCTTTTTATTTTTCCAGCTGTGATTAGAGCTTATTTCTTCACAGTGTTTTCTTAAAGTATGTGTCACCATTTGAAATATTTTGGCCATTATCTCCCTCAAGACATTTTGAGGGCAGGTTTCATTTACAGCCCTGCAGTACTTGTTCATATGAAGTGACCATTAGCTCAGGCTTTAAACCTGCTTTTGCAGGTAACGGCCAGAGAGCGGCAGCCTTTCTACGTTTCCCATGCTGGTACTAGGGAAACAGACCTACCGGCCAGTGGTGTTCTTCGGTTATAAATTAGAGTGCAATGTGCCCGGATAAACCCACAAATGTTGATGTCTCCTTGCTTTGGTTTGTTTTTAAATTGAATTTATATTTATTATTAGAGTAATATTCCATTGTGTACGTGGACCACTTCTTCTTGGTGCATTCCTCGGTTGATGGACATTTTCATTGCTTCCAAGTGCTGGCTATGGTAAATCTTGCTGGCGTACAGGTTTGCCAGCCTGTGACTTTTTGATTCTCATTTTCTCAGGTGATAGGCCAAGCAGTGGTTGTGATTGATTGACTGGTAGCTCAATGTTTCCCTTTTCAAAGCACCTACACTGTGTTTTCATTAGTGGCTCTTTACATGCCCCCCCTTACAACCGAAGGTACGCATTTCTCCACACTCCCTTCACGGTTTATTTTTTGCAGCATTTTTCCTAATGGCCATTCTGACTGCTGTGAGCTGATAGGTTTTTGTAATATGGGTGTGCATGTCATTAAAATTTTTTAAATTCGTCATATTCCTACCCCTTTTTCTTTTCTCTTAAAAGAAAAACCCGTGAGTACAATATAGCTCTTGAACTTGTCTTCTTCGAAGCTTGCCCTCTTTTGAATTTTTTGGTCGATTTTAGACCCCAGAAATTTTCTGGAGGGCAGGTATCATTTACAGAACTGCAAGTTGGTGAAAATTTAGTGACATTTTGCAGTGGGTTCAAAGCTGCTCTTGTGGGAAACGGCCACAAGGAGGTAGCATTTCTCCATTCCCCAATCTGGGTACTAGGGCAGCAGAGCCTTTCTGGAAGTCATTGTCCTAGGTTGTAAATTAGAATGGAAATTGCCAGGAGAAATCCCCATAAGTTTATGTCTCATTACTTCTTCTGGGTTTTTAAAATTTTTTTAATCTGGGTAAAGTTTAGAATATTTTTTGTCCTAGGTGTACACAATCTGGTTCATTTGTACATTATGTATGTCTATTAATGTACAGATCCTCTTCCCATGTAAAATATTACAGTGTTCCGTCGACCTCCCTTGCTATATGTTTGGTGTTTTTGATACATGTATATAATATGTATTTGTATATGTATGGTAACACTAATGTTCATTTCTCAATTTCCCCCCTCCTTTCCTTTCAGATGAGCATAGTTTGTTTTCTAAGCCTGTGAGTGTCTTTCTCTTTGGAAATATGTTCATCTGTGTCAGTTATTAGATAATGCCATAAGTGATAATATAGGATATAGGTGTTTTGCTTTCCGACCTACTTCATGTTTTGTGATTATCTCCAGGCTCAAGTATGGTGCCTCAAAGAGCAGTGCTTCAATGTTTTCCATGGCTAATATTCCATTGTGTACATGGACCACTTCTTCTTGGTGCATTCCTCTGTCGATGGACATTTTCGTTGCTTCCAAGTGTTGCCTATGGTAAATATTGCTGGAGTGCAGGATTGCCAGCCTGTGATTTTTGATTTTCATTTTCTCAGGTGATAGACCCAGCAGTGGATATGATTGATTGACTGGTACGGTAGCTCAACGTTTACCTTTTCAAGGCAACTCCATTGTGCTTTCATTAGTGGCTCTTACCACGTCCCCCTTAGAATCAAGGGTACGCATTTCTCCACAGTCACGTCAGCATTTATTGTTGGCAGAATTTTTTTTGATGGCCATTATGACTGGTGTGAGCTGATAGGTTTTTGTAATTTGGGTTTACATGTCTGTAAAAATTCCTACAAATCATCATTTTTCCACGGCTTTTTCTTTTTTGTTAAAAGAAAATAGCAAAAAAGTGTGAGTATAATATACCTCTTCAAATACTCTTTTTGGAAGGTTGCACTCTAGAATTTTCTGGTCGATTTTCGACCTCAGTATTTTTTGGAGGGCAGGTGTCATTTACAGAACTGCAATTGGTGAATATTTAGTGACCTTTTGCAGTGGGTTTAAAGCTGCTGTTGTGGGAAACGGCCACAAGGATGCAGCATTTCTCCATTCCCAAATCTGGGTACTAGGGCAGCAGAGCCATTCTAGAAGTCGTTTGTCTAGGTTGTAAATTTGAATGGAATGTGCCAGGAAAACCCCCCATAAGTCTATGTCTCATTACTCCTAGTTCGTTGTTTTAATTATTTCAATTGGGGTAATGGTTAGAATGTTGCTTGTCCAAGGTGTACACACTCTGGTTCATCTACATATTCTACATACCTATTTATGTAGAGATCCTCTTCCCTTGTAAATTATTACAGTGTTCGGTAATCCTTCCTTGCTATATGGTCGGTCTTTTTGATATATGTATATAATATGTATTTGTATACATATGGTAACGCTAATCTTCATTTATCCATTCCCCCCACCTTTACTTTTAGATAAGCATAGTTCTTTTTTAATAAGTCTGTGATTGACTTTCTGTGTGGAAATATGTTCATTTGTGTCAGTTATTAGATAACGCCTATAAGTGATATCATAGGATATAGGACTTTTGCTTTCCGACTTACCTCATGTTCTGTGATTATCTCCAAGATCATCTATGGGGCCTCAAAGAGCAGTGTTTCATGGTTTTCCATGGCTAGTATTCATTGTGTACATGGACCACTTCTTCTTTATCCTTTCATCTGTAGATGGACATTTTGGTTGCTTCACTGTCTTGTCTATTGTGAATAAGGCTGCAGTGCAGCTTTTGCAGCCCGGGTCTTCTTCATTCTGGTCTTCTCAGGTGAGAGGCCCATTGGTGCGCCTGCTGGATTGACTGGTACCTCAATTTTTCCTTTTCAACGCAGCTCTTTCCTGTTCTCATTATTAGCGTTTAACCCTTTTACATCTCACCAGCAGCTAGAGGGTACACAGTTCTCTAAAACCTCTTCAGCATTTATTGTTTGTAGACTTTTTGCCAATGGTCAGTCGACTGGTGTGAGTTGAAGACTTTTTGTAGATTAGATTGCATGAGTCTAATACTTCCTGAGGCTGAGCTTTTATCCATTTTCCTTTCTTTAAAAAGAGAGTGAGTAAAACTTACCTCTTCATACTATCTTCTTGAAAATTTTGCCTGTTTTGAATTTTTTTTATCCATTCCCTACCTCAGCACAATTTTGAGGGCAGGTGTCCTTTACAGCCCTGAGTCCTTGTGAATGGTAAGTGACCATTAGCTGTGGGTTAAAAGCTGCTCTTGCGGGAATCGGCCACATGGCGGCAGCATTTCTCCTTTACCAAATCTGGTTACTAGGTCAACAGAGCCTTACTGGAAGTGGTGTTCTAGGTTGTAAATTAGAATGGCATGTGAGAGGAAAACGCCCTTTAATTTATGTCTCATTACTTCTTGTTGGTATTTTTAACTTAATTTTTATTTTTTATCACAGCAAACTTGATTACAATGTTTTGTTTGTTCTAGGTGTGCAAGATGTGGTTCTTTCACACATATACATATATCTATTCTTCTTCGGAGCCTTTTCCCATGTAGGTTATGACACAATGTTGAGTAGTCTTCTCTTGGTATTGCGTACGTCTTTGGTGATTACATATTTCACAGGTGTTTGTATCTCTCTGTTAACCTCAATACGGTAATGTATCCATTCCTCACACCTTTCTATTTGGTGAACCATACGTTTTTATATTGATTCTATGATAGTGTTTCTCTGTGGAAATATCTTTGTTTGTATCATTTTTTAGGTAACCCCTATATATGATATGATAGGATATGTGTCTTTCGCTTTCTCACTTACTCCAAGTTGCGTGATTACTTCTAGACTCATCTACGGTGCTGCAAATGGCATTGTTTCATTTTTTCACTAGCTCATATTCCATCTGTACAGGTAGCAGTTCTTCTTTGTCCACCCATCTGTCGGTGGACTTTTTGGTTACTTCCATATCTTGGCTATTGTAGTAGTGTGCAATGCAGATTTGCGTGGCTGTGTCCTTCCAATTCTGTCTTCTTAGTTTATAGGTCCAGGAATAGGTCTGCTGGATCATATGGTAGCTCAATGTTTACTTTTTAAAGGCACCTCTGTTCTGTTCTCCTTAGTGGCTCTTTCCAGGTTACGTCCCACTTAAAGTGGAGGGCATGTATTTCTTCCCAGCACCTTCAGGATTTATTCTTTGTAGTTTTTGCTGATGATTATTCTGAGTGGTGTGAGCTGATACCTCTTTGTGGTTGAATTTGCATGTGTCTCATAATGCGTTGAAATTGAGCTTTAAGACATGATCTTTTTATTTTTCCAGCTGTGATTAGAGCTTATTTCTTCACAGTGTTTTCTTAAAGTATGTGTCACCATTTGAAATATTTTGGCCATTATCTCCCTCAAGACATTTTGAGGGCAGGTTTCATTTACAGCCCTGCAGTACTTGTTCATATGAAGTGACCATTAGCTCAGGCTTTAAACCTGCTTTTGCAGGTAACGGCCAGAGAGCGGCAGCCTTTCTACGTTTCCCATGCTGGTACTAGGGAAACAGACCTACCGGCCAGTGGTGTTCTTCGGTTATAAATTAGAGTGCAATGTGCCCGGATAAACCCACAAATGTTGATGTCTCCTTGCTTTTGTTTGTTTTTAAATTGAATTTATATTTATTATTAGAGTAATATTCCATTGTGTACGTGGACCACTTCTTCTTGGTGCATTCCTCGGTTGATGGACATTTTCATTGCTTCCAAGTGCTGGCTATGGTAAATCTTGCTGGCGTACAGGTTTGCCAGCCTGTGACTTTTTGATTCTCATTTTCTCAGGTGATAGGCCAAGCAGTGGTTGTGATTGATTGACTGGTAGCTCAATGTTTCCCTTTTCAAAGCACCTACACTGTGTTTTCATTAGTGGCTCTTTACATGCCCCCCCTTACAACCGAAGGTACGCATTTCTCCACACTCCCTTCACGGTTTATTTTTTGCAGCATTTTTCCTAATGGCCATTCTGACTGCTGTGAGCTGATAGGTTTTTGTAATATGGGTGTGCATGTCATTAAAATTTTTTAAATTCGTCATATTCCTACCCCTTTTTCTTTTCTCTTAAAAGAAAAACCCGTGAGTACAATATAGCTCTTGAACTTGTCTTCTTCGAAGCTTGCCCTCTTTTGAATTTTTTGGTCGATTTTAGACCCCAGAAATTTTCTGGAGGGCAGGTATCATTTACAGAACTGCAAGTTGGTGAAAATTTAGTGACATTTTGCAGTGGGTTCAAAGCTGCTCTTGTGGGAAACGGCCACAAGGAGGTAGCATTTCTCCATTCCCCAATCTGGGTACTAGGGCAGCAGAGCCTTTCTGGAAGTCATTGACCTAGGTTGTAAATTAGAATGGAAATTGCCAGGAGAAATCCCCATAAGTTTATGTCTCATTACTTCTTCTGGGTTTTTAAAATTTTTTTAATCTGGGTAAGGTTTAGAATATTTTTTGTCCTAGGTGTACACAATCTGGTTCATTTGTACATTATGTATGTCTATTAATGTACAGATCCTCTTCCCATGTAAAATATTACAGTGTTCCGTCGACCTCCCTTGCTATATGTTTGGTGTTTTTGATACATGTATATAATATGTATTTGTATATGTATGGTAACACTAATGTTCATTTCTCAATTTCCCCCCTCCTTTCCTTTCAGATGAGCATAGTTTGTTTTCTAAGCCTGTGAGTGTCTTTCTCTTTGGAAATATGTTCATCTGTGTCAGTTATTAGATAATGCCATAAGTGATAATATAGGATATAGGTGTTTTGCTTTCCGACCTACTTCATGTTTTGTGATTATCTCCAGGCTCAAGTATGGTGCCTCAAAGAGCAGTGCTTCAATGTTTTCCATGGCTAATATTCCATTGTGTACATGGACCACTTCTTCTTGGTGCATTCCTCTGTCGATGGACATTTTCGTTGCTTCCAAGTGTTGCCTATGGTAAATATTGCTGGAGTGCAGGATTGCCAGCCTGTGATTTTTGATTTTCATTTTCTCAGGTGATAGACCCAGCAGTGGATATGATTGATTGACTGGTACGGTAGCTCAACGTTTACCTTTTCAAGGCAACTCCATTGTGCTTTCATTAGTGGCTCTTACCACGTCCCCCTTAGAATCAAGGGTACGCATTTCTCCACAGTCACGTCAGCATTTATTGTTGGCAGAATTTTTTTTGATGGCCATTATGACTGGTGTGAGCTGATAGGTTTTTGTAATTTGGGTTTACATGTCTGTAAAAATTCCTACAATTCATCATTTTTCCACGGCTTTTTCTTTTCTGTTAAAAGAAAATAGCAAAAAAGTGTGAGTATAATATACCTCTTCAAATACTCTTTTTGGAAGGTTGCACTCTAGAATTTTTTGGTCGATTTTCGACCTCAGTATTTTTTGGAGGGCAGGTGTCATTTACAGAACTGCAATTGGTGAATATTTAGTGACCTTTTGCAGTGGGTTTAAAGCTGCTGTTGTGGGAAACGGCACAAGGATGCAGCATTTCTCCATTCCCAAATCTGGGTACTAGGGCAGCAGAGCCATTCTAGAAGTCGTTTGTCTAGGTTGTAAATTTGAATGGAATGTGCCAGGAAAACCCCCCATAAGTCTATGTCTCATTACTCCTAGTTCGTTGTTTTAATTATTTCAATTGGGGTAATGGTTAGAATGTTGCTTGTCCAAGGTGTACACACTCTGGTTCATCTACATATTCTACATACCTATTTATGTAGAGATCCTCTTCCCTTGTAAATTATTACAGTGTTCGGTAATCCTTCCTTGCTATATGGTCGGTCTTTTTGATATATGTATATAATATGTATTTGTATACATATGGTAACGCTAATCTTCATTTATCCATTCCCCCCACCTTTACTTTTAGATAAGCATAGTTCTTTTTTAATAAGTCTGTGATTGACTTTCTGTGTGGAAATATGTTCATTTGTGTCAGTTATTAGATAACGCCTATAAGTGATATCATAGGATATAGGACTTTTGCTTTCCGACTTACCTCATGTTCTGTGATTATCTCCAAGATCATCTATGGGGCCTCAAAGAGCAGTGTTTCATGGTTTTCCATGGCTAGTATTCATTGTGTACATGGACCACTTCTTCTTTATCCTTTCATCTGTAGATGGACATTTTGGTTGCTTCACTGTCTTGTCTATTGTGAATAAGGCTGCAGTGCAGCTTTTGCAGCCCGGGTCTTCTTCATTCTGGTCTTCTCAGGTGAGAGGCCCATTGGTGCGCCTGCTGGATTGACTGGTACCTCAATTTTTCCTTTTCAACGCAGCTCTTTCCTGTTCTCATTATTAGCGTTTAACCCTTTTACATCTCACCAGCAGCTAGAGGGTACACAGTTCTCTAAAACCTCTTCAGCATTTATTGTTTGTAGACTTTTTGCCAATGGTCAGTCGACTGGTGTGAGTTGAAGACTTTTTGTAGATTAGATTGCATGAGTCTAATACTTCCTGAGGCTGAGCTTTTATCCATTTTCCTTTCTTTAAAAAGAGAGTGAGTAAAACTTACCTCTTCATACTATCTTCTTGAAAATTTTGCCTGTTTTGAATTTTTTTTATCCATTCCCTACCTCAGCACAATTTTGAGGGCAGGTGTCCTTTACAGCCCTGAGTCCTTGTGAATGGTAAGTGACCATTAGCTGTGGGTTAAAAGCTGCTCTTGCGGGAATCGGCCACATGGCGGCAGCATTTCTCCTTTACCAAATCTGGTTACTAGGTCAACAGAGCCTTACTGGAAGTGGTGTTCTAGGTTGTAAATTAGAATGGCATGTGAGAGGAAAACGCCCTTTAATTTATGTCTCATTACTTCTTGTTGGTATTTTTAACTTAATTTTTATTTTTTATCACAGCAAACTTGATTACAATGTTTTGTTTGTTCTAGGTGTGCAAGATGTGGTTCTTTCACACATATACATATATCTATTCTTCTTCGGAGCCTTTTCCCATGTAGGTTATGACACAATGTTGAGTAGTCTTCTCTTGGTATTGCGTACGTCTTTGGTGATTACATATTTCACAGGTGTTTGTATCTCTCTGTTAACCTCAATACGGTAATGTATCCATTCCTCACACCTTTCTATTTGGTGAACCATACGTTTTTATATTGATTCTATGATAGTGTTTCTCTGTGGAAATATCTTTGTTTGTATCATTTTTTAGGTAACCCCTATATATGATATGATAGGATATGTGTCTTTCGCTTTCTCACTTACTCCAAGTTGCGTGATTACTTCTAGACTCATCTACGGTGCTGCAAATGGCATTGTTTCATTTTTTCACTAGCTCATATTCCATCTGTACAGGTAGCAGTTCTTCTTTGTCCACCCATCTGTCGGTGGACTTTTTGGTTACTTCCATATCTTGGCTATTGTAGTAGTGTGCAATGCAGATTTGCGTGGCTGTGTCCTTCCAATTCTGTCTTCTTAGTTTATAGGTCCAGGAATAGGTCTGCTGGATCATATGGTAGCTCAATGTTTACTTTTTAAAGGCACCTCTGTTCTGTTCTCCTTAGTGGCTCTTTCCAGGTTACGTCCCACTTAAAGTGGAGGGCATGTATTTCTTCCCAGCACCTTCAGGATTTATTCTTTGTAGTTTTTGCTGATGATTATTCTGAGTGGTGTGAGCTGATACCTCTTTGTGGTTGAATTTGCATGTGTCTCATAATGCGTTGAAATTGAGCTTTAAGACATGATCTTTTTATTTTTCCAGCTGTGATTAGAGCTTATTTCTTCACAGTGTTTTCTTAAAGTATGTGTCACCATTTGAAATATTTTGGCCATTATCTCCCTCAAGACATTTTGAGGGCAGGTTTCATTTACAGCCCTGCAGTACTTGTTCATATGAAGTGACCATTAGCTCAGGCTTTAAACCTGCTTTTGCAGGTAACGGCCAGAGAGCGGCAGCCTTTCTACGTTTCCCATGCTGGTACTAGGGAAACAGACCTACCGGCCAGTGGTGTTCTTCGGTTATAAATTAGAGTGCAATGTGCCCGGATAAACCCACAAATGTTGATGTCTCCTTGCTTTTGTTTGTTTTTAAATTGAATTTATATTTATTATTAGAGTAATATTCCATTGTGTACGTGGACCACTTCTTCTTGGTGCATTCCTCGGTTGATGGACATTTTCATTGCTTCCAAGTGCTGGCTATGGTAAATCTTGCTGGCGTACAGGTTTGCCAGCCTGTGACTTTTTGATTCTCATTTTCTCAGGTGATAGGCCAAGCAGTGGTTGTGATTGATTGACTGGTAGCTCAATGTTTCCCTTTTCAAAGCACCTACACTGTGTTTTCATTAGTGGCTCTTTACATGCCCCCCCTTACAACCGAAGGTACGCATTTCTCCACACTCCCTTCACGGTTTATTTTTTGCAGCATTTTTCCTAATGGCCATTCTGACTGCTGTGAGCTGATAGGTTTTTGTAATATGGGTGTGCATGTCATTAAAATTTTTTAAATTCGTCATATTCCTACCCCTTTTTCTTTTCTCTTAAAAGAAAAACCCGTGAGTACAATATAGCTCTTGAACTTGTCTTCTTCGAAGCTTGCCCTCTTTTGAATTTTTTGGTCGATTTTTGACCCCAGAAATTTTCTGGAGGGCAGGTATCATTTACAGAACTGCAAGTTGGTGAAAATTTAGTGACCTTTTGCAGTGGGTTCAAAGCTGCTCTTGTGGGAAACGGCCACAAGGAGGTAGCATTTCTCCATTCCCCAATCTGGGTACTAGGGCAGCAGAGCCTTTCTGGAAGTCATTGTCCTAGGTTGTAAATTAGAATGGAAATTGCCAGGAGGAATCCCCATAAGTTTATGTCTCATTACTTCTTCTGGGTTTTTAAAATTTTTTTAATCTGGGTAAAGTTTAGAATATTGTTTGTCCTAGGTGTACACAATCTGGTTCATTTGTACATTATGTATGTCTATTAATGTACAGATCCTCTTCCCATGTAAAATATTACAGTGTTCCGTCGACCTCCCTTGCTATATGTTCGGTGTTTTTGATACATGTATATAATATGTATTGGTATATGTATGGTAACACTAATGTTCATTTCTCAATTTCCCCCCTCCTTTCCTTTCAGATGAGCATAGTTTGTTTTCTAAGCCTGTGAGTGTCTTTCTCTTTGGAAATATGTTCATCTGTGTCAGTTATTAGATAATGCCATAAGTGATAATATAGGATATAGGTGTTTTGCTTTCCGACCTACTTCATGTTTTGTGATTATCTCCAGGCTCAAGTATGGTGCCTCAAAGAGCAGTGCTTCAATGTTTTCCATGGCTAATATTCCATTGTGTACATGGACCACTTCTTCTTGGTGCATTCCTCTGTCGATGGACATTTTCGTTGCTTCCAAGTGTTGCCTATGGTAAATATTGCTGGAGTGCAGGATTGCCAGCCTGTGATTTTTGATTTTCATTTTCTCAGGTGATAGACCCAGCAGTGGGTATGATTGATTGACTGGTACGGTAGCTCAACGTTTACCTTTTCAAGGCAACTCCATTGTGCTTTCATTAGTGGCTCTTACCACGTCCCCCTTAGAATCAAGGGTACGCATTTCTCCACAATCACGTCAGCATTTATTGTTGGCAGAATTTTTTTTGATGGCCATTATGACTGGTGTGAGCTGATAGGTTTTTGTAATTTGGGTTTACATGTTTGTAAAAATTCCTACAATTCATCATTTTTCCACGGCTTTTTCTTTTCTGTTAAAAGAAAAAAGCAAAAAAGTGTGAGTATAATATACCTCTTCAAATATTCTTTTTGGAAGGTTGCACTCTAGAATTTTTTGGTCGATTTTCGACCTCAGTATTTTTTGGAGGGCAGGTGTCATTTACAGAACTGCAATTGGTGAATATTTAGTGACGTTTTGCAGTGGGTTTAAAGCTGCTGTTGTGGGAAACGGCCACAAGGATGCAGCATTTCTCCATTCCCAAATCTGGGTACTAGGGCAGCAGAGCCATTCTAGAAGTCGTTTGTCTAGGTTGTAAATTTGAATGGAATGTGCCAGGAAAACCCCCCATAAGTCTATGTCTCATTACTCCTAGTTCGTTGTTTTAATTTTTTCAATTGGGGTAATGGTTAGAATGTTGCTTGTCCAAGGTGTACACACTCTGGTTCATCTACATATTCTACATACCTATTTATGTAGAGATCCTCTTCCCTTGTAAATTATTACAGTGTTCCGTAATCCTTCCTTGCTATATGGTCGGTCTTTTTGATATATGTATATAATATGTATTTGTATACATATGGTAACGCTAATCTTCATTTATCCATTCCCCCCACCTTTACTTTTAGATAAGCATAGTTCTTTTTTAATAAGTCTGTGATTGACTTTCTGTGTGGAAATATGTTCATTTGTGTCAGTTATTAGATAACGCCTATAAGTGATATCATAGGATATAGGACTTTTGCTTTCCGACTTACCTCATGTTCTGTGATTATCTCCAAGATCATCTATGGGGCCTCAAAGAGCAGTGTTTCATTGTTTTCCATGGCTAGTATTCATTGTGTACATGGACCACTTCTTCTTTATCCTTTCATCTGTAGATGGACATTTTGGTTGCTTCACTGTCTTGTCTATTGTGAATAAGGCTGCAGTGCAGCTTTTGCAGCCCGGGTCTTCTTCATTCTGGTCTTCTCAGGTGAGAGGCCCATTGGTGCGCCTGCTGGATTGACTGGTACCTCAATTTTTCCTTTTAAACGCAGCTCTTTCCTGTTCTCATTATTAGCGTTTAACCCTTTTACATCTCACCAGCAGCTAGAGGGTACACAGTTCTCTAAAACCTCTTCAGCATTTATTGTTTGTAGACTTTTTGCCAATGGTCAGTCGACTGGTGTGAGTTGAAGACTTTTTGTAGATTAGATTGCATGAGTCTAATACTTCCTGAGCCTGAGCTTTTATCCATTTTCCTTTCTTTAAAAAGAGAGTGAGTAAAACTTACCTCTTCATACTATCTTCTTGAAAATTTTGCCTGTTTTGAATTATTTTTATCCATTCCCTACCTCAGCACAATTTTGAGGGCAGGTGTCCTTTACAGCCCTGAGTCCTTGTGAATGGTAAGTGACCATTAGCTGTGGGTTAAAAGCTGCTCTTGCGGGAATCGGCCACATGGCGGCAGCATTTCTCCTTTACCAAATCTGGTTACTAGGTCAACAGAGCCTTACTGGAAGTGGTGTTCTAGGTTGTAAATTAGAATGGCATGTGAGAGGAAAACGCCCTTTAATTTATGTCTCATTACTTCTTGTTGTTATTTTTAACTTAAGTTTTATTTTTTATCACAGCAAACTTGATTACAATGTTTTGTTTGTTCTAGGTGTGCAAGATGTGGTTCTTTCACACATATACATATATCTATTCTTCTTCGGAGCCTTTTCCCATGTAGGTTATGACACAATGTTGAGTAGTCTTCTCTTGGTATTGCGTAGGTCTTTGGTGATTACATATTTCACAGGTGTTTGTATCTCTCTGTTAACCTCAATACGGTAATGTATCCATTCCTCACACCTTTCTAATTGGTGAACCGTACGTTTTTTTATTGATTCTATGATAGTGTTTCCCTGTGGAAATATCTTTGTTTGTATCATTTTTTAGGTAACCCCTATATATGATATGATAGGATATGTGTCTTTCGCTTTCTCACTTACTCCACGTTGCGTGATTACTTCTAGACTCATCTACGGTGCTGCAAATGGCATTGTTTCATTTTTTCACTAGCTCATATTCCATCTGTACAGGTAGCAGTTCTTCTTTGTCCACCCATCTGTCAGTGGCCTTTTTGGTTACTTCCATATCTTGGCTATTGTAATAGTGTGCAATGCAGATTTGCGTGGCTGTGTCCTTCCAATTCTGTCTTCTTAGTTTATAGGTCCAGGAATAGGTCTGCTGGATCATATGGTAGCTCAATGTTAACTTTTTAAAGGCACCTCTGTTCTGTTCTCCTTAGTGGCTCTTTCCAGGTTACGTCCCACTTAAAGTGGAGGGCATGTATTTCTTCCCAGCACCTTCAGGATTTATTCTTTGTAGTTTTTGCTGATGATTATTCTGAGTGGCGTGAGCTGATACCTCTTTGTGGTTGAATTTGCATGTGTCTCATAATGCGTTGAAATTGAGCTTTAAGACATGATCTTTTTATTTTTCCAGCTGTGATTAGAGCTTATTTCTTCACAGTGTTTTCTTAAAGTATGTGTCACCATTTGTAATATTTTGGCCATTATCTCCCTCAAGACATTTTGAGGGCAGGTTTCATTTACAGCCTTGCAGTACTTGTTCATATGAAGTGACCATTAGCTCAGGCTTTAAACCTGCTTTTGCAGGTAACGGCCAGAGAGCAGCAGCCTTTCTACGTTTCCCATGCTGGTACTAGGGAAACAGACCTACCGGCCAGTGGTGTTCTTCGGTTATAAATTAGAGTGCAATGTGCCCGGATAAACCCACAAATGTTGATGTCTCCTTGCTTTGGTTTGTTTTTAAATTGAGTTTATATTTATTATTAGAGTAATATTCCATTGTGTACGTGGACCACTTCTTCTTGGTGCATTCCTCGGTTGATGGACATTTTCATTGCTTCCAAGTGCTGGCTATGGTAAATCTTGCTGGCGTACAGGTTTGCCAGCCTGTGACTTTTTGATTCTCATTTTCTCAAGTGATAGGCCAAGCAGTGGTTGTGATTGATTGACTGGTAGCTCAATGTTTCCCTTTTCAAAGCACCTACACTGTGTTTTCATTAGTGGCTCTTTACATGCCCCCCCTTACAACCGAAGGTACGCATTTCTCCACACTCCCTTCACGGTTTATTTTTTGCAGCATTTTTCCTAACGGCCATTCTGACTGCTGTGAGCTGATAGGTTTTTGTAATATGGGTATGCATGTCATTAAAATTTTTTAAATTCGTCATATTCCTACCCCTTTTTCTTTTCTCTTAAAAGAAAAACCCGTGAGTACAATATAGCTCTTGAACTTGTCTTCTTCGAAGCTTGCCCTCTTTTGAATTTTTTGGTCGATTTTTGACCCCAGAAATTTTCTGGAGGGCAGGTATCATTTACAGAACTGCAAGTTGGTGAAAATTTAGTGACCTTTTGCAGTGGGTTCAAAGCTGCTGTTGTGGGAAACGGCCACAAGGAGGTAGCATTTCTCCATTCCCCAATCTGGGTACTAGGGCAGCAGAGCCTTTCTGGAAGTCATTGTCCTAGGTTGTAAATTAGAATGGAAATTGCCAGGAGAAATCCCCATAAGTTTATGTCTCATTACTGCTTCTTGGTTTTGAAAATTTTTTTAATCTGGGTAAAGTTTAGAATATTGTTTGTCCTAGGTGTACACAATCTGGTTCATTTGTACATTATGTATGTCTATTAATGTACAGATCCTCTTCCCATGTAAAATATTACAGTGTTCCGTCGACCTCCCTTGCTATATGTTCGGTGTTTTTGATACATGTATATAATATGTATTTGTATATGTATAGTAACACTAATGTTCATTTCTCAATTTCCCCCCTCCTTTCCTTTCAGATGAGCATAGTTTGTTTTCTAAGCCTGTGAGTGTCTTTCTCTTTGGAAATATGTTCATCTGTGTCAGTTATTAGATAATGCCATAAGTGATAATATAGGATATAGGTGTTTTGCTTTCCGACCTACTTCATGTTTTGTGATTATCTCCAGGCTCAAGTATGGTGCCTCAAAGAGCAGTGCTTCAATGTTTTCCATGGCTAATATTCCATTGTGTACATGGACCACTTCTTCTTGGTGCATTCCTCTGTCGATGGACATTTTCGTTGCTTCCAAGTGTTGCCTATGGTAAATATTGCTGGAGTGCAGGATTGCCAGCCTGTGATTTTTGATTTTCATTTTCTCAGGTGATAGACCCAGCAGTGGGTATGATTGATTGACTGGTACGGTAGCTCAACGTTTACCTTTTCAAGGCAACTCCATTGGGCTTTCATTAGTGGCTCTTACCACGTCCCCCTTAGAATCAAGGGTACGCATTTCTCCACAATCACGTCAGCATTTATTGTTGGCAGAATTTTTTTTGATGGCCATTATGACTGGTGTGAGCTGATAGGTTTTTGTAATTTGGGTTTACATGTCTGTAAAAATTCCTACAATTCTTCATTTTTCCACGGCTTTTTCTTTTCTGTTAAAAGAAAAAAGCAAAAAAGTGTGAGTATAATATACCTCTTCAAATATTCTTTTTGGAAGGTTGCACTCTAGAATTTTTTGGTCGATTTTCGACCTCAGTATTTTTTGGAGGGCAGGTGTCATTTACAGAACTGCAATTGGTGAATATTTAGTGACCTTTTGCAGTGGGTTTAAAGCTGCTGTTGTGGGAAACGGCCACAAGGATGCAGCATTTCTCCATTCCCAAATCTGGGTACTAGGGCAGCAGAGCCATTCTAGAAGTCGTTTGTCTAGGTTGTAAATTTGAATGGAATGTGCCAGGAAAACCCCCCATAAGTCTATGTCTCATTACTCCTAGTTCGTTGTTTTAATTTTTTCAATTGGGGTAATGGTTAGAATGTTGCTTGTCCAAGGTGTACACACTCTGGTTCATCTACATATTCTACATACCTATTTATGTAGAGATCCTCTTCCCTTGTAAATTATTACAGTGTTCCGTAATCCTTCCTTGCTATATGGTCGGTCTTTTTGATATATGTATATAATATGTATTTGTATACATATGGTAACGCTAATCTTCATTTATCCATTCCCCCCACCTTTACTTTTAGATAAGCATAGTTCTTTTTTAATAAGTCTGTGATTGACTTTCTGTGTGGAAATATGTTCATTTGTGTCAGTTATTAGATAACGCCTATAAGTGATATCATAGGATATAGGACTTTTGCTTTCCGACTTACCTCATGTTCTGTGATTATCTCCAAGATCATCTATGGGGCCTCAAAGAGCAGTGTTTCATGGTTTTCCATGGCTAGTATTCATTGTGTACATGGACCACTTCTTCTTTATCCTTTCATCTGTAGATGGACATTTTGGTTGCTTCACTGTCTTGTCTATTGTGAATAAGGCTGCAGTGCAGCTTTTGCAGCCCGGGTCTTCTTCATTCTGGTCTTCTCAGGTGAGAGGCCCATTGGTGTGCCTGCTGGATTGACTGGTACCTCAATTTTTCCTTTTAAACGCAGCTCTTTCCTGTTCTCATTATTAGCGTTTAACCCTTTTACATCTCACCAGCAGCTAGAGGGTACACAGTTCTCTAAAACCTCTTCAGCATTTATTGTTTGTAGACTTTTTGCCAATGGTCAGTCGACTGGTGTGAGTTGAAGACTTTTTGTAGATTAGATTGCATGAGTCTAATACTTCCTGAGGCTGAGCTTTTATCCATTTTCCTTTCTTTAAAAAGAGAGTGAGTAAAACTTACCTCTTCATACTATCTTCTTGAAAATTTTGCCTGTTTTGAATTTTTTTTATCCATTCCCTACCTCAGCACAATTTTGAGGGCAGGTGTCCTTTACAGCCCTGAGTCCTTGTGAATGGTAAGTGACCATTAGCTGTGGGTTAAAAGCTGCTCTTGCGGGAATCGGCCACATGGCGGCAGCATTTCTCCTTTACCAAATCTGGTTACTAGGTCAACAGAGCCTTACTGGAAGTGGTGTTCTAGGTTGTAAATTAGAATGGCATGTGAGAGGAAAACGCCCTTTAATTTATGTCTCATTACTTCTTGTTGGTATTTTTAACTTAATTTTTATTTTTTATCACAGCAAACTTGATTACAATGTTTTGTTTGTTCTAGGTGTGCAAGATGTGGTTCTTTCACACATATACATATATCTATTCTTCTTCGGAGCCTTTTCCCATGTAGGTTATGACACAATGTTGAGTAGTCTTCTCTTGGTATTGCGTAGGTCTTTGGTGATTACATATTTCACAGGTGTTTGTATCTCTCTGTTAACCTCAATACGGTAATGTATCCATTCCTCACACCTTTCTATTTGGTGAACCATACGTTTTTATATTGATTCTATGATAGTGTTTCTCTGTGGAAATATCTTTGTTTGTATCATTTTTTAGGTAACCCCTATATATGATATGATAGGATATGTGTCTTTCGCTTTCTCACTTACTCCAAGTTGCGTGATTACTTCTAGACTCATCTACGGTGCTGCAAATGGCATTGTTTCATTTTTTCACTAGCTCATATTCCATCTGTACAGGTAGCAGTTCTTCTTTGTCCACCCATCTGTCGGTGGACTTTTTGGTTACTTCCATATCTTGGCTATTGTAATAGTATGCAATGCAGATTTGCGTGGCTGTGTCCTTCCAATTCTGTCTTCTTAGTTTATAGGTCCAGGAATAGGTCTGCTGGATCATATGGTAGCTCAATGTTTACTTTTTAAAGGCACCTCTGTTCTGTTCTCCTTAGTGGCTCTTTCCAGGTTACGTCCCACTTAAAGTGGAGGGCATGTATTTCTTCCCAGCACCTTCAGGATTTATTCTTTGTAGTTTTTGCTGATGATTATTCTGAGTGGTGTGAGCTGATACCTCTTTGTGGTTGAATTTGCATGTGTCTCATAATGCGTTGAAATTGAGCTTTAAGACATGATCTTTTTATTTTTCCAGCTGTGATTAGAGCTTATTTCTTCACAGTGTTTTCTTAAAGTATGTGTCACCATTTGAAATATTTTGGCCATTATCTCCCTCAAGACATTTTGAGGGCAGGTTTCATTTACAGCCCTGCAGTACTTGTTCATATGAAGTGACCATTAGCTCAGGCTTTAAACCTGCTTTTGCAGGTAACGGCCAGAGAGCGGCAGCCTTTCTACGTTTCCCATGCTGGTACTAGGGAAACAGACCTACCGGCCAGTGGTGTTCTTCGGTTATAAATTAGAGTGCAATGTGCCCGGATAAACCCACAAATGTTGATGTCTCCTTGCTTTGGTTTGTTTTTAAATTGAATTTATATTTATTATTAGAGTAATATTCCATTGTGTACGTGGACCACTTCTTCTTGGTGCATTCCTCGGTTGATGGACATTTTCATTGCTTCCAAGTGCTGGCTATGGTAAATCTTGCTGGCGTACAGGTTTGCCAGCCTGTGACTTTTTGATTCTCATTTTCTCAGGTGATAGGCCAAGCAGTGGTTGTGATTGATTGACTGGTAGCTCAATGTTTCCCTTTTCAAAGCACCTACACTGTGTTTTCATTAGTGGCTCTTTACATGCCCCCCCTTACAACCGAAGGTACGCATTTCTCCACACTCCCTTCACGGTTTATTTTTTGCAGGATTTTTCCTAATGGCCATTCTGACTGCTGTGAGCTGATAGGTTTTTGTAATATGGGTATGCATGTCATTAAAATTTTTTAAATTCGTCATATTCCTACCCCTTTTTCTTTTCTCTTAAAAGAAAAACCCGTGAGTACAATATAGCTCTTGAACTTGTCTTCTTCGAAGCTTGCCCTCTTTTGAATTTTTTGGTCGATTTTTGACCCCAGAAATTTTCTGGAGGGCAGGTATCATTTACAGAACTGCAAGTTGGTGAAAATTTAGTGACCTTTTGCAGTGGGTGCAAAGCTGCTGTTGTGGGAAACGGCCACAAGGAGGTAGCATTTCTCCATTCCCCAATCTGGGTACTAGGGCAGCAGAGCCTTTCTGGAAGTCATTGTCCTAGGTTGTAAATTAGAATGGAAATTGCCAGGAGAAATCCCCATAAGTTTATGTCTCATTACTTCTTCTTGGTTTTTAAAATTTTTTTAATCTGGGTAAAGTTTAGAATATTGTTTGTCCTAGGTGTACACAATCTGGTTCATTTGTACATTATGTATGTCTATTAATGTACAGATCCTCTTCCCATGTAAAATATTACAGTGTTCCGTCGACCTCCCTTGCTATATGTTCGGTGTTTTTGACACATGTATATAATATGTATTTGTATATGTATAGTAACACTAATGTTCATTTCTCAATTTCCCCCCTCCTTTCCTTTCAGATGAGCATAGTTTGTTTTCTAAGCCTGTGAGTGTCTTTCTCTTTGGAAATATGTTCATCTGTGTCAGTTATTAGATAATGCCATAAGTGATAATATAGGATATAGGGGTTTTGCTTTCCGACCTACTTCATGTTTTGTGATTATCTCCAGGCTCAAGTATGGTGCCTCAAAGAGCAGTGCTTCAATGTTTTCCATGGCTAATATTCCATTGTGTACATGGACCACTTCTTCTTGGTGCATTCCTCTGTCGATGGACATTTTCGTTGCTTCCAAGTGTTGCCTATGGTAAATATTGCTGGAGTGCAGGATTGCCAGCCTGTGATTTTTGATTTTCATTTTCTCAGGTGATAGACCCAGCAGTGGGTATGATTGATTGACTGGTACGGTAGCTCAACGTTTACCTTTTCAAGGCAACTCCATTGTGCTTTCATTAGTGGCTCTTACCACGTCCCCCTTAGAATCAAGGGTACGCATTTCTCCACAATCACGTCAGCATTTATTGTTGGCAGAATTTTTTTTGATGGCCATTATGACTGGTGTGAGCTGATAGGTTTTTGTAATTTGGGTTTACATGTCTGTAAAAATTCCTACAATTCTTCATTTTTCCACGGCTTTTTCTTTTCTGTTAAAAGAAAAAAGCAAAAAAGTGTGAGTATAATATACCTCTTCAAATATTCTTTTTGGAAGGTTGCACTCTAGAATTTTTTGGTCGATTTTCGACCTCAGTATTTTTTGGAGGGCAGGTGTCATTTACAGAACTGCAATTGGTGAATATTTAGTGACCTTTTGCAGTGGGTTTAAAGCTGCTGTTGTGGGAAACGGCCACAAGGATGCAGCATTTCTCCATTCCCAAATCTGGGTACTAGGGCAGCAGAGCCATTCTAGAAGTCGTTTGTCTAGGTTGTAAATTTGAATGGAATGTGCCAGGAAAACCCCCCATAAGTCTATGTCTCATTACTCCTAGTTCGTTGTTTTAATTTTTTCAATTGGGGTAATGGTTAGAATGTTGCTTGTCCAAGGTGTACACACTCTGGTTCATCTACATATTCTACATACCTATTTATGTAGAGATCCTCTTCCCTTGTAAATTATTACAGTGTTCCGTAATCCTTCCTTGCTATATGGTCGGTCTTTTTGATATATGTATATAATATGTATTTGTATACATATGGTAACGCTAATCTTCATTTATCCATTCCCCCCACCTTTACTTTTAGATAAGCATAGTTCTTTTTTAATAAGTCTGTGATTGACTTTCTGTGTGGAAATATGTTCATTTGTGTCAGTTATTAGATAACGCCTATAAGTGATATCATAGGATATAGGACTTTTGCTTTCCGACTTACCTCATGTTCTGTGATTATCTCCAAGATCATCTATGGGGCCTCAAAGAGCAGTGTTTCATGGTTTTCCATGGCTAGTATTCATTGTGTACATGGACCACTTCTTCTTTATCCTTTCATCTGTAGATGGACATTTTGGTTGCTTCACTGTCTTGTCTATTGTGAATAAGGCTGCAGTGCAGCTTTTGCAGCCCGGGTCTTCTTCATTCTGGTCTTCTCAGGTGAGAGGCCCATTGGTGCGCCTGCTGGATTGACTGGTACCTCAATTTTTCCTTTTCAACGCAGCTCTTTCCTGTTCTCATTATTAGCGTTTAACCCTTTTACATCTCACCAGCAGCTAGAGGGTACACAGTTCTCTAAAACCTCTTCAGCATTTATTGTTTGTAGACTTTTTGCCAATGGTCAGTCGACTGGTGTGAGTTGAAGACTTTTTGTAGATTAGATTGCATGAGTCTAATACTTCCTGAGGCTGAGCTTTTATCCATTTTCCTTTCTTTAAAAAGAGAGTGAGTAAAACTTACCTCTTCATACTATCTTCTTGAAAATTTTGCCTGTTTTGAATTTTTTTGATCCATTCCCTACCTCAGCACAATTTTGAGGGCAGGTGTCCTTTACAGCCCTGAGTCCTTGTGAATGGTAAGTGACCATTAGCTGTGGGTTAAAAGCTGCTCTTGCGGGAATCGGCCACATGGCGGCAGCATTTCTCCTTTACCAAATCTGGTTACTAGGTCAACAGAGCCTTACTGGAAGTGGTGTTCTAGGTTGTAAATTAGAATGGCATGTGAGAGGAAAACGCCCTTTAATTTATGTCTCATTACTTCTTGTTGGTATTTTTAACTTAATTTTTATTTTTTATCACAGCAAACTTGATTACAATGTTTTGTTTGTTCTAGGTGTGCAAGATGTGGTTCTTTCACACATATACATATATCTATTCTTCTTCGGAGCCTTTTCCCATGTAGGTTATGACACAATGTTGAGTAGTCTTCTCTTGGTATTGCGTAGGTCTTTGGTGATTACATATTTCACAGGTGTTTGTATCTCTCTGTTAACCTCAATACGGTAATGTATCCATTCCTCACACCTTTCTATTTGGTGAACCATACGTTTTTATATTGATTCTATGATAGTGTTTCTCTGTGGAAATATCTTTGTTTGTATCATTTTTTAGGTAACCCCTATATATGATATGATAGGATATGTGTCTTTCGCTTTCTCACTTACTCCAAGTTGCGTGATTACTTCTAGACTCATCTACGGTGCTGCAAATGGCATTGTTTCATTTTTTCACTAGCTCATATTCCATCTGTACAGGTAGCAGTTCTTCTTTGTCCACCCATCTGTCGGTGGACTTTTTGGTTACTTCCATATCTTGGCTATTGTAATAGTATGCAATGCAGATTTGCGTGGCTGTGTCCTTCCAATTCTGTCTTCTTAGTTTATAGGTCCAGGAATAGGTCTGCTGGATCATATGGTAGCTCAATGTTTACTTTTTAAAGGCACCTCTGTTCTGTTCTCCTTAGTGGCTCTTTCCAGGTTACGTCCCACTTAAAGTGGAGGGCATGTATTTCTTCCCAGCACCTTCAGGATTTATTCTTTGTAGTTTTTGCTGATGATTATTCTGAGTGGTGTGAGCTGATACCTCTTTGTGGTTGAATTTGCATGTGTCTCATAATGCGTTGAAATTGAGCTTTAAGACATGATCTTTTTATTTTTCCAGCTGTGATTAGAGCTTATTTCTTCACAGTGTTTTCTTAAAGTATGTGTCACCATTTGAAATATTTTGGCCATTATCTCCCTCAAGACATTTTGAGGGCAGGTTTCATTTACAGCCCTGCAGTACTTGTTCATATGAAGTGACCATTAGCTCAGGCTTTAAACCTGCTTTTGCAGGTAACGGCCAGAGAGCGGCAGCCTTTCTACGTTTCCCATGCTGGTACTAGGGAAACAGACCTACCGGCCAGTGGTGTTCTTCGGTTATAAATTAGAGTGCAATGTGCCCGGATAAACCCACAAATGTTGATGTCTCCTTGCTTTGGTTTGTTTTTAAATTGAATTTATATTTATTATTAGAGTAATATTCCATTGTGTACGTGGACCACTTCTTCTTGGTGCATTCCTCGGTTGATGGACATTTTCATTGCTTCCAAGTGCTGGCTATGGTAAATCTTGCTGGCGTACAGGTTTGCCAGCCTGTGACTTTTTGATTCTCATTTTCTCAGGTGATAGGCCAAGCAGTGGTTGTGATTGATTGACTGGTAGCTCAATGTTTCCCTTTTCAAAGCACCTACACTGTGTTTTCATTAGTGGCTCTTTACATGCCCCCCCTTACAACCGAAGGTACGCATTTCTCCACACTCCCTTCACGGTTTATTTTTTGCAGGATTTTTCCTAATGGCCATTCTGACTGCTGTGAGCTGATAGGTTTTTGTAATATGGGTATGCATGTCATTAAAATTTTTTAAATTCGTCATATTCCTACCCCTTTTTCTTTTCTCTTAAAAGAAAAACCCGTGAGTACAATATAGCTCTTGAACTTGTCTTCTTCGAAGCTTGCCCTCTTTTGAATTTTTTGGTCGATTTTTGACCCCAGAAATTTTCTGGAGGGCAGGTATCATTTACAGAACTGCAAGTTGGTGAAAATTTAGTGACCTTTTGCAGTGGGTGCAAAGCTGCTGTTGTGGGAAACGGCCACAAGGAGGTAGCATTTCTCCATTCCCCAATCTGGGTACTAGGGCAGCAGAGCCTTTCTGGAAGTCATTGTCCTAGGTTGTAAATTAGAATGGAAATTGCCAGGAGAAATCCCCATAAGTTTATGTCTCATTACTTCTTCTTGGTTTTTAAAATTTTTTTAATCTGGGTAAAGTTTAGAATATTGTTTGTCCTAGGTGTACACAATCTGGTTCATTTGTACATTATGTATGTCTATTAATGTACAGATCCTCTTCCCATGTAAAATATTACAGTGTTCCGTCGACCTCCCTTGCTATATGTTCGGTGTTTTTGACACATGTATATAATATGTATTTGTATATGTATAGTAACACTAATGTTCATTTCTCAATTTCCCCCCTCCTTTCCTTTCAGATGAGCATAGTTTGTTTTCTAAGCCTGTGAGTGTCTTTCTCTTTGGAAATATGTTCATCTGTGTCAGTTATTAGATAATGCCATAAGTGATAATATAGGATATAGGGGTTTTGCTTTCCGACCTACTTCATGTTTTGTGATTATCTCCAGGCTCAAGTATGGTGCCTCAAAGAGCAGTGTTTCAATGTTTTCCATGGCTAATATTCCATTGTGTACATGGACCACTTCTTCTTGGTGCATTCCTCTGTCGATGGACATTTTCGTTGCTTCCAAGTGTTGCCTATGGTAAATATTGCTGGAGTGCAGGATTGCCAGCCTGTGATTTTTGATTTTCATTTTCTCAGGTGATAGACCCAGCAGTGGGTATGATTGATTGACTGGTACGGTAGCTCAACGTTTACCTTTTCAAGGCAACTCCATTGTGCTTTCATTAGTGGCTCTTACCACGTCCCCCTTAGAATCAAGGGTACGCATTTCTCCACAATCACGTCAGCATTTATTGTTGGCAGAATTTTTTTTGATGGCCATTATGACTGGTGTGAGCTGATAGGTTTTTGTAATTTGGGTTTACATGTCTGTAAAAATTCCTACAATTCTTCATTTTTCCACGGCTTTTTCTTTTCTGTTAAAAGAAAAAAGCAAAAAAGTGTGAGTATAATATACCTCTTCAAATATTCTTTTTGGAAGGTTGCACTCTAGAATTTTTTGGTCGATTTTCGACCTCAGTATTCTTTGGAGGGCAGGTGTCATTTACAGAACTGCAATTGGTGAATATTTAGTGACCTTTTGCAGTGGGTTTAAAGCTGCTGTTGTGGGAAACGGCCACAAGGATGCAGCATTTCTCCATTCCCAAATCTGGGTACTAGGGCAGCAGAGCCATTCTAGAAGTCGTTTGTCTAGGTTGTAAATTTGAATGGAATGTGCCAGGAAAACCCCCCATAAGTCTATGTCTCATTACTCCTAGTTCGTTGTTTTAATTTTTTCAATTGGGGTAATGGTTAGAATGTTGCTTGTCCAAGGTGTACACACTCTGGTTCATCTACATATTCTACATACCTATTTATGTAGAGATCCTCTTCCCTTGTAAATTATTACAGTGTTCCGTAATCCTTCCTTGCTATATGGTCGGTCTTTTTGATATATGTATATAATATGTATTTGTATACATATGGTAACGCTAATCTTCATTTATCCATTCCCCCCACCTTTACTTTTAGATAAGCATAGTTCTTTTTTAATAAGTCTGTGATTGACTTTCTGTGTGGAAATATGTTCATTTGTGTCAGTTATTAGATAACGCCTATAAGTGATATCATAGGATATAGGACTTTTGCTTTCCGACTTACCTCATGTTCTGTGATTATCTCCAAGATCATCTATGGGGCCTCAAAGAGCAGTGTTTCATGGTTTTCCATGGCTAGTATTCATTGTGTACATGGACCACTTCTTCTTTATCCTTTCATCTGTAGATGGACATTTTGGTTGCTTCACTGTCTTGTCTATTGTGAATAAGGCTGCAGTGCAGCTTTTGCAGCCCGGGTCTTCTTCATTCTGGTCTTCTCAGGTGAGAGGCCCATTGGTGCGCCTGCTGGATTGACTGGTACCTCAATTTTTCCTTTTCAACGCAGCTCTTTCCTGTTCTCATTATTAGCGTTTAACCCTTTTACATCTCACCAGCAGCTAGAGGGTACACAGTTCTCTAAAACCTCTTCAGCATTTATTGTTTGTAGACTTTTTGCCAATGGTCAGTCGACTGGTGTGAGTTGAAGACTTTTTGTAGATTAGATTGCATGAGTCTAATACTTCCTGAGGCTGAGCTTTTATCCATTTTCCTTTCTTTAAAAAGAGAGTGAGTAAAACTTACCTCTTCATACTATCTTCTTGAAAATTTTGCCTGTTTTGAATTTTTTTTATCCATTCCCTACCTCAGCACAATTTTGAGGGCAGGTGTCCTTTACAGCCCTGAGTCCTTGTGAATGGTAAGTGACCATTAGCTGTGGGTTAAAAGCTGCTCTTGCGGGAATCGGCCACATGGCGGCAGCATTTCTCCTTTACCAAATCTGGTTACTAGGTCAACAGAGCCTTACTGGAAGTGGTGTTCTAGGTTGTAAATTAGAATGGCATGTGAGAGGAAAACGCCCTTTAATTTATGTCTCATTACTTCTTGTTGGTATTTTTAACTTAATTTTTATTTTTTATCACAGCAAACTTGATTACAATGTTTTGTTTGTTCTAGGTGTGCAAGATGTGGTTCTTTCACACATATACATATATCTATTCTTCTTCGGAGCCTTTTCCCATGTAGGTTATGACACAATGTTGAGTAGTCTTCTCTTGGTATTGCGTAGGTCTTTGGTGATTACATATTTCACAGGTGTTTGTATCTCTCTGTTAACCTCAATACGGTAATGTATCCATTCCTCACACCTTTCTATTTGGTGAACCATACGTTTTTATATTGATTCTATGATAGTGTTTCTCTGTGGAAATATCTTTGTTTGTATCATTTTTTAGGTAACCCCTATATATGATATGATAGGATATGTGTCTTTCGCTTTCTCACTTACTCCAAGTTGCGTGATTACTTCTAGACTCATCTACGGTGCTGCAAATGGCATTGTTTCATTTTTTCACTAGCTCATATTCCATCTGTACAGGTAGCAGTTCTTCTTTGTCCACCCATCTGTCGGTGGACTTTTTGGTTACTTCCATATCTTGGCTATTGTAGTAGTGTGCAATGCAGATTTGCGTGGCTGTGTCCTTCCAATTCTGTCTTCTTAGTTTATAGGTCCAGGAATAGGTCTGCTGGATCATATGGTAGCTCAATGTTTACTTTTTAAAGGCACCTCTGTTCTGTTCTCCTTAGTGGCTCTTTCCAGGTTACGTCCCACTTAAAGTGGAGGGCATGTATTTCTTCCCAGCACCTTCAGGATTTATTCTTTGTAGTTTTTGCTGATGATTATTCTGAGTGGTGTGAGCTGATACCTCTTTGTGGTTGAATTTGCATGTGTCTCATAATGCGTTGAAATTGAGCTTTAAGACATGATCTTTTTATTTTTCCAGCTGTGATTAGAGCTTATTTCTTCACAGTGTTTTCTTAAAGTATGTGTCACCATTTGAAATATTTTGGCCATTATCTCCCTCAAGACATTTTGAGGGCAGGTTTCATTTACAGCCCTGCAGTACTTGTTCATATGAAGTGACCATTAGCTCAGGCTTTAAACCTGCTTTTGCAGGTAACGGCCAGAGAGCGGCAGCCTTTCTACGTTTCCCATGCTGGTACTAGGGAAACAGACCTACCGGCCAGTGGTGTTCTTCGGTTATAAATTAGAGTGCAATGTGCCCGGATAAACCCACAAATGTTGATGTCTCCTTGCTTTTGTTTGTTTTTAAATTGAATTTATATTTATTATTAGAGTAATATTCCATTGTGTACGTGGACCACTTCTTCTTGGTGCATTCCTCGGTTGATGGACATTTTCATTGCTTCCAAGTGCTGGCTATGGTAAATCTTGCTGGCGTACAGGTTTGCCAGCCTGTGACTTTTTGATTCTCATTTTCTCAAGTGATAGGCCAAGCAGTGGTTGTGATTGATTGACTGGTAGCTCAATGTTTCCCTTTTCAAAGCACCTACACTGTGTTTTCATTAGTGGCTCTTTACATGCCCCCCCTTACAACCGAAGGTACGCATTTCTCCACACTCCCTTCACGGTTTATTTTTTGCAGCATTTTTCCTAATGGCCATTCTGACTGCTGTGAGCTGATAGGTTTTTGTAATATGGGTGTGCATGTCATTAAAATTTTTTAAATTCGTCATATTCCTACCCCTTTTTCTTTTCTCTTAAAAGAAAAACCTGTGAGTACAATATAGCTCTTGAACTTGTCTTCTTCGAAGCTTACCCTCTTTTGAATTTTTTGGTCGATTTTATACCCCAGAAATTTTCTGGAGGGCAGGTATCATTTACAGAACTGCAAGTTGGTGAAAATTTAGTGACATTTTGCAGTGGGTTCAAAGCTGCTGTTGTGGGAAACGGCCACAAGGAGGTAGCATTTCTCCATTCCCCAATCTGTGTACTAGGGCAGCAGAGCCTTTCTGGAAGTCATTGTCCTAGGTTGTAAATTAGAATGGAAATTGCCAGGAGAAATCCCCATAAGTTTATGTCTCATTACTTCTTCTGGGTTTTTAAAATTTTTTTAATCTGGGTAAAGTTTAGAATATTGTTTGTCCTAGGTGTACACAATCTGGTTCATTTGTACGTTATGTATGTCTATTAATGTACAGATCCTCTTCCCATGTAAAATATTACAGTGTTCCGTCGACCTCCCTTGCTATATGTTTGGTGTTTTTGATACATGTATATAATATGTATTTGTATATGTATGGTAACACTAATGTTCATTTCTCAATTTCCCCCCTCCTTTCCTTTCAGATGAGCATAGTTTGTTTTCTAAGCCTGTGAGTGTCTTTCTCTTTGGAAATATGTTCATCTGTGTCAGTTATTAGATAATGCCATAAGTGATAATATAGGATATAGGTGTTTTGCTTTCCGACCTACTTCATGTTTTGTGATTATCTCCAGGCTCAAGTATGGTGCCTCAAAGAGCAGTGCTTCAATGTTTTCCATGGCTAATATTCCATTGTGTACATGGACCACTTCTTCTTGGTGCATTCCTCTGTCGATGGACATTTTCGTTGCTTCCAAGTGTTGCCTATGGTAAATATTGCTGGAGTGCAGGATTGCCAGCCTGTGATTTTTGATTTTCATTTTCTCAGGTGATAGATCCAGCAGTGGGTATGATTGATTGACTGGTACGGTAGCTCAACGTTTACCTTTTCAAGGCAACTCCATTGTGCTTTCATTAGTGGCTCTTACCACGTCCCCCTTAGAATCAAGGGTACGCATTTCTCCACAATCACGTCAGCATTTATTGTTGGCAGAATTTTTTTTGATGGCCATTATGACTGGTGTGAGCTGATAGGTTTTTGTAATTTGGGTTTACATGTCTGTAAAAATTCCTACAATTCATCATTTTTCCACGGATTTTTCTTTTCTGTTAAAAGAAAAAAGCAAAAAAGTGTGAGTATAATATACCTCTTCAAATATTCTTTTTGGAAGGTTGCACTCTAGAATTTTTTGGTCGATTTTCGACCTCAGTATTCTTTGGAGGGCAGGTGTCATTTACAGAACTGCAATTGGTGAATATTTAGTGACCTTTTGCAGTGGGTTTAAAGCTGCTGTTGTGGGAAACGGCCACAAGGATGCAGCATTTCTCCATTCCCAAATCTGGGTACTAGGGCAGCAGAGCCATTCTAGAAGTCGTTTGTCTAGGTTGTAAATTTGAATGGAATGTGCCAGGAAAACCCCCCATAAGTCTATGTCTCATTACTCCTAGTTCGTTGTTTTAATTTTTTCAATTGGGGTAATGGTTAGAATGTTGCTTGTCCAAGGTGTACACACTCTGGTTCATCTACATATTCTACATACCTATTTATGTAGAGATCGTCTTCCCTTGTAAATTATTACAGTGTTCCGTAATCCTTCCTTGCTATATGGTCGGTCTTTTTGATATATGTATATAATATGTATTTGTATACATATGGTAACGCTAATCTTCATTTATCCATTCCCCCCACCTTTACTTTTAGATAAGCATAGTTCTTTTTTAATAAGTCTGTGATTGACTTTCTGTGTGGAAATATGTTCATTTGTGTCAGTTATTAGATAACGCCTATAAGTGATATCATAGGATATAGGACTTTTGCTTTCCGACTTACCTCATGTTCTGTGATTATCTCCAAGATCATCTATGGGGCCTCAAAGAGCAGTGTTTCATTGTTTTCCATGGCTAGTATTCATTGTGTACATGGACCACTTCTTCTTTATCCTTTCATCTGTAGATGGACATTTTGGTTGCTTCACTGTCTTGTCTATTGTGAATAAGGCTGCAGTGCAGCTTTTGCAGCCCGGGTCTTCTTCATTCTGGTCTTCTCAGGTGAGAGGCCCATTGGTGCGCCTGCTGGATTGACTGGTACCTCAATTTTTCCTTTTAAACGCAGCTCTTTCCTGTTCTCATTATTAGCGTTTAACCCTTTTACATCTCACCAGCAGCTAGAGGGTACACAGTTCTCTAAAACCTCTTCAGCATTTATTGTTTGTAGACTTTTTGCCAATGGTCAGTCGACTGGTGTGAGTTGAAGACTTTTTGTAGATTAGATTGCATGAGTCTAATACTTCCTGAGGCTGAGCTTTTATCCATTTTCCTTTCTTTAAAAAGAGAGTGAGTAAAACTTACCTCTTCATACTATCTTCTTGAAAATTTTGCCTGTTTTGAATTTTTTTTATCCATTCCCTACCTCAGCACAATTTTGAGGGCAGGTGTCCTTTACAGCCCTGAGTCCTTGTGAATGGTAAGTGACCATTAGCTGTGGGTTAAAAGCTGCTCTTGCGGGAATCGGCCACATGGCGGCAGCATTTCTCCTTTACCAAATCTGGTTACTAGGTCAACAGAGCCTTACTGGAAGTGGTGTTCTAGGTTGTAAATTAGAATGGCATGTGAGAGGAAAACGCCCTTTAATTTATGTCTCATTACTTCTTGTTGGTATTTTTAACTTAATTTTTATTTTTTATCACAGCAAACTTGATTACAATGTTTTGTTTGTTCTAGGTGTGCAAGATGTGGTTCTTTCACACATATACATATATCTATTCTTCTTCGGAGCCTTTTCCCATGTAGGTTATGACACAATGTTGAGTAGTCTTCTCTTGGTATTGCGTAGGTCTTTGGTGATTACATATTTCACAGGTGTTTGTATCTCTCTGTTAACCTCAATACGGTAATGTATCCATTCCTCACACCTTTCTATTTGGTGAACCATACGTTTTTATATTGATTCTATGATAGTGTTTCTCTGTGGAAATATCTTTGTTTGTATCATTTTTTAGGTAACCCCTATATATGATATGATAGGATATGTGTCTTTCGCTTTCTCACTTACTCCAAGTTGCGTGATTACTTCTAGACTCATCTACGGTGCTGCAAATGGCATTGTTTCATTTTTTCACTAGCTCATATTCCATCTGTACAGGTAGCAGTTCTTCTTTGTCCACCCATCTGTCGGTGGACTTTTTGGTTACTTCCATATCTTGGCTATTGTAATAGTATGCAATGCAGATTTGCGTGGCTGTGTCCTTCCAATTCTGTCTTCTTAGTTTATAGGTCCAGGAATAGGTCTGCTGGATCATATGGTAGCTCAATGTTTACTTTTTAAAGGCACCTCTGTTCTGTTCTCCTTAGTGGCTCTTTCCAGGTTACGTCCCACTTAAAGTGGAGGGCATGTATTTCTTCCCAGCACCTTCAGGATTTATTCTTTGTAGTTTTTGCTGATGATTATTCTGAGTGGTGTGAGCTGATACCTCTTTGTGGTTGAATTTGCATGTGTCTCATAATGCGTTGAAATTGAGCTTTAAGACATGATCTTTTTATTTTTCCAGCTGTGATTAGAGCTTATTTCTTCACAGTGTTTTCTTAAAGTATGTGTCACCATTTGAAATATTTTGGCCATTATCTCCCTCAAGACATTTTGAGGGCAGGTTTCATTTACAGCCCTGCAGTACTTGTTCATATGAAGTGACCATTAGCTCAGGCTTTAAACCTGCTTTTGCAGGTAACGGCCAGAGAGCGGCAGCCTTTCTACGTTTCCCATGCTGGTACTAGGGAAACAGACCTACCGGCCAGTGGTGTTCTTCGGTTATAAATTAGAGTGCAATGTGCCCGGATAAACCCACAAATGTTGATGTCTCCTTGCTTTTGTTTGTTTTTAAATTGAATTTATATTTATTATTAGAGTAATATTCCATTGTGTACGTGGACCACTTCTTCTTGGTGCATTCCTCGGTTGATGGACATTTTCATTGCTTCCAAGTGCTGGCTATGGTAAATCTTGCTGGCGTACAGGTTTGCCAGCCTGTGACTTTTTGATTCTCATTTTCTCAGGTGATAGGCCAAGCAGTGGTTGTGATTGATTGACTGGTAGCTCAATGTTTCCCTTTTCAAAGCACCTACACTGTGTTTTCATTAGTGGCTCTTTACATGCCCCCCCTTACAACCGAAGGTACGCATTTCTCCACACTCCCTTCACGGTTTATTTTTTGCAGGATTTTTCCTAATGGCCATTCTGACTGCTGTGAGCTGATAGGTTTTTGTAATATGGGTATGCATGTCATTAAAATTTTTTAAATTCGTCATATTCCTACCCCTTTTTCTTTTCTCTTAAAAGAAAAACCCGTGAGTACAATATAGCTCTTGAACTTGTCTTCTTCGAAGCTTGCCCTCTTTTGAATTTTTTGGTCGATTTTTGACCCCAGAAATTTTCTGGAGGGCAGGTATCATTTACAGAACTGCAAGTTGGTGAAAATTTAGTGACCTTTTGCAGTGGGTGCAAAGCTGCTGTTGTGGGAAACGGCCACAAGGAGGTAGCATTTCTCCATTCCCCAATCTGGGTACTAGGGCAGCAGAGCCTTTCTGGAAGTCATTGTCCTAGGTTGTAAATTAGAATGGAAATTGCCAGGAGAAATCCCCATAAGTTTATGTCTCATTACTTCTTCTTGGTTTTTAAAATTTTTTTAATCTGGGTAAAGTTTAGAATATTGTTTGTCCTAGGTGTACACAATCTGGTTCATTTGTACATTATGTATGTCTATTAATGTACAGATCCTCTTCCCATGTAAAATATTACAGTGTTCCGTCGACCTCCCTTGCTATATGTTCGGTGTTTTTGACACATGTATATAATATGTATTTGTATATGTATAGTAACACTAATGTTCATTTCTCAATTTCCCCCCTCCTTTCCTTTCAGATGAGCATAGTTTGTTTTCTAAGCCTGTGAGTGTCTTTCTCTTTGGAAATATGTTCATCTGTGTCAGTTATTAGATAATGCCATAAGTGATAATATAGGATATAGGGGTTTTGCTTTCCGACCTACTTCATGTTTTGTGATTATCTCCAGCCTCAAGTATGGTGCCTCAAAGAGCAGTGTTTCAATGTTTTCCATGGCTAATATTCCATTGTGTACATGGACCACTTCTTCTTGGTGCATTCCTCTGTCGATGGACATTTTCGTTGCTTCCAAGTGTTGCCTATGGTAAATATTGCTGGAGTGCAGGATTGCCAGCCTGTGATTTTTGATTTTCATTTTCTCAGGTGATAGACCCAGCAGTGGGTATGATTGATTGACTGGTACGGTAGCTCAACGTTTACCTTTTCAAGGCAACTCCATTGTGCTTTCATTAGTGGCTCTTACCACGTCCCCCTTAGAATCAAGGGTACGCATTTCTCCACAATCACGTCAGCATTTATTGTTGGCAGAATTTTTTTTGATGGCCATTATGACTGGTGTGAGCTGATAGGTTTTTGTAATTTGGGTTTACATGTCTGTAAAAATTCCTACAATTCTTCATTTTTCCACGGCTTTTTCTTTTCTGTTAAAAGAAAAAAGCAAAAAAGTGTGAGTATAATATACCTCTTCAAATATTCTTTTTGGAAGGTTGCACTCTAGAATTTTTTGGTCGATTTTCGACCTCAGTATTCTTTGGAGGGCAGGTGTCATTTACAGAACTGCAATTGGTGAATATTTAGTGACCTTTTGCAGTGGGTTTAAAGCTGCTGTTGTGGGAAACGGCCACAAGGATGCAGCATTTCTCCATTCCCAAATCTGGGTACTAGGGCAGCAGAGCCATTCTAGAAGTCGTTTGTCTAGGTTGTAAATTTGAATGGAATGTGCCAGGAAAACCCCCCATAAGTCTATGTCTCATTACTCCTAGTTCGTTGTTTTAATTTTTTCAATTGGGGTAATGGTTAGAATGTTGCTTGTCCAAGGTGTACACACTCTGGTTCATCTACATATTCTACATACCTATTTATGTAGAGATCCTCTTCCCTTGTAAATTATTACAGTGTTCCGTAATCCTTCCTTGCTATATGGTCGGTCTTTTTGATATATGTATATAATATGTATTTGTATACATATGGTAACGCTAATCTTCATTTATCCATTCCCCCCACCTTTACTTTTAGATAAGCATAGTTCTTTTTTAATAAGTCTGTGATTGACTTTCTGTGTGGAAATATGTTCATTTGTGTCAGTTATTAGATAACGCCTATAAGTGATATCATAGGATATAGGACTTTTGCTTTCCGACTTACCTCATGTTCTGTGATTATCTCCAAGATCATCTATGGGGCCTCAAAGAGCAGTGTTTCATGGTTTTCCATGGCTAGTATTCATTGTGTACATGGACCACTTCTTCTTTATCCTTTCATCTGTAGATGGACATTTTGGTTGCTTCACTGTCTTGTCTATTGTGAATAAGGCTGCAGTGCAGCTTTTGCAGCCCGGGTCTTCTTCATTCTGGTCTTCTCAGGTGAGAGGCCCATTGGTGCGCCTGCTGGATTGACTGGTACCTCAATTTTTCCTTTTCAACGCAGCTCTTTCCTGTTCTCATTATTAGCGTTTAACCCTTTTACATCTCACCAGCAGCTAGAGGGTACACAGTTCTCTAAAACCTCTTCAGCATTTATTGTTTGTAGACTTTTTGCCAATGGTCAGTCGACTGGTGTGAGTTGAAGACTTTTTGTAGATTAGATTGCATGAGTCTAATACTTCCTGAGGCTGAGCTTTTATCCATTTTCCTTTCTTTAAAAAGAGAGTGAGTAAAACTTACCTCTTCATACTATCTTCTTGAAAATTTTGCCTGTTTTGAATTTTTTTTATCCATTCCCTACCTCAGCACAATTTTGAGGGCAGGTGTCCTTTACAGCCCTGAGTCCTTGTGAATGGTAAGTGACCATTAGCTGTGGGTTAAAAGCTGCTCTTGCGGGAATCGGCCACATGGCGGCAGCATTTCTCCTTTACCAAATCTGGTTACTAGGTCAACAGAGCCTTACTGGAAGTGGTGTTCTAGGTTGTAAATTAGAATGGCATGTGAGAGGAAAACGCCCTTTAATTTATGTCTCATTACTTCTTGTTGGTATTTTTAACTTAATTTTTATTTTTTATCACAGCAAACTTGATTACAATGTTTTGTTTGTTCTAGGTGTGCAAGATGTGGTTCTTTCACACATATACATATATCTATTCTTCTTCGGAGCCTTTTCCCATGTAGGTTATGACACAATGTTGAGTAGTCTTCTCTTGGTATTGCGTAGGTCTTTGGTGATTACATATTTCACAGGTGTTTGTATCTCTCTGTTAACCTCAATACGGTAATGTATCCATTCCTCACACCTTTCTATTTGGTGAACCATACGTTTTTATATTGATTCTATGATAGTGTTTCTCTGTGGAAATATCTTTGTTTGTATCATTTTTTAGGTAACCCCTATATATGATATGATAGGATATGTGTCTTTCGCTTTCTCACTTACTCCAAGTTGCGTGATTACTTCTAGACTCATCTACGGTGCTGCAAACGGCATTGTTTCATTTTTTCACTAGCTCATATTCCATCTGTACAGGTAGCAGTTCTTCTTTGTCCACCCATCTGTCGGTGGACTTTTTGGTTACTTCCATATCTTGGCTATTGTAATAGTATGCAATGCAGATTTGCGTGGCTGTGTCCTTCCAATTCTGTCTTCTTAGTTTATAGGTCCAGGAATAGGTCTGCTGGATCATATGGTAGCTCAATGTTTACTTTTTAAAGGCACCTCTGTTCTGTTCTCCTTAGTGGCTCTTTCCAGGTTACGTCCCACTTAAAGTGGAGGGCATGTATTTCTTCCCAGCACCTTCAGGATTTATTCTTTGTAGTTTTTGCTGATGATTATTCTGAGTGGTGTGAGCTGATACCTCTTTGTGGTTGAATTTGCATGTGTCTCATAATGCGTTGAAATTGAGCTTTAAGACATGATCTTTTTATTTTTCCAGCTGTGATTAGAGCTTATTTCTTCACAGTGTTTTCTTAAAGTATGTGTCACCATTTGAAATATTTTGGCCATTATCTCCCTCAAGACATTTTGAGGGCAGGTTTCATTTACAGCCCTGCAGTACTTGTTCATATGAAGTGACCATTAGCTCAGGCTTTAAACCTGCTTTTGCAGGTAACGGCCAGAGAGCGGCAGCCTTTCTACGTTTCCCATGCTGGTACTAGGGAAACAGACCTACCGGCCAGTGGTGTTCTTCGGTTATAAATTAGAGTGCAATGTGCCCGGATAAACCCACAAATGTTGATGTCTCCTTGCTTTTGTTTGTTTTTAAATTGAATTTATATTTATTATTAGAGTAATATTCCATTGTGTACGTGGACCACTTCTTCTTGGTGCATTCCTCGGTTGATGGACATTTTCATTGCTTCCAAGTGCTGGCTATGGTAAATCTTGCTGGCGTACAGGTTTGCCAGCCTGTGACTTTTTGATTCTCATTTTCTCAGGTGATAGGCCAAGCAGTGGTTGTGATTGATTGACTGGTAGCTCAATGTTTCCCTTTTCAAAGCACCTACACTGTGTTTTCATTAGTGGCTCTTTACATGCCCCCCCTTACAACCAAAGGTACGCATTTCTCCACACTCCCTTCACGGTTTATTTTTTGCAGGATTTTTCCTAATGGCCATTCTGACTGCTGTGAGCTGATAGGTTTTTGTAATATGGGTATGCATGTCATTAAAATTTTTTAAATTCGTCATATTCCTACCCCTTTTTCTTTTCTCTTAAAAGAAAAACCCGTGAGTACAATATAGCTCTTGAACTTGTCTTCTTCGAAGCTTGCCCTCTTTTGAATTTTTTGGTCGATTTTTGACCCCAGAAATTTTCTGGAGGGCAGGTATCATTTACAGAACTGCAAGTTGGTGAAAATTTAGTGACCTTTTGCAGTGGGTGCAAAGCTGCTGTTGTGGGAAACGGCCACAAGGAGGTAGCATTTCTCCATTCCCCAATCTGGGTACTAGGGCAGCAGAGCCTTTCTGGAAGTCATTGTCCTAGGTTGTAAATTAGAATGGAAATTGCCAGGAGAAATCCCCATAAGTTTATGTCTCATTACTTCTTCTTGGTTTTTAAAATTTTTTTAATCTGGGTAAAGTTTAGAATATTGTTTGTCCTAGGTGTACACAATCTGGTTCATTTGTACATTATGTATGTCTATTAATGTACAGATCCTCTTCCCATGTAAAATATTACAGTGTTCCGTCGACCTCCCTTGCTATATGTTCGGTGTTTTTGACACATGTATATAATATGTATTTGTATATGTATAGTAACACTAATGTTCATTTCTCAATTTCCCCCCTCCTTTCCTTTCAGATGAGCATAGTTTGTTTTCTAAGCCTGTGAGTGTCTTTCTCTTTGGAAATATGTTCATCTGTGTCAGTTATTAGATAATGCCATAAGTGATAATATAGGATATAGGGGTTTTGCTTTCCGACCTACTTCATGTTTTGTGATTATCTCCAGCCTCAAGTATGGTGCCTCAAAGAGCAGTGTTTCAATGTTTTCCATGGCTAATATTCCATTGTGTACATGGACCACTTCTTCTTGGTGCATTCCTCTGTCGATGGACATTTTCGTTGCTTCCAAGTGTTGCCTATGGTAAATATTGCTGGAGTGCAGGATTGCCAGCCTGTGATTTTTGATTTTCATTTTCTCAGGTGATAGACCCAGCAGTGGGTATGATTGATTGACTGGTACGGTAGCTCAACGTTTACCTTTTCAAGGCAACTCCATTGTGCTTTCATTAGTGGCTCTTACCACGTCCCCCTTAGAATCAAGGGTACGCATTTCTCCACAATCACGTCAGCATTTATTGTTGGCAGAATTTTTTTTGATGGCCATTATGACTGGTGTGAGCTGATAGGTTTTTGTAATTTGGGTTTACATGTCTGTAAAAATTCCTACAATTCTTCATTTTTCCACGGCTTTTTCTTTTCTGTTAAAAGAAAAAAGCAAAAAAGTGTGAGTATAATATACCTCTTCAAATATTCTTTTTGGAAGGTTGCACTCTAGAATTTTTTGGTCGATTTTCGACCTCAGTATTCTTTGGAGGGCAGGTGTCATTTACAGAACTGCAATTGGTGAATATTTAGTGACCTTTTGCAGTGGGTTTAAAGCTGCTGTTGTGGGAAACGGCCACAAGGATGCAGCATTTCTCCATTCCCAAATCTGGGTACTAGGGCAGCAGAGCCATTCTAGAAGTCGTTTGTCTAGGTTGTAAATTTGAATGGAATGTGCCAGGAAAACCCCCCATAAGTCTATGTCTCATTACTCCTAGTTCGTTGTTTTAATTTTTTCAATTGGGGTAATGGTTAGAATGTTGCTTGTCCAAGGTGTACACACTCTGGTTCATCTACATATTCTACATACCTATTTATGTAGAGATCCTCTTCCCTTGTAAATTATTACAGTGTTCCGTAATCCTTCCTTGCTATATGGTCGGTCTTTTTGATATATGTATATAATATGTATTTGTATACATATGGTAACGCTAATCTTCATTTATCCATTCCCCCCACCTTTACTTTTAGATAAGCATAGTTCTTTTTTAATAAGTCTGTGATTGACTTTCTGTGTGGAAATATGTTCATTTGTGTCAGTTATTAGATAACGCCTATAAGTGATATCATAGGATATAGGACTTTTGCTTTCCGACTTACCTCATGTTCTGTGATTATCTCCAAGATCATCTATGGGGCCTCAAAGAGCAGTGTTTCATGGTTTTCCATGGCTAGTATTCATTGTGTACATGGACCACTTCTTCTTTATCCTTTCATCTGTAGATGGACATTTTGGTTGCTTCACTGTCTTGTCTATTGTGAATAAGGCTGCAGTGCAGCTTTTGCAGCCCGGGTCTTCTTCATTCTGGTCTTCTCAGGTGAGAGGCCCATTGGTGCGCCTGCTGGATTGACTGGTACCTCAATTTTTCCTTTTAAACGCAGCTCTTTCCTGTTCTCATTATTAGCGTTTAACCCTTTTACATCTCACCAGCAGCTAGAGGGTACACAGTTCTCTAAAACCTCTTCAGCATTTATTGTTTGTAGACTTTTTGCCAATGGTCAGTCGACTGGTGTGAGTTGAAGACTTTTTGTAGATTAGATTGCATGAGTCTAATACTTCCTGAGGCTGAGCTTTTATCCATTTTCCTTTCTTTAAAAAGAGAGTGAGTAAAACTTACCTCTTCATACTATCTTCTTGAAAATTTTGCCTGTTTTGAATTTTTTTTATCCATTCCCTACCTCAGCACAATTTTGAGGGCAGGTGTCCTTTACAGCCCTGAGTCCTTGTGAATGGTAAGTGACCATTAGCTGTGGGTTAAAAGCTGCTCTTGCGGGAATCGGCCACATGGCGGCAGCATTTCTCCTTTACCAAATCTGGTTACTAGGTCAACAGAGCCTTACTGGAAGTGGTGTTCTAGGTTGTAAATTAGAATGGCATGTGAGAGGAAAACGCCCTTTAATTTATGTCTCATTACTTCTTGTTGGTATTTTTAACTTAATTTTTATTTTTTATCACAGCAAACTTGATTACAATGTTTTGTTTGTTCTAGGTGTGCAAGATGTGGTTCTTTCACACATATACATATATCTATTCTTCTTCGGAGCCTTTTCCCATGTAGGTTATGACACAATGTTGAGTAGTCTTCTCTTGGTATTGCGTAGGTCTTTGGTGATTACATATTTCACAGGTGTTTGTATCTCTCTGTTAACCTCAATACGGTAATGTATCCATTCCTCACACCTTTCTATTTGGTGAACCATACGTTTTTATATTGATTCTATGATAGTGTTTCTCTGTGGAAATATCTTTGTTTGTATCATTTTTTAGGTAACCCCTATATATGATATGATAGGATATGTGTCTTTCGCTTTCTCACTTACTCCAAGTTGCGTGATTACTTCTAGACTCATCTACGGTGCTGCAAATGGCATTGTTTCATTTTTTCACTAGCTCATATTCCATCTGTACAGGTAGCAGTTCTTCTTTGTCCACCCATCTGTCGGTGGACTTTTTGGTTACTTCCATATCTTGGCTATTGTAATAGTATGCAATGCAGATTTGCGTGGCTGTGTCCTTCCAATTCTGTCTTCTTAGTTTATAGGTCCAGGAATAGGTCTGCTGGATCATATGGTAGCTCAATGTTTACTTTTTAAAGGCACCTCTGTTCTGTTCTCCTTAGTGGCTCTTTCCAGGTTACGTCCCACTTAAAGTGGAGGGCATGTATTTCTTCCCAGCACCTTCAGGATTTATTCTTTGTAGTTTTTGCTGATGATTATTCTGAGTGGTGTGAGCTGATACCTCTTTGTGGTTGAATTTGCATGTGTCTCATAATGCGTTGAAATTGAGCTTTAAGACATGATCTTTTTATTTTTCCAGCTGTGATTAGAGCTTATTTCTTCACAGTGTTTTCTTAAAGTATGTGTCACCATTTGAAATATTTTGGCCATTATCTCCCTCAAGACATTTTGAGGGCAGGTTTCATTTACAGCCCTGCAGTACTTGTTCATATGAAGTGACCATTAGCTCAGGCTTTAAACCTGCTTTTGCAGGTAACGGCCAGAGAGCGGCAGCCTTTCTACGTTTCCCATGCTGGTACTAGGGAAACAGACCTACCGGCCAGTGGTGTTCTTCGGTTATAAATTAGAGTGCAATGTGCCCGGATAAACCCACAAATGTTGATGTCTCCTTGCTTTGGTTTGTTTTTAAATTGAATTTATATTTATTATTAGAGTAATATTCCATTGTGTACGTGGACCACTTCTTCTTGGTGCATTCCTCGGTTGATGGACATTTTCATTGCTTCCAAGTGCTGGCTATGGTAAATCTTGCTGGCGTACAGGTTTGCCAGCCTGTGACTTTTTGATTCTCATTTTCTCAGGTGATAGGCCAAGCAGTGGTTCTGATTGATTGACTGGTAGCTCAATGTTTCCCTTTTCAAAGCACCTACACTGTGTTTTCATTAGTGGCTCTTTACATGCCCCCCCTTACAACCGAAGGTACGCATTTCTCCACACTCCCTTCACGGTTTATTTTTTGCAGGATTTTTCCTAATGGCCATTCTGACTGCTGTGAGCTGATAGGTTTTTGTAATATGGGTATGCATGTCATTAAAATTTTTTAAATTCGTCATATTCCTACCCCTTTTTCTTTTCTCTTAAAAGAAAAACCCGTGAGTACAATATAGCTCTTGAACTTGTCTTCTTCGAAGCTTGCCCTCTTTTGAATTTTTTGGTCGATTTTTGACCCCAGAAATTTTCTGGAGGGCAGGTATCATTTACAGAACTGCAAGTTGGTGAAAATTTAGTCACCTTTTGCAGTGGGTGCAAAGCTGCTGTTGTGGGAAACGGCCACAAGGAGGTAGCATTTCTCCATTCCCCAATCTGGGTACTAGGGCAGCAGAGCCTTTCTGGAAGTCATTGTCCTAGGTTGTAAATTAGAATGGAAATTGCCAGGAGAAATCCCCATAAGTTTATGTCTCATTACTTCTTCTTGGTTTTTAAAATTTTTTTAATCTGGGTAAAGTTTAGAATATTGTTTGTCCTAGGTGTACACAATCTGGTTCATTTGTACATTATGTATGTCTATTAATGTACAGATCCTCTTCCCATGTAAAATATTACAGTGTTCCGTCGACCTCCCTTGCTATATGTTCGGTGTTTTTGACACATGTATATAATATGTATTTGTATATGTATAGTAACACTAATGTTCATTTCTCAATTTCCCCCCTCCTTTCCTTTCAGATGAGCATAGTTTGTTTTCTAAGCCTGTGAGTGTCTTTCTCTTTGGAAATATGTTCATCTGTGTCAGTTATTAGATAATGCCATAAGTGATAATATAGGATATAGGGGTTTTGCTTTCCGACCTACTTCATGTTTTGTGATTATCTCCAGCCTCAAGTATGGTGCCTCAAAGAGCAGTGTTTCAATGTTTTCCATGGCTAATATTCCATTGTGTACATGGACCACTTCTTCTTGGTGCATTCCTCTGTCGATGGACATTTTCGTTGCTTCCAAGTGTTGCCTATGGTAAATATTGCTGGAGTGCAGGATTGCCAGCCTGTGATTTTTGATTTTCATTTTCTCAGGTGATAGACCCAGCAGTGGGTATGATTGATTGACTGGTACGGTAGCTCAACGTTTACCTTTTCAAGGCAACTCCATTGTGCTTTCATTAGTGGCTCTTACCACGTCCCCCTTAGAATCAAGGGTACGCATTTCTCCACAATCACGTCAGCATTTATTGTTGGCAGAATTTTTTTTGATGGCCATTATGACTGGTGTGAGCTGATAGGTTTTTGTAATTTGGGTTTACATGTCTGTAAAAATTCCTACAATTCTTCATTTTTCCACGGCTTTTTCTTTTCTGTTAAAAGAAAAAAGCAAAAAAGTGTGAGTATAATATACCTCTTCAAATATTCTTTTTGGAAGGTTGCACTCTAGAATTTTTTGGTCGATTTTCGACCTCAGTATTCTTTGGAGGGCAGGTGTCATTTACAGAACTGCAATTGGTGAATATTTAGTGACCTTTTGCAGTGGGTTTAAAGCTGCTGTTGTGGGAAACGGCCACAAGGATGCAGCATTTCTCCATTCCCAAATCTGGGTACTAGGGCAGCAGAGCCATTCTAGAAGTCGTTTGTCTAGGTTGTAAATTTGAATGGAATGTGCCAGGAAAACCCCCCATAAGTCTATGTCTCATTACTCCTAGTTCGTTGTTTTAATTTTTTCAATTGGGGTAATGGTTAGAATGTTGCTTGTCCAAGGTGTACACACTCTGGTTCATCTACATATTCTACATACCTATTTATGTAGAGATCCTCTTCCCTTGTAAATTATTACAGTGTTCCGTAATCCTTCCTTGCTATATGGTCGGTCTTTTTGATATATGTATATAATATGTATTTGTATACATATGGTAACGCTAATCTTCATTTATCCATTCCCCCCACCTTTACTTTTAGATAAGCATAGTTCTTTTTTAATAAGTCTGTGATTGACTTTCTGTGTGGAAATATGTTCATTTGTGTCAGTTATTAGATAACGCCTATAAGTGATATCATAGGATATAGGACTTTTGCTTTCCGACTTACCTCATGTTCTGTGATTATCTCCAAGATCATCTATGGGGCCTCAAAGAGCAGTGTTTCATGGTTTTCCATGGCTAGTATTCATTGTGTACATGGACCACTTCTTCTTTATCCTTTCATCTGTAGATGGACATTTTGGTTGCTTCACTGTCTTGTCTATTGTGAATAAGGCTGCAGTGCAGCTTTTGCAGCCCGGGTCTTCTTCATTCTGGTCTTCTCAGGTGAGAGGCCCATTGGTGCGCCTGCTGGATTGACTGGTACCTCAATTTTTCCTTTTAAACGCAGCTCTTTCCTGTTCTCATTATTAGCGTTTAACCCTTTTACATCTCACCAGCAGCTAGAGGGTACACAGTTCTCTAAAACCTCTTCAGCATTTATTGTTTGTAGACTTTTTGCCAATGGTCAGTCGACTGGTGTGAGTTGAAGACTTTTTGTAGATTAGATTGCATGAGTCTAATACTTCCTGAGGCTGAGCTTTTATCCATTTTCCTTTCTTTAAAAAGAGAGTGAGTAAAACTTACCTCTTCATACTATCTTCTTGAAAATTTTGCCTGTTTTGAATTTTTTTTATCCATTCCCTACCTCAGCACAATTTTGAGGGCAGGTGTCCTTTACAGCCCTGAGTCCTTGTGAATGGTAAGTGACCATTAGCTGTGGGTTAAAAGCTGCTCTTGCGGGAATCGGCCACATGGCGGCAGCATTTCTCCTTTACCAAATCTGGTTACTAGGTCAACAGAGCCTTACTGGAAGTGGTGTTCTAGGTTGTAAATTAGAATGGCATGTGAGAGGAAAACGCCCTTTAATTTATGTCTCATTACTTCTTGTTGGTATTTTTAACTTAATTTTTATTTTTTATCACAGCAAACTTGATTACAATGTTTTGTTTGTTCTAGGTGTGCAAGATGTGGTTCTTTCACACATATACATATATCTATTCTTCTTCGGAGCCTTTTCCCATGTAGGTTATGACACAATGTTGAGTAGTCTTCTCTTGGTATTGCGTAGGTCTTTGGTGATTACATATTTCACAGGTGTTTGTATCTCTCTGTTAACCTCAATACGGTAATGTATCCATTCCTCACACCTTTCTATTTGGTGAACCATACGTTTTTATATTGATTCTATGATAGTGTTTCTCTGTGGAAATATCTTTGTTTGTATCATTTTTTAGGTAACCCCTATATATGATATGATAGGATATGTGTCTTTCGCTTTCTCACTTACTCCAAGTTGCGTGATTACTTCTAGACTCATCTACGGTGCTGCAAATGGCATTGTTTCATTTTTTCACTAGCTCATATTCCATCTGTACAGGTAGCAGTTCTTCTTTGTCCACCCATCTGTCGGTGGACTTTTTGGTTACTTCCATATCTTGGCTATTGTAATAGTATGCAATGCAGATTTGCGTGGCTGTGTCCTTCCAATTCTGTCTTCTTAGTTTATAGGTCCAGGAATAGGTCTGCTGGATCATATGGTAGCTCAATGTTTACTTTTTAAAGGCACCTCTGTTCTGTTCTCCTTAGTGGCTCTTTCCAGGTTACGTCCCACTTAAAGTGGAGGGCATGTATTTCTTCCCAGCACCTTCAGGATTTATTCTTTGTAGTTTTTGCTGATGATTATTCTGAGTGGTGTGAGCTGATACCTCTTTGTGGTTGAATTTGCATGTGTCTCATAATGCGTTGAAATTGAGCTTTAAGACATGATCTTTTTATTTTTCCAGCTGTGATTAGAGCTTATTTCTTCACAGTGTTTTCTTAAAGTATGTGTCACCATTTGAAATATTTTGGCCATTATCTCCCTCAAGACATTTTGAGGGCAGGTTTCATTTACAGCCCTGCAGTACTTGTTCATATGAAGTGACCATTAGCTCAGGCTTTAAACCTGCTTTTGCAGGTAACGGCCAGAGAGCGGCAGCCTTTCTACGTTTCCCATGCTGGTACTAGGGAAACAGACCTACCGGCCAGTGGTGTTCTTCGGTTATAAATTAGAGTGCAATGTGCCCGGATAAACCCACAAATGTTGATGTCTCCTTGCTTTGGTTTGTTTTTAAATTGAATTTATATTTATTATTAGAGTAATATTCCATTGTGTACGTGGACCACTTCTTCTTGGTGCATTCCTCGGTTGATGGACATTTTCATTGCTTCCAAGTGCTGGCTATGGTAAATCTTGCTGGCGTACAGGTTTGCCAGCCTGTGACTTTTTGATTCTCATTTTCTCAGGTGATAGGCCAAGCAGTGGTTCTGATTGATTGACTGGTAGCTCAATGTTTCCCTTTTCAAAGCACCTACACTGTGTTTTCATTAGTGGCTCTTTACATGCCCCCCCTTACAACCGAAGGTACGCATTTCTCCACACTCCCTTCACGGTTTATTTTTTGCAGGATTTTTCCTAATGGCCATTCTGACTGCTGTGAGCTGATAGGTTTTTGTAATATGGGTATGCATGTCATTAAAATTTTTTAAATTCGTCATATTCCTACCCCTTTTTCTTTTCTCTTAAAAGAAAAACCCGTGAGTACAATATAGCTCTTGAACTTGTCTTCTTCGAAGCTTGCCCTCTTTTGAATTTTTTGGTCGATTTTTGACCCCAGAAATTTTCTGGAGGGCAGGTATCATTTACAGAACTGCAAGTTGGTGAAAATTTAGTCACCTTTTGCAGTGGGTGCAAAGCTGCTGTTGTGGGAAACGGCCACAAGGAGGTAGCATTTCTCCATTCCCCAATCTGGGTACTAGGGCAGCAGAGCCTTTCTGGAAGTCATTGTCCTAGGTTGTAAATTAGAATGGAAATTGCCAGGAGAAATCCCCATAAGTTTATGTCTCATTACTTCTTCTTGGTTTTTAAAATTTTTTTAATCTGGGTAAAGTTTAGAATATTGTTTGTCCTAGGTGTACACAATCTGGTTCATTTGTACATTATGTATGTCTATTAATGTACAGATCCTCTTCCCATGTAACATATTACAGTGTTCCGTCGACCTCCCTTGCTATATGTTCGGTGTTTTTGATACATGTATATAATATGTATTTGTATATGTATAGTAACACTAATGTTCATTTCTCAAATTCCCCCCTCCTTTCCTTTCAGATGAGCATAGTTTGTTTTCTAAGCCTGTGAGTGTCTTTCTCTTTGGAAATATGTTCATCTGTGTCAGTTATTAGATAATGCCATAAGTGATAATATAGGATATAGGTGTTTTGCTTTCCGACCTACTTCATGTTTTCTGATTATCTCCAGGCTCAAGTATGGTGCCTCAAAGAGCAGTGCTTCAATGTTTTCCATGGCTAATATTCCATTGTGTACATGGACCACTTCTTCTTGGTGCATTCCTCTGTTGATGGACATTTTCGTTGCTTCCAAGTGTTGCCTATGGTAAATATTGCTGGAGTGCAGGATTGCCAGCCTGTGATTTTTGATTTTCATTTTCTCAGGTGATAGACCCAGCAGTGGGTATGATTGATTGACTGGTACGGTAGCTCAACGTTTACCTTTTCAAGGCACTCCATTGTGCTTTCATTAGAGGCTCTTACCACGTCCCCCTTAGAATCAAGGGTACGCATTTCTCCACAATCACGTCAGCATTTATTGTTGGCAGAATTTTTTTTGATGGCCATTATGACTGGTGTGAGCTGATAGGTTTTTGTAATTTGGGTTTACATGTCTGTAAAAATTCCTACAATTCTTCATTTTTCCACGGCTTTTTCTTTTCTGTTAAAAGAAAAAAGCAAAAAAGTGTGAGTATAATATACCTCTTCAAATATTCTTTTTGGAAGGTTGCACTCTAGAATTTTTTGGTCGATTTTCGACCTCAGTATTTTTTGGAGGGCAGGTGTCATTTACAGAACTGCAATTGGTGAATATTTAGTGACCTTTTGCAGTGGGTTTAATGCTGCTGTTGTGGGAAACGGCCACAAGGATGCAGCATTTCTCCATTCCCAAATCTGGGTACTAGGGCAGCAGAGCCATTCTAGAAGTCGTTTGTCTAGGTTGTAAATTTGAATGGAATGTGCCAGGAAAACCCCCCATAAGTCTATGTCTCATTACTCCTAGTTCGTTGTTTTAATTTTTTCAATTGGGGTAATGGTTAGAATGTTGCTTGTCCAAGGTGTACACACTCTGGTTCATCTACATATTCTACATACCTATTTATGTAGAGATCCTCTTCCCTTGTAAATTATTACAGTGTTCCGTAATCCTTCCTTGCTATATGGTCGGTCTTTTTGATATATGTATATAATATGTATTTGTATACATATGGTAACGCTAATCTTCATTTATCCATTCCCCCCACCTTTACTTTTAGATAAGCATAGTTCTTTTTTAATAAGTCTGTGATTGACTTTCTGTGTGGAAATATGTTCATTTGTGTCAGTTATTAGATAACGCCTATAAGTGATATCATAGGATATAGGACTTTTGCTTTCCGACTTACCTCATGTTCTGTGATTATCTCCAAGATCATCTATGGGGCCTCAAAGAGCAGTGTTTCATGGTTTTCCATGGCTAGTATTCATTGTGTACATGGACCACTTCTTCTTTATCCTTTCATCTGTAGATGGACATTTTGGTTGCTTCACTGTCTTGTCTATTGTGAATAAGGCTGCAGTGCAGCTTTTGCAGCCCGGGTCTTCTTCATTCTGGTCTTCTCAGGTGAGAGGCCCATTGGTGCGCCTGCTGGATTGACTGGTACCTCAATTTTTCCTTTTCAACGCAGCTCTTTCCTGTTCTCATTATTAGCGTTTAACCCTTTTACATCTCACCAGCAGCTAGAGGGTACACAGTTCTCTAAAACCTCTTCAGCATTTATTGTTTGTAGACTTTTTGCCAATGGTCAGTCGACTGGTGTGAGTTGAAGACTTTTTGTAGATTAGATTGCATGAGTCTAATACTTCCTGAGGCTGAGCTTTTATCCATTTTCCTTTCTTTAAAAAGAGAGTGAGTAAAACTTACCTCTTCATACTATCTTCTTGAAAATTTTGCCTGTTTTGAATTTTTTTTATCCATTCCCTACCTCAGCACAATTTTGAGGGCAGGTGTCCTTTACAGCCCTGAGTCCTTGTGAATGGTAAGTGACCATTAGCTGTGGGTTAAAAGCTGCTCTTGCGGGAATCGGCCACATGGCGGCAGCATTTCTCCTTTACCAAATCTGGTTACTAGGTCAACAGAGCCTTACTGGAAGTGGTGTTCTAGGTTGTAAATTAGAATGGCATGTGAGAGGAAAACGCCCTTTAATTTATGTCTCATTACTTCTTGTTGGTATTTTTAACTTAATTTTTATTTTTTATCACAGCAAACTTGATTACAATGTTTTGTTTGTTCTAGGTGTGCAAGATGTGGTTCTTTCACACATATACATATATCTATTCTTCTTCGGAGCCTTTTCCCATGTAGGTTATGACACAATGTTGAGTAGTCTTCTCTTGGTATTGCGTAGGTCTTTGGTGATTACATATTTCACAGGTGTTTGTATCTCTCTGTTAACCTCAATACGGTAATGTATCCATTCCTCACACCTTTCTATTTGGTGAACCATACGTTTTTATATTGATTCTATGATAGTGTTTCTCTGTGGAAATATCTTTGTTTGTATCATTTTTTAGGTAACCCCTATATATGATATGATAGGATATGTGTCTTTCGCTTTCTCACTTACTCCAAGTTGCGTGATTACTTCTAGACTCATCTACGGTGCTGCAAATGGCATTGTTTCATTTTTTCACTAGCTCATATTCCATCTGTACAGGTAGCAGTTCTTCTTTGTCCACCCATCTGTCGGTGGACTTTTTGGTTACTTCCATATCTTGGCTATTGTAATAGTATGCAATGCAGATTTGCGTGGCTGTGTCCTTCCAATTCTGTCTTCTTAGTTTATAGGTCCAGGAATAGGTCTGCTGGATCATATGGTAGCTCAATGTTTACTTTTTAAAGGCACCTCTGTTCTGTTCTCCTTAGTGGCTCTTTCCAGGTTACGTCCCACTTAAAGTGGAGGGCATGTATTTCTTCCCAGCACCTTCAGGATTTATTCTTTGTAGTTTTTGCTGATGATTATTCTGAGTGGTGTGAGCTGATACCTCTTTGTGGTTGAATTTGCATGTGTCTCATAATGCGTTGAAATTGAGCTTTAAGACATGATCTTTTTATTTTTCCAGCTGTGATTAGAGCTTATTTCTTCACAGTGTTTTCTTAAAGTATGTGTCACCATTTGAAATATTTTGGCCATTATCTCCCTCAAGACATTTTGAGGGCAGGTTTCATTTACAGCCCTGCAGTACTTGTTCATATGAAGTGACCATTAGCTCAGGCTTTAAACCTGCTTTTGCAGGTAACGGCCAGAGAGCGGCAGCCTTTCTACGTTTCCCATGCTGGTACTAGGGAAACAGACCTACCGGCCAGTGGTGTTCTTCGGTTATAAATTAGAGTGCAATGTGCCCGGATAAACCCACAAATGTTGATGTCTCCTTGCTTTTGTTTGTTTTTAAATTGAATTTATATTTATTATTAGAGTAATATTCCATTGTGTACGTGGACCACTTCTTCTTGGTGCATTCCTCGGTTGATGGACATTTTCATTGCTTCCAAGTGCTGGCTATGGTAAATCTTGCTGGCGTACAGGTTTGCCAGCCTGTGACTTTTTGATTCTCATTTTCTCAGGTGATAGGCCAAGCAGTGGTTGTGATTGATTGACTGGTAGCTCAATGTTTCCCTTTTCAAAGCACCTACACTGTGTTTTCATTAGTGGCTCTTTACATGCCCCCCCTTACAACCAAAGGTACGCATTTCTCCACACTCCCTTCACGGTTTATTTTTTGCAGGATTTTTCCTAATGGCCATTCTGACTGCTGTGAGCTGATAGGTTTTTGTAATATGGGTATGCATGTCATTAAAATTTTTTAAATTCGTCATATTCCTACCCCTTTTTCTTTTCTCTTAAAAGAAAAACCCGTGAGTACAATATAGCTCTTGAACTTGTCTTCTTCGAAGCTTGCCCTCTTTTGAATTTTTTGGTCGATTTTTGACCCCAGAAATTTTCTGGAGGGCAGGTATCATTTACAGAACTGCAAGTTGGTGAAAATTTAGTGACCTTTTGCAGTGGGTGCAAAGCTGCTGTTGTGGGAAACGGCCACAAGGAGGTAGCATTTCTCCATTCCCCAATCTGGGTACTAGGGCAGCAGAGCCTTTCTGGAAGTCATTGTCCTAGGTTGTAAATTAGAATGGAAATTGCCAGGAGAAATCCCCATAAGTTTATGTCTCATTACTTCTTCTTGGTTTTTAAAATTTTTTTAATCTGGGTAAAGTTTAGAATATTGTTTGTCCTAGGTGTACACAATCTGGTTCATTTGTACATTATGTATGTCTATTAATGTACAGATCCTCTTCCCATGTAAAATATTACAGTGTTCCGTCGACCTCCCTTGCTATATGTTCGGTGTTTTTGACACATGTATATAATATGTATTTGTATATGTATAGTAACACTAATGTTCATTTCTCAATTTCCCCCCTCCTTTCCTTTCAGATGAGCATAGTTTGTTTTCTAAGCCTGTGAGTGTCTTTCTCTTTGGAAATATGTTCATCTGTGTCAGTTATTAGATAATGCCATAAGTGATAATATAGGATATAGGGGTTTTGCTTTCCGACCTACTTCATGTTTTGTGATTATCTCCAGCCTCAAGTATGGTGCCTCAAAGAGCAGTGTTTCAATGTTTTCCATGGCTAATATTCCATTGTGTACATGGACCACTTCTTCTTGGTGCATTCCTCTGTCGATGGACATTTTCGTTGCTTCCAAGTGTTGCCTATGGTAAATATTGCTGGAGTGCAGGATTGCCAGCCTGTGATTTTTGATTTTCATTTTCTCAGGTGATAGACCCAGCAGTGGGTATGATTGATTGACTGGTACGGTAGCTCAACGTTTACCTTTTCAAGGCAACTCCATTGTGCTTTCATTAGTGGCTCTTACCACGTCCCCCTTAGAATCAAGGGTACGCATTTCTCCACAATCACGTCAGCATTTATTGTTGGCAGAATTTTTTTTGATGGCCATTATGACTGGTGTGAGCTGATAGGTTTTTGTAATTTGGGTTTACATGTCTGTAAAAATTCCTACAATTCTTCATTTTTCCACGGCTTTTTCTTTTCTGTTAAAAGAAAAAAGCAAAAAAGTGTGAGTATAATATACCTCTTCAAATATTCTTTTTGGAAGGTTGCACTCTAGAATTTTTTGGTCGATTTTCGACCTCAGTATTCTTTGGAGGGCAGGTGTCATTTACAGAACTGCAATTGGTGAATATTTAGTGACCTTTTGCAGTGGGTTTAAAGCTGCTGTTGTGGGAAACGGCCACAAGGATGCAGCATTTCTCCATTCCCAAATCTGGGTACTAGGGCAGCAGAGCCATTCTAGAAGTCGTTTGTCTAGGTTGTAAATTTGAATGGAATGTGCCAGGAAAACCCCCCATAAGTCTATGTCTCATTACTCCTAGTTCGTTGTTTTAATTTTTTCAATTGGGGTAATGGTTAGAATGTTGCTTGTCCAAGGTGTACACACTCTGGTTCATCTACATATTCTACATACCTATTTATGTAGAGATCCTCTTCCCTTGTAAATTATTACAGTGTTCCGTAATCCTTCCTTGCTATATGGTCGGTCTTTTTGATATATGTATATAATATGTATTTGTATACATATGGTAACGCTAATCTTCATTTATCCATTCCCCCCACCTTTACTTTTAGATAAGCATAGTTCTTTTTTAATAAGTCTGTGATTGACTTTCTGTGTGGAAATATGTTCATTTGTGTCAGTTATTAGATAACGCCTATAAGTGATATCATAGGATATAGGACTTTTGCTTTCCGACTTACCTCATGTTCTGTGATTATCTCCAAGATCATCTATGGGGCCTCAAAGAGCAGTGTTTCATGGTTTTCCATGGCTAGTATTCATTGTGTACATGGACCACTTCTTCTTTATCCTTTCATCTGTAGATGGACATTTTGGTTGCTTCACTGTCTTGTCTATTGTGAATAAGGCTGCAGTGCAGCTTTTGCAGCCCGGGTCTTCTTCATTCTGGTCTTCTCAGGTGAGAGGCCCATTGGTGCGCCTGCTGGATTGACTGGTACCTCAATTTTTCCTTTTCAACGCAGCTCTTTCCTGTTCTCATTATTAGCGTTTAACCCTTTTACATCTCACCAGCAGCTAGAGGGTACACAGTTCTCTAAAACCTCTTCAGCATTTATTGTTTGTAGACTTTTTGCCAATGGTCAGTCGACTGGTGTGAGTTGAAGACTTTTTGTAGATTAGATTGCATGAGTCTAATACTTCCTGAGGCTGAGCTTTTATCCATTTTCCTTTCTTTAAAAAGAGAGTGAGTAAAACTTACCTCTTCATACTATCTTCTTGAAAATTTTGCCTGTTTTGAATTTTTTTTATCCATTCCCTACCTCAGCACAATTTTGAGGGCAGGTGTCCTTTACAGCCCTGAGTCCTTGTGAATGGTAAGTGACCATTAGCTGTGGGTTAAAAGCTGCTCTTGCGGGAATCGGCCACATGGCGGCAGCATTTCTCCTTTACCAAATCTGGTTACTAGGTCAACAGAGCCTTACTGGAAGTGGTGTTCTAGGTTGTAAATTAGAATGGCATGTGAGAGGAAAACGCCCTTTAATTTATGTCTCATTACTTCTTGTTGGTATTTTTAACTTAATTTTTATTTTTTATCACAGCAAACTTGATTACAATGTTTTGTTTGTTCTAGGTGTGCAAGATGTGGTTCTTTCACACATATACATATATCTATTCTTCTTCGGAGCCTTTTCCCATGTAGGTTATGACACAATGTTGAGTAGTCTTCTCTTGGTATTGCGTAGGTCTTTGGTGATTACATATTTCACAGGTGTTTGTATCTCTCTGTTAACCTCAATACGGTAATGTATCCATTCCTCACACCTTTCTATTTGGTGAACCATACGTTTTTATATTGATTCTATGATAGTGTTTCTCTGTGGAAATATCTTTGTTTGTATCATTTTTTAGGTAACCCCTATATATGATATGATAGGATATGTGTCTTTCGCTTTCTCACTTACTCCAAGTTGCGTGATTACTTCTAGACTCATCTACGGTGCTGCAAACGGCATTGTTTCATTTTTTCACTAGCTCATATTCCATCTGTACAGGTAGCAGTTCTTCTTTGTCCACCCATCTGTCGGTGGACTTTTTGGTTACTTCCATATCTTGGCTATTGTAATAGTATGCAATGCAGATTTGCGTGGCTGTGTCCTTCCAATTCTGTCTTCTTAGTTTATAGGTCCAGGAATAGGTCTGCTGGATCATATGGTAGCTCAATGTTTACTTTTTAAAGGCACCTCTGTTCTGTTCTCCTTAGTGGCTCTTTCCAGGTTACGTCCCACTTAAAGTGGAGGGCATGTATTTCTTCCCAGCACCTTCAGGATTTATTCTTTGTAGTTTTTGCTGATGATTATTCTGAGTGGTGTGAGCTGATACCTCTTTGTGGTTGAATTTGCATGTGTCTCATAATGCGTTGAAATTGAGCTTTAAGACATGATCTTTTTATTTTTCCAGCTGTGATTAGAGCTTATTTCTTCACAGTGTTTTCTTAAAGTATGTGTCACCATTTGAAATATTTTGGCCATTATCTCCCTCAAGACATTTTGAGGGCAGGTTTCATTTACAGCCCTGCAGTACTTGTTCATATGAAGTGACCATTAGCTCAGGCTTTAAACCTGCTTTTGCAGGTAACGGCCAGAGAGCGGCAGCCTTTCTACGTTTCCCATGCTGGTACTAGGGAAACAGACCTACCGGCCAGTGGTGTTCTTCGGTTATAAATTAGAGTGCAATGTGCCCGGATAAACCCACAAATGTTGATGTCTCCTTGCTTTGGTTTGTTTTTAAATTGAATTTATATTTATTATTAGAGTAATATTCCATTGTGTACGTGGACCACTTCTTCTTGGTGCATTCCTCGGTTGATGGACATTTTCATTGCTTCCAAGTGCTGGCTATGGTAAATCTTGCTGGCGTACAGGTTTGCCAGCCTGTGACTTTTTGATTCTCATTTTCTCAGGTGATAGGCCAAGCAGTGGTTCTGATTGATTGACTGGTAGCTCAATGTTTCCCTTTTCAAAGCACCTACACTGTGTTTTCATTAGTGGCTCTTTACATGCCCCCCCTTACAACCGAAGGTACGCATTTCTCCACACTCCCTTCACGGTTTATTTTTTGCAGGATTTTTCCTAATGGCCATTCTGACTGCTGTGAGCTGATAGGTTTTTGTAATATGGGTATGCATGTCATTAAAATTTTTTAAATTCGTCATATTCCTACCCCTTTTTCTTTTCTCTTAAAAGAAAAACCCGTGAGTACAATATAGCTCTTGAACTTGTCTTCTTCGAAGCTTGCCCTCTTTTGAATTTTTTGGTCGATTTTTGACCCCAGAAATTTTCTGGAGGGCAGGTATCATTTACAGAACTGCAAGTTGGTGAAAATTTAGTGACCTTTTGCAGTGGGTGCAAAGCTGCTGTTGTGGGAAACGGCCACAAGGAGGTAGCATTTCTCCATTCCCCAATCTGGGTACTAGGGCAGCAGAGCCTTTCTGGAAGTCATTGTCCTAGGTTGTAAATTAGAATGGAAATTGCCAGGAGAAATCCCCATAAGTTTATGTCTCATTACTTCTTCTTGGTTTTTAAAATTTTTTTAATCTGGGTAAAGTTTAGAATATTGTTTGTCCTAGGTGTACACAATCTGGTTCATTTGTACATTATGTATGTCTATTAATGTACAGATCCTCTTCCCATGTAACATATTACAGTGTTCCGTCGACCTCCCTTGCTATATGTTCAGTGTTTTTGATACATGTATATAATATGTATTTGTATATGTATAGTAACACTAATGTTCATTTCTCAAATTCCCCCCTCCTTTCCTTTCAGATGAGCATAGTTTGTTTTCTAAGCCTGTGAGTGTCTTTCTCTTTGGAAATATGTTCATCTGTGTCAGTTATTAGATAATGCCATAAGTGATAATATAGGATATAGGTGTTTTGCTTTCCGACCTACTTCATGTTTTCTGATTATCTCCAGGCTCAAGTATGGTGCCTCAAAGAGCAGTGCTTCAATGTTTTCCATGGCTAATATTCCATTGTGTACATGGACCACTTCTTCTTGGTGCATTCCTCTGTTGATGGACATTTTCGTTGCTTCCAAGTGTTGCCTATGGTAAATATTGCTGGAGTGCAGGATTGCCAGCCTGTGATTTTTGATTTTCATTTTCTCAGGTGATAGACCCAGCAGTGGGTATGATTGATTGACTGGTACGGTAGCTCAACGTTTACCTTTTCAAGGCACTCCATTGTGCTTTCATTAGAGGCTCTTACCACGTCCCCCTTAGAATCAAGGGTACGCATTTCTCCACAATCACGTCAGCATTTATTGTTGGCAGAATTTTTTTTGATGGCCATTATGACTGGTGTGAGCTGATAGGTTTTTGTAATTTGGGTTTACATGTCTGTAAAAATTCCTACAATTCTTCATTTTTCCACGGCTTTTTCTTTTCTGTTAAAAGAAAAAAGCAAAAAAGTGTGAGTATAATATACCTCTTCAAATATTCTTTTTGGAAGGTTGCACTCTAGAATTTTTTGGTCGATTTTCGACCTCAGTATTTTTTGGAGGGCAGGTGTCATTTACAGAACTGCAATTGGTGAATATTTAGTGACCTTTTGCAGTGGGTTTAAAGCTGCTGTTGTGGGAAACGGCCACAAGGATGCAGCATTTCTCCATTCCCAAATCTGGGTACTAGGGCAGCAGAGCCATTCTAGAAGTCGTTTGTCTAGGTTGTAAATTTGAATGGAATGTGCCAGGAAAACCCCCCATAAGTCTATGTCTCATTACTCCTAGTTCGTTGTTTTAATTTTTTCAATTGGGGTAATGGTTAGAATGTTGCTTGTCCAAGGTGTACACACTCTGGTTCATCTACATATTCTACATACCTATTTATGTAGAGATCCTCTTCCCTTGTAAATTATTACAGTGTTCCGTAATCCTTCCTTGCTATATGGTCGGTCTTTTTGATATATGTATATAATATGTATTTGTATACATATGGTAACGCTAATCTTCATTTATCCATTCCCCCCACCTTTACTTTTAGATAAGCATAGTTCTTTTTTAATAAGTCTGTGATTGACTTTCTGTGTGGAAATATGTTCATTTGTGTCAGTTATTAGATAACGCCTATAAGTGATATCATAGGATATAGGACTTTTGCTTTCCGACTTACCTCATGTTCTGTGATTATCTCCAAGATCATCTATGGGGCCTCAAAGAGCAGTGTTTCATGGTTTTCCATGGCTAGTATTCATTGTGTACATGGACCACTTCTTCTTTATCCTTTCATCTGTAGATGGACATTTTGGTTGCTTCACTGTCTTGTCTATTGTGAATAAGGCTGCAGTGCAGCTTTTGCAGCCCGGGTCTTCTTCATTCTGGTCTTCTCAGGTGAGAGGCCCATTGGTGCGCCTGCTGGATTGACTGGTACCTCAATTTTTCCTTTTAAACGCAGCTCTTTCCTGTTCTCATTATTAGCGTTTAACCCTTTTACATCTCACCAGCAGCTAGAGGGTACACAGTTCTCTAAAACCTCTTCAGCATTTATTGTTTGTAGACTTTTTGCCAATGGTCAGTCGACTGGTGTGAGTTGAAGACTTTTTGTAGATTAGATTGCATAAGTCTAATACTTCCTGAGGCTGAGCTTTTATCCATTTTCCTTTCTTTAAAAAGAGAGTGAGTAAAACTTACCTCTTCATACTATCTTCTTGAAAATTTTGCCTGTTTTGAATTTTTTTTATCCATTCCCTACCTCAGCACAATTTTGAGGGCAGGTGTCCTTTACAGCCCTGAGTCCTTGTGAATGGTAAGTGACCATTAGCTGTGGGTTAAAAGCTGCTCTTGCGGGAATCGGCCACATGGCGGCAGCATTTCTCCTTTACCAAATCTGGTTACTAGGTCAACAGAGCCTTACTGGAAGTGGTGTTCTAGGTTGTAAATTAGAATGGCATGTGAGAGGAAAACGCCCTTTAATTTATGTCTCATTACTTCTTGTTGGTATTTTTAACTTAATTTTTATTTTTTATCACAGCAAACTTGATTACAATGTTTTGTTTGTTCTAGGTGTGCAAGATGTGGTTCTTTCACACATATACATATATCTATTCTTCTTCGGAGCCTTTTCCCATGTAGGTTATGACACAATGTTGAGTAGTCTTCTCTTGGTATTGCGTAGGTCTTTGGTGATTACATATTTCACAGGTGTTTGTATCTCTCTGTTAACCTCAATACGGTAATGTATCCATTCCTCACACCTTTCTATTTGGTGAACCATACGTTTTTATATTGATTCTATGATAGTGTTTCTCTGTGGAAATATCTTTGTTTGTATCATTTTTTAGGTAACCCCTATATATGATATGATAGGATATGTGTCTTTCGCTTTCTCACTTACTCCAAGTTGCGTGATTACTTCTAGACTCATCTACGGTGCTGCAAATGGCATTGTTTCATTTTTTCACTAGCTCATATTCCATCTGTACAGGTAGCAGTTCTTCTTTGTCCACCCATCTGTCGGTGGACTTTTTGGTTACTTCCATATCTTGGCTATTGTAATAGTATGCAATGCAGATTTGCGTGGCTGTGTCCTTCCAATTCTGTCTTCTTAGTTTATAGGTCCAGGAATAGGTCTGCTGGATCATATGGTAGCTCAATGTTTACTTTTTAAAGGCACCTCTGTTCTGTTCTCCTTAGTGGCTCTTTCCAGGTTACGTCCCACTTAAAGTGGAGGGCATGTATTTCTTCCCAGCACCTTCAGGATTTATTCTTTGTAGTTTTTGCTGATGATTATTCTGAGTGGTGTGAGCTGATACCTCTTTGTGGTTGAATTTGCATGTGTCTCATAATGCGTTGAAATTGAGCTTTAAGACATGATCTTTTTATTTTTCCAGCTGTGATTAGAGCTTATTTCTTCACAGTGTTTTCTTAAAGTATGTGTCACCATTTGAAATATTTTGGCCATTATCTCCCTCAAGACATTTTGAGGGCAGGTTTCATTTACAGCCCTGCAGTACTTGTTCATATGAAGTGACCATTAGCTCAGGCTTTAAACCTGCTTTTGCAGGTAACGGCCAGAGAGCGGCAGCCTTTCTACGTTTCCCATGCTGGTACTAGGGAAACAGACCTACCGGCCAGTGGTGTTCTTCGGTTATAAATTAGAGTGCAATGTGCCCGGATAAACCCACAAATGTTGATGTCTCCTTGCTTTGGTTTGTTTTTAAATTGAATTTATATTTATTATTAGAGTAATATTCCATTGTGTACGTGGACCACTTCTTCTTGGTGCATTCCTCGGTTGATGGACATTTTCATTGCTTCCAAGTGCTGGCTATGGTAAATCTTGCTGGCGTACAGGTTTGCCAGCCTGTGACTTTTTGATTCTCATTTTCTCAGGTGATAGGCCAAGCAGTGGTTCTGATTGATTGACTGGTAGCTCAATGTTTCCCTTTTCAAAGCACCTACACTGTGTTTTCATTAGTGGCTCTTTACATGCCCCCCCTTACAACCGAAGGTACGCATTTCTCCACACTCCCTTCACGGTTTATTTTTTGCAGGATTTTTCCTAATGGCCATTCTGACTGCTGTGAGCTGATAGGTTTTTGTAATATGGGTATGCATGTCATTAAAATTTTTTAAATTCGTCATATTCCTACCCCTTTTTCTTTTCTCTTAAAAGAAAAACCCGTGAGTACAATATAGCTCTTGAACTTGTCTTCTTCGAAGCTTGCCCTCTTTTGAATTTTTTGGTCGATTTTTGACCCCAGAAATTTTCTGGAGGGCAGGTATCATTTACAGAACTGCAAGTTGGTGAAAATTTAGTCACCTTTTGCAGTGGGTGCAAAGCTGCTGTTGTGGGAAACGGCCACAAGGAGGTAGCATTTCTCCATTCCCCAATCTGGGTACTAGGGCAGCAGAGCCTTTCTGGAAGTCATTGTCCTAGGTTGTAAATTAGAATGGAAATTGCCAGGAGAAATCCCCATAAGTTTATGTCTCATTACTTCTTCTTGGTTTTTAAAATTTTTTTAATCTGGGTAAAGTTTAGAATATTGTTTGTCCTAGGTGTACACAATCTGGTTCATTTGTACATTATGTATGTCTATTAATGTACAGATCCTCTTCCCATGTAACATATTACAGTGTTCCGTCGACCTCCCTTGCTATATGTTCGGTGTTTTTGATACATGTATATAATATGTATTTGTATATGTATAGTAACACTAATGTTCATTTCTCAAATTCCCCCCTCCTTTCCTTTCAGATGAGCATAGTTTGTTTTCTAAGCCTGTGAGTGTCTTTCTCTTTGGAAATATGTTCATCTGTGTCAGTTATTAGATAATGCCATAAGTGATAATATAGGATATAGGTGTTTTGCTTTCCGACCTACTTCATGTTTTCTGATTATCTCCAGGCTCAAGTATGGTGCCTCAAAGAGCAGTGCTTCAATGTTTTCCATGGCTAATATTCCATTGTGTACATGGACCACTTCTTCTTGGTGCATTCCTCTGTTGATGGACATTTTCGTTGCTTCCAAGTGTTGCCTATGGTAAATATTGCTGGAGTGCAGGATTGCCAGCCTGTGATTTTTGATTTTCATTTTCTCAGGTGATAGACCCAGCAGTGGGTATGATTGATTGACTGGTACGGTAGCTCAACGTTTACCTTTTCAAGGCACTCCATTGTGCTTTCATTAGAGGCTCTTACCACGTCCCCCTTAGAATCAAGGGTACGCATTTCTCCACAATCACGTCAGCATTTATTGTTGGCAGAATTTTTTTTGATGGCCATTATGACTGGTGTGAGCTGATAGGTTTTTGTAATTTGGGTTTACATGTCTGTAAAAATTCCTACAATTCTTCATTTTTCCACGGCTTTTTCTTTTCTGTTAAAAGAAAAAAGCAAAAAAGTGTGAGTATAATATACCTCTTCAAATATTCTTTTTGGAAGGTTGCACTCTAGAATTTTTTGGTCGATTTTCGACCTCAGTATTTTTTGGAGGGCAGGTGTCATTTACAGAACTGCAATTGGTGAATATTTAGTGACCTTTTGCAGTGGGTTTAAAGCTGCTGTTGTGGGAAACGGCCACAAGGATGCAGCATTTCTCCATTCCCAAATCTGGGTACTAGGGCAGCAGAGCCATTCTAGAAGTCGTTTGTCTAGGTTGTAAATTTGAATGGAATGTGCCAGGAAAACCCCCCATAAGTCTATGTCTCATTACTCCTAGTTCGTTGTTTTAATTTTTTCAATTGGGGTAATGGTTAGAATGTTGCTTGTCCAAGGTGTACACACTCTGGTTCATCTACATATTCTACATACCTATTTATGTAGAGATCCTCTTCCCTTGTAAATTATTACAGTGTTCCGTAATCCTTCCTTGCTATATGGTCGGTCTTTTTGATATATGTATATAATATGTATTTGTATACATATGGTAACGCTAATCTTCATTTATCCATTCCCCCCACCTTTACTTTTAGATAAGCATAGTTCTTTTTTAATAAGTCTGTGATTGACTTTCTCTGTGGAAATATGTTCATTTGTGTCAGTTATTAGATAACGCCTATAAGTGATATCATAGGATATAGGACTTTTGCTTTCCGACTTACCTCATGTTCTGTGATTATCTCCAAGATCATCTATGGGGCCTCAAAGAGCAGTGTTTCATTGTTTTCCATGGCTAGTATTCATTGTGTACATGGACCACTTCTTCTTTATCCTTTCATCTGTAGATGGACATTTTGGTTGCTTCACTGTCTTGTCTATTGTGAATAAGGCTGCAGTGCAGCTTTTGCAACCCGGGTCTTCTTCATTCTGGTCTTCTCAGGTGAGAGGCCCATTGGTGCGCCTGCTGGATTGACTGGTACCTCAATTTTTCCTTTTCAACGCAGCTCTTTCCTGTTCTCATTATTAGCGTTTAACCCTTTTACATCTCACCAGCAGCTAGAGGGTACACAGTCCTCTAAAACCTCTTCAGCATTTATTGTTTGTAGACTTTTTGCCAATGGTCAGTCGACTGGTGTGAGTTGAAGACTTTTTGTAGATTAGATTGCATGAGTCTAATACTTCCTGAGGCTGAGCTTTTATCCATTTTCCTTTCTTTAAAAAGAGAGTGAGTAAAACTTACCTCTTCATACTAACTTCTTGAAAATTTTGCCTGTTTTGAATTTTTTTTATCCATTCCCTACCTCAGCACAATTTTGAGGGCAGGTGTCCTTTACAGCCCTGAGTCCTTGTGAATGGTAAGTGACCATTAGCTGTGGGTTAAAAGCTGCTCTTGCGGGAATCGGCCACATGGCGGCAGCATTTCTCCTTTACCAAATCTGGTTACTAAGTCAACAGAGCCTTACTGGAAGTGGTGTTCTAGGTTGTAAATTAGAATGGCATGTGAGAGGAAAACGCCCTTTAATTTATGTCTCATTACTTCTTGTTGTTATTTTTAACTTAATTTTTATTTTTTATCACAGCAAACTTGATTACAATGTTTTGTTTGTTCTAGGTGTGCAAGATGTGGTTCTTTCACACATATACATATATCTATTCTTCTTCGGAGCCTTTTCCCATGTAGGTTATGACACAATGTTGAGTAGTCTTCTCTTGGTATTGCGTAGGTCTTTGGTGATTACATATTTCACAGGTGTTTGTATCTCTCTGTTAACCTCAATACGGTAATGTATCCATTCCTCACACCTTTCTAATTAGTGAACCATAAGTTTTTTTATTGATTCTATGATAGTGTTTCTCTGTGGAAATATCTTTGTTTGTATCATTTTTTAGGTAACCCCTATATATGATATGATAGGATATGTGTCTTTCGCTTTCTCACTTACTCCAAGTTGCGTGATTACTTCTAGACTCATCTACGGTGCTGCAAATGGCATTGTTTCATTTTTTCACTAGCTCATATTCCATCTGTACAGGTAGCAGTTCTTCTTTGTCCACCCATCTGTCAGTGGCCTTTTTGGTTACTTCCATATCTTGGCTATTGTAATAGTGTGCAATGCAGATTTGCGTGGCTGTGTCCTTCCAATTCTGTCTTCTTAGTTTATAGGTCCAGGAATAGGTCTGCTGGATCATATGGTAGCTCAATGTTTACTTTTTAAAGGCACCTCTGTTCTGTTCTCCTTAGTGGCTCTTTCCAGGTTACGTCCCACTTAAAGTGGAGGGCATGTATTTCTTCCCAGCACCTTCAGGATTTATTCTTTGTAGTTTTTGCTGATGATTATTCTGAGTGGTGTGAGCTGATACCTCTTTGTGGTTGAATTTGCATGTGTCTCATAATGCGTTGAAATTGAGCTTTAAGACATGATCTTTTTATTTTTCCAGCTGTGATTAGAGCTTATTTCTTCACAGTGTTTTCTTAAAGTATGTGTCACCATTTGTAATATTTTGGCCATTATCTCCCTCAAGACATTTTGAGGGCAGGTTTCATTTACAGCCCTGCAGTACTTGTTCATATGAAGTGACCATTAGCTCAGGCTTTAAACCTGCTTTTGCAGGTAACGGCCAGAGAGCGGCAGCCTTTCTACGTTTCCCATGCTGGTACTAGGGAAACAGACCTACCGGCCAGTGGTGTTCTTCGGTTATAAATTAGAGTGCATTGTGCCCGGATAAACCCACAAATGTTGATGTCTCCTTGCTTTGGTTTGTTTTTAAATTGAGTTTATATTTATTATTAGAGTAATATTCCATTGTGTACGTGGACCACTTCTTCTTGGTGCATTCCTCGGTTGATGGACATTTTCATTGCTTCCAAGTGCTGGCTATGGTAAATCTTGCTGGCGTACAGGTTTGCCAGCCTGTGACTTTTTGATTCTCATTTTCTCAAGTGATAGGCCAAGCAGTGGTTGTGATTGATTGACTGGTAGCTCAATGTTTCCCTTTTCAAAGCACCTACACTGTGTTTTCATTAGTGGCTCTTTACATGCCCCCCCTTACAACCGAAGGTACGCATTTCTCCACACTCCCTTCACGGTTTATTTTTTGCAGCATTTTTCCTAATGGCCATTCTGACTGCTGTGAGCTGATAGGTTTTTGTAATATGGGTATGCATGTCATTAAAATTTTTTAAATTCGTCATATACCTACCCCTTTTTCTTTTCTCTTAAAAGAAAAACCCGTGAGTACAATATAGCTCTTGAACTTGTCTTCTTCGAAGCTTGCCCTCTTTTGAATTTTTTGGTCGATTTTTGACCCCAGAAATTTTCTGGAGGGCAGGTATCATTTACAGAACTGCAAGTTGGTGAAAATTTAGTGACCTTTTGCAGTGGGTTCAAAGCTGCTGTTGTGGGAAACGGCCACAAGGAGGTAGCATTTCTCCATTCCCCAATCTGGGTACTAGGGCAGCAGAGCCTTTCTGGAAGTCATTGTCCTAGGTTGTAAATTAGAATGGAAATTGCCAGGAGAAATCCCCATAAGTTTATGTCTCATTACTTCTTCTTGGTTTTGAAAATTTTTTTAATCTGGGTAAACTTTAGAATATTGTTTGTCCTAGGTGTACACAATCTGGTTCATTTGTACATTATGTATGTCTATTAATGTACAGATCCTCTTCCCATGTAAAATATTACAGTGTTCCGTCGACCTCCCTTGCTATATGTTCGGTGTTTTTGATACATGTATATAATATGTATTTGTATATGTATAGTAACACTAATGTTCATTTCTCAATTTCCCCCCTCCTTTCCTTTCAGATGAGCATAGTTTGTTTTCTAAGCCTGTGAGTGTCTTTCTCTTTGGAAATATGTTCATCTGTGTCAGTTATTAGATAATGCCATAAGTGATAATATAGGATATAGGTGTTTTGCTTTCCGACCTACTTCATGTTTTGTGATTATCTCCAGGCTCAAGTATGGTGCCTCAAAGAGCAGTGCTTCAATGTTTTCCATGGCTAATATTCCATTGTGTACATGGACCACTTCTTCTTGGTGCATTCCTCTGTCGATGGACATTTTCGTTGCTTCCAAGTGTTGCCTATGGTAAATATTGCTGGAGTGCAGGATTGCCAGCCTGTGATTTTTGATTTTCATTTTCTCAGGTGATAGACCCAGCAGTGGGTATGATTGATTGACTGGTACGGTAGCTCAACGTTTACCTTTTCAAGGCAACTCCATTGTGCTTTCATTAGTGGCTCTTACCACGTCCCCCTTAGAATCAAGGGTACGCATTTCTCCACAATCACGTCAGCATTTATTGTTGGCAGAATTTTTTTTGATGGCCATTATGACTGGTGTGAGCTGATAGGTTTTTGTAATTTGGGTTTACATGTCTGTAAAAATTCCTACAATTCTTCATTTTTCCACGGCTTTTTCTTTTCTGTTAAAAGAAAAAAGCAAAAAAGTGTGAGTATAATATACCTCTTCAAATATTCTTTTTGGAAGGTTGCACTCTAGAATTTTTTGGTCGATTTTCGACCTCAGTATTTTTTGGAGGGCAGGTGTCATTTACAGAACTGCAATTGGTGAATATTTAGTGACCTTTTGCAGTGGGTTTAAAGCTGCTGTTGTGGGAAACGGCCACAAGGATGCAGCATTTCTCCATTCCCAAATCTGGGTACTAGGGCAGCAGAGCCATTCTAGAAGTCGTTTGTCTAGGTTGTAAATTTGAATGGAATGTGCCAGGAAAACCCCCCATAAGTCTATGTCTCATTACTCCTAGTTCGTTGTTTTAATTTTTTCATTTGGGGTAATGGTTAGAATGTTGCTTGTCCAAGGTGTACACACTCTGGTTCATCTACATATTCTACATACCTATTTATGTAGAGATCCTCTTCCCTTGTAAATTATTACAGTGTTCCGTAATCCTTCCTTGCTATATAGTCGGTCTTTTTGATATATGTATATAATATGTATTTGTATACATATGGTAACGCTAATCTTCATTTATCCATTCCCCCCACCTTTACTTTTAGATAAGCATAGTTCTTTTTTAATAAGTCTGTGATTGACTTTCTGTGTGGAAATATGTTCATTTGTGTCAGTTATTAGATAACGCCTATAAGTGATATCATAGGATATAGGACTTTTGCTTTCCGACTTACCTCATGTTCTGTGATTATCTCCAAGATCATCTATGGGGCCTCAAAGAGCAGTGTTTCATTGTTTTCCATGGCTAGTATTCATTGTGTACATGGACCACTTCTTCTTTATCCTTTCATCTGTAGATGGACATTTTGGTTGCTTCACTGTCTTGTCTATTGTGAATAAGGCTGCAGTGCAGCTTTTGCATCCCGGGTCTTCTTCATTCTGGTCTTCTCAGGTGAGAGGCCCATTGGTGCGCCTGCTGGATTGACTGGTACCTCAATTTTTCCTTTTAAACGCAGCTCTTTCCTGTTCTCATTATTAGCGTTTAACCCTTTTACATCTCACCAGCAGCTAGAGGGTACACAGTTCTCTAAAACCTCTTCTGCATTTATTGTTTGTAGACTTTTTGCCAATGGTCAGTCGACTGGTGTGAATTGAAGACTTTTTGTAGATTAGATTGCATGAGTCTAATACTTCCTGAGGCTGAGCTTTTATCCATTTTCCTTTCTTTAAAAAGAGAGTGAGTAAAACTTACCTCTTCATACTATCTTCTTGAAAATTTTGCCTGTTTTGAATTTTTTTTATCCATTCCCTACCTCAGCACAATTTTGAGGGCAGGTGTCCTTTACAGCCCTGAGTCCTTGTGAATGGTAAGTGACCATTAGCTGTGGGTTAAAAGCTGCTCTTGCGGGAATCGGCCACATGGCGGCAGCATTTCTCCTTTACCAAATCTGGTTACTAGGTCAACAGAGCCTTACTGGAAGTGGTGTTCTAGGTTGTAAATTAGAATGGCATGTGAGAGGAAAACGCCCTTTAATTTATGTCTCATTACTTCTTGTTGGTATTTTTAACTTAATTTTTATTTTTTATCACAGCAAACTTGATTACAATGTTTTGTTTGTTCTAGGTGTGCAAGATGTGGTTCTTTCACACATATACATATATCTATTCTTCTTCGGAGCCTTTTCCCATGTAGGTTATGACACAATGTTGAGTAGTCTTCTCTTGGTATTGCGTAGGTCTTTGGTGATTACATATTTCACAGGTGTTTGTATCTCTCTGTTAACCTCAATACGGTAATGTTTCCATTCCTCACACCTTTCTATTTGGTGAACCATACGTTTTTATATTGATTCTATGATAGTGTTTCTCTGTGGAAATATCTTTGTTTGTATCATTTTTTAGGTAACCCCTATATATGATATGATAGGATATGTGTCTTTCGCTTTCTCACTTACTCCAAGTTGCGTGATTACTTCTAGACTCATCTACGGTGCTGCAAATGGCATTGTTTCATTTTTTCACTAGCTCATATTCCATCTGTACAGGTAGCAGTTCTTCTTTGTCCACCCATCTGTCGGTGGACTTTTTGGTTACTTCCATATCTTGGCTATTGTAATAGTATGCAATGCAGATTTGCGTGGCTGTGTCCTTCCAATTCTGTCTTCTTAGTTTATAGGTCCAGGAATAGGTCTGCTGGATCATATGGTAGCTCAATGTTTACTTTTTAAAGGCACCTCTGTTCTGTTCTCCTTAGTGGCTCTTTCCAGGTTACGTCCCACTTAAAGTGGAGGGCATGTATTTCTTCCCAGCACCTTCAGGATTTATTCTTTGTAGTTTTTGCTGATGATTATTCTGAGTGGTGTGAGCTGATACCTCTTTGTGGTTGAATTTGCATGTGTCTCATAATGCGTTGAAATTGAGCTTTAAGACATGATCTTTTTATTTTTCCAGCTGTGATTAGAGCTTATTTCTTCACAGTGTTTTCTTAAAGTATGTGTCACCATTTGAAATATTTTGGCCATTATCTCCCTCAAGACATTTTGAGGGCAGGTTTCATTTACAGCCCTGCAGTACTTGTTCATATGAAGTGACCATTAGCTCAGGCTTTAAACCTGCTTTTGCAGGTAACGGCCAGAGAGCGGCAGCCTTTCTACGTTTCCCATGCTGGTACTAGGGAAACAGACCTACCGGCCAGTGGTGTTCTTCGGTTATAAATTAGAGTGCAATGTGCCCGGATAAACCCACAAATGTTGATGTCTCCTTGCTTTGGTTTGTTTTTAAATTGAGTTTATATTTATTATTAGAGTAATATTCCATTGTGTACGTGGACCACTTCTTCTTGGTGCATTCCTCGGTTGATGGACATTTTCATTGCTTCCAAGTGCTGGCTATGGTAAATCTTGCTGGCGTACAGGTTTGCCAGCCTGTGACTTTTTGATTCTCATTTTCTCAAGTGATAGGCCAAGCAGTGGTTGTGATTGATTGACTGGTAGCTCAATGTTTCCCTTTTCAAAGCACCTACACTGTGTTTTCATTAGTGGCTCTTTACATGCCCCCCCTTACAACCGAAGGTACGCATTTCTCCACACTCCCTTCACGGTTTATTTTTTGCAGCATTTTTCCTAATGGCCATTCTGACTGCTGTGAGCTGATAGGTTTTTGTAATATGGGTATGAATGTCATTAAAATTTTTTAAATTCGTCATATTCCTACCCCTTTTTCTTTTCTCTTAAAAGAAAAACCCGTGAGTACAATATAGCTCTTGAACCTGTCTTCTTCGAAGCTTGCCCTCTTTTGAATTTTTTGGTCGATTTTTGACCCCAGAAATTTTCTGGAGGGCAGGTATCATTTACAGAACTGCAAGTTGGTGAAAATTTAGTGACCTTTTGCAGTGGGTTCAAAGCTGCTGTTGTGGGAAATGGCCACAAGGAGGTAGCATTTCTCCATTCCCCAATCTGGGTACTAGGGCAGCAGAGCCTTTCTGGAAGTCATTGTCCTAGGTTGTAAATTAGAATGGAAATTGCCAGGAGAAATCCCCATAAGTTTATGTCTCATTACTTCTTCTGGGTTTTTAAAATTTTTTAATCTGGGTAAAGTTTAGAATATTGTTTGTCCTAGGTGTACACAATCTGGTTCATTTGTACATTATGTTTGTCTATTAATGTACAGATCCTCTTCCCATGTAAAATATTACAGTGTTCCGTCGACCTCCCTTGCTATATGTTTGGTGTTTTTGATACATGTACATAATATGTATTTGTATATGTATAGTAACACTAATGTTCATTTCTCAATTTCCCCCCTCCTTTCCTTTCAGATGAGCATAGTTTGTTTTCTAAGCCTGTGAGTGTCTTTCTCTTTGGAAATATGTTCATCTGTGTCAGTTATTAGATAATGCCATAAGTGATAATATAGGATATAGGTGTTTTGCTTTCCGACCTACTTCATGTTTTGTGATTATCTCCAGGCTCAAGTATGGTGCCTCAAAGAGCAGTGCTTCAATGTTTTCCATGGCTAATATTCCATTGTGTACATGGACCACTTCTTCTTGGTGCATTCCTCTGTCGATGGACATTTTCGTTGCTTCCAAGTGTTGCCTATGGTAAATATTGCTGGAGTGCAGGATTGCCAGCCTGTGATTTTTGATTTTCATTTTCTCAGGTGATAGACCCAACAGTGGGTATGATTGATTGACTGGTACGGTAGCTCAACGTTTACCTTTTCAAGGCAACTCCATTGTGCTTTCATTAGTGGCTCTTACCACGTCCCCCTTAGAATCAAGGTTACGCATTTCTCCACCATCACGTCAGCATTTATTGTTGGCAGAATTTTTTTTGATGGCCATTATGACTGGTGTGAGCTGATAGGTTTTTGTAATTTGGGTTTATATGTCTGTAAAAATTCCTACAATTCATCATTTCTCCACGGCTTTTTCTTTTCTGTTAAAAGAAAAAAGCAAAAAAGTGTGAGTATAATATACCTCTTCAAATATTCTTTTTGGAAGTTGCACTCTAGAATTTTTTGGTCGATTTTCGACCTCAGTATTTTTTGGAGGGCAGGTGTCATTTACAGAACTGCAATTGGTGAATATTTAGTGACCTTTTGCAGTGGGTTTAAAGCTGCTGTTGTGGGAAACGGCCACAAGGATGCAGCATTTCTCCATTCCCAAATCTGGGGACTAGGGCAGGAGAGCCATTCTAGAAGTCGTTTGTCTAGGTTGTAAATTTGAATGGAATGTGCCAGGAAAACCCCCCATAAGTCTATGTCTCATTACTCCTAGTTCGTTGTTTTAATTTTTTCAATTGGGGTAATGGTTAGAATGTTGCTTGTCCAAGGTGTACACACTCTGGTTCATCTACATATTCTACATACCTATTTATGTAGAGATCCTCTTCCCTTGTAAATTATTACAGTGTTCGGTAATCCTTCCTTGCTATATGGTCGGTCTTTTTGATATATGTATATAATATGTATTTGTATACATATGGTAACGCTAATCTTCATTTATCCATTCCCCCCACCTTTACTTTTAGATAAGCATAGTTCTTTTTTAATAAGTCTGTGATTGACTTTCTGTGTGGAAATATGTTCATTTGTGTCAGTTATTAGATAACGCCTATAAGTGATATCATAGGATATAGGACTTTTGCTTTCCGACTTACCTCATGTTCTGTGATTATCTCCAAGATCATCTATGGGGCCTCAAAGAGCAGTGTTTCATGGTTTTCCATGGCTAGTATTCATTGTGTACATGGACCACTTCTTCTTTATCCTTTCATCTGTAGATGGACATTTTGGTTGCTTCACTGTCTTGTCTATTGTGAATAAGGCTGCAGTGCAGCTTTTGCAGCCCGGGTCTTCTTCATTCTGGTCTTCTCAGGTGAGAGGCCCATTGGTGCGCCTGCTGGATTGACTGGTACCTCAATTTTTCCTTTTCAACGCAGCTCTTTCCTGTTCTCATTATTAGCGTTTAACCCTTTTACATCTCACCAGCAGCTAGAGGGTACACAGTTCTCTAAAACCTCTTCAGCATTTATTGTTTGTAGACTTTTTGCCAATGGTCAGTCGACTGGTGTGAGTTGAAGACTTTTTGTAGATTAGATTGCATGAGTCTAATACTTCCTGAGGCTGAGCTTTTATCCATTTTCCTTTCTTTAAAAAGAGAGTGAGTAAAACTTACCTCTTCATACTATCTTCTTGAAAATTTTGCCTGTTTTGAATTTTTTTTATCCATTCCCTACCTCAGCACAATTTTGAGGGCAGGTGTCCTTTACAGCCCTGAGTCCTTGTGAATGGTAAGTGACCATTAGCTGTGGGTTAAAAGCTGCTCTTGCGGGAATCGGCCACATGGCGGCAGCATTTCTCCTTTACCAAATCTGGTTACTAGGTCAACAGAGCCTTACTGGAAGTGGTGTTCTAGGTTGTAAATTAGAATGGCATGTGAGAGGAAAATGCCCTTTAATTTATGTCTCATTACTTCTTGTTGGTATTTTTAACTTAATTTTTATTTTTTATCACAGCAAACTTGATTACAATGTTTTCTTTGTTCTAGGTGTGCAAGATGTGGTTCTTTCACACATATACATATATCTATTCTTCTTCGGAGCCTTTTCCCATGTAGGTTATGACACAATGTTGAGTAGTCTTCTCTTGGTATTGCGTAGGTCTTTGGTGATTACATATTTCACAGGTGTTTGTATCTCTCTGTTAACCTCAATACGGTAATGTATCCATTCCTCACACCTTTCTATTTGGTGAACCATACGTTTTTATATTGATTCTATGATAGTGTTTCTCTGTGGAAATATCTTTGTTTGTATCATTTTTTAGGTAACCCCTATATATGATATGATAGGATATGTGTCTTTCGCTTTCTCACTTACTCCAAGTTGCGTGATTACTTCTAGACTCATCTACGGTGCTGCAAATGGCATTGTTTCATTTTTTCACTAGCTCATATTCCATCTGTACAGGTAGCAGTTCTTCTTTGTCCACCCATCTGTCGGTGGACTTTTTGGTTACTTCCATATCTTGGCTATTGTAGTAGTGTGCAATGCAGATTTGCGTGGCTGTGTCCTTCCAATTCTGTCTTCTTAGTTTATAGGTCCAGGAATAGGTCTGCTGGATCATATGGTAGCTCAATGTTTACTTTTTAAAGGCACCTCTGTTCTGTTCTCCTTAGTGGCTCTTTCCAGGTTACGTCCCACTTAAAGTGGAGGGCATGTATTTCTTCCCAGCACCTTCAGGATTTATTCTTTGTAGTTTTTGCTGATGATTATTCTGAGTGGTGTGAGCTGATACCTCTTTGTGGTTGAATTTGCATGTGTCTCATAATGCGTTGAAATTGAGCTTTAAGACATGATCTTTTTATTTTTCCAGCTGTGATTAGAGCTTATTTCTTCACAGTGTTTTCTTAAAGTATGTGTCACCATTTGAAATATTTTGGCCATTATCTCCCTCAAGACATTTTGAGGGCAGGTTTCATTTACAGCCCTGCAGTACTTGTTCATATGAAGTGACCATTAGCTCAGGCTTTAAACCTGCTTTTGCAGGTAACGGCCAGAGAGCGGCAGCCTTTCTACGTTTCCCATGCTGGTACTAGGGAAACAGACCTACCGGCCAGTGGTGTTCTTCGGTTATAAATTAGAGTGCAATGTGCCCGGATAAACCCACAAATGTTGATGTCTCCTTGCTTTTGTTTGTTTTTAAATTGAATTTATATTTATTATTAGAGTAATATTCCATTGTGTACGTGGACCACTTCTTCTTGGTGCATTCCTCGGTTGATGGACATTTTCATTGCTTCCAAGTGCTGGCTATGGTAAATCTTGCTGGCGTACAGGTTTGCCAGCCTGTGACTTTTTGATTCTCATTTTCTCAGGTGATAGGCCAAGCAGTGGTTGTGATTGATTGACTGGTAGCTCAATGTTTCCCTTTTCAAAGCACCTACACTGTGTTTTCATTAGTGGCTCTTTACATGCCCCCCCTTACAACCGAAGGTACGCATTTCTCCACACTCCCTTCACGGTTTATTTTTTGCAGCATTTTTCCTAATGGCCATTCTGACTGCTGTGAGCTGATAGGTTTTTGTAATATGGGTGTGCATGTCATTAAAATTTTTTAAATTCGTCATATTCCTACCCCTTTTTCTTTTCTCTTAAAAGAAAAACCCGTGAGTACAATATAGCTCTTGAACTTGTCTTCTTCGAAGCTTGCCCTCTTTTGAATTTTTTGGTCGATTTTAGACCCCAGAAATTTTCTGGAGGGCAGGTATCATTTACAGAACTGCAAGTTGGTGAAAATTTAGTGACATTTTGCAGTGGGTTCAAAGCTGCTGTTGTGGGAAACGGCCGCAAGGAGGTAGCATTTCTCCATTCCCCAATCTGGGTACTAGGGCAGCAGAGCCTTTCTGGAAGTCATTGTCCTAGGTTGTAAATTAGAATAGAAATTGCCAGGAGAAATCCCCATAAGTTTATGTCTCATTACTTCTTCTGGGTTTTTAAAATTTTTTTAATCTGGGTAAAGTTTAGAATATTGTTTGTCCTAGGTGTACACAATCTGGTTCATTTGTACATTATGTATGTCTATTAATGTACAGATCCTCTTCCCATGTAAAATATTACAGTGTTCCGTCGACCTCCCTTGCTATATGTTCGGTGTTTTTGATACATGTATATAATATGTATTTGTATATGTATGGTAACACTAATGTTCATTTCTCAATTTCCCCCCTCCTTTCCTTTCAGATGAGCATAGTTTGTTTTCTAAGCCTGTGAGTGTCTTTCTCTTTGGAAATATGTTCATCTGTGTCAGTTATTAGGTAATGCCATAAGTGATAATATAGGATATAGGTGTTTTGCTTTCCGACCTACTTCATGTTTTGTGATTATCTCCAGGCTCAAGTATGGTGCCTCAAAGAGCAGTGCTTCAATGTTTTCCATGGCTAATATTCCATTGTGTACATGGACCACTTCTTCTTGGTGCATTCCTCTGTCGATGGACATTTTCGTTGCTTCCAAGTGTTGCCTATGGTAAATATTGCTGGAGTGCAGGATTGCCAGCCTGTGATTTTTGATTTTCATTTTCTCAGGTGATAGACCCAGCAGTGGGTATGATTGATTGACTGGTACGGTAGCTCAACGTTTACCTTTTCAAGGCAACTCTATTGTGCTTTCATTAGTGGCTCTTACCACGTCCCCCTTAGAATCAAGGGTACGCATTTCTCCACAGTCACGTCAGCATTTATTGTTGGCAGAATTTTTTTGATGGCCATTATGACTGGTGTGAGCTGATAGGTTTTTGTAATTTGGGTTTACATGTCTGTAAAAATTCCTACAAATCATCATTTTTCCACGGCTTTTTCTTTTCTGTTAAAAGAAAATAGCAAAAAAGTGTGAGTATAATATACCTCTTCAAATACTCTTTTTGGAAGGTTGTACTCTAGAATTTTTTGGTCGATTTTCGACCTCAGTATTTTTTGGAGGGCAGGTGTCATTTACAGAACTGCAATTGGTGAATATTTAGTGACCTTTTGCAGTGGGTTTAAAGCTGCTGTTGTGGGAAACGGCACAAGGATGCAGCATTTCTCCATTCCCAAATCTGGGTACTAGGGCAGCAGAGCCATTCTAGAAGTCGTTTGTCTAGGTTTTAAATTTGAATGGAATGTGCCAGGAAAACCCCCCATAAGTCTATGTCTCATTACTCCTAGTTCTTTGTTTTAATTATTTCAATTGGGGTAATGGTTAGAATGTTGCTTGTCCAAGGTGTACACACTCTGGTTCATCTACATATTCTACATACCTATTTATGTAGAGATCCTCTTCCCTTGTAAATTATTACAGTGTTCCGTAATCCTTCCTTGCTATATGGTCGGTCTTTTTGATATATGTATATAATATGTATTTGTATACATATGGTAACGCTAATCTTCATTTATCCATTCCCCCCACCTTTACTTTTAGATAAGCATAGTTCTTTTTTAATACGTCTGTGATTGACTTTCTGTGTGGAAATATGTTCATTTGTGTCAGTTATTAGATAACGCCTATAAGTGATATCATAGGATATAGGACTTTTGCTTTCCGACTTACCTCATGTTCTGTGATTATCTCCAAGATCATCTATGGGGCCTCAAAGAGCAGTGTTTCATTGTTTTCCATGGCTAGTATTCATTGTGTACATGGACCACTTCTTCTTTATCCTTTCATCTGTAGATGGACATTTTGGTTGCTTCACTGTCTTGTCTATTGTGAATAAGGCTGCAGTGCAGCTTTTGCAGCCCGGGTCTTCTTCATTCTGGTCTTCTCAGGTGAGAGGCCCATTGGTGCGCCTGCTGGATTGACTGGTACCTCAATTTTTCCTTTTAAACGCAGCTCTTTCCTGTTCTCATTATTAGCGTTTAACCCTTTTACATCTCACCAGCAGCTAGAGGGTACACAGTTCTCTAAAACCTCTTCAGCATTTATTGTTTGTAGACTTTTTGCCAATGGTCAGTCGACTGGTGTGAGTTGAAGACTTTTTGTAGATTAGATTGCATGAGTCTAATACTTCCTGAGGCTGAGCTTTTATCCATTTTCCTTTCTTTAAAAAGAGAGTGAGTAAAACTTACCTCTTCATACTATCTTCTTGAAAATTTTGCCTGTTTTGAATTTTTTTTATCCATTCCCTACCTCAGCACAATTTTGAGGGCAGGTGTCCTTTACAGCCCTGAGTCCTTGTGAATGGTAAGTGACCATTAGCTGTGGGTTAAAAGCTGCTCTTGCGGGAATCGGCCACATGGCGGCAGCATTTCTCCTTTACCAAATCTGGTTACTAGGTCAACAGAGCCTTACTGGAAGTGGTGTTCTAGGTTGTAAATTAGAATGGCATGTGAGAGGAAAATGCCCTTTAATGTATGTCTCATTACTTCTTGTTGTTATTTTTAACTTAATTTTTATTTTTTATCACAGCAAACTTGATTACAATGTTTTGTTTGTTCTAGGTGTGCAAGATGTGGTTCTTTCACACATATACATATATCTATTCTTCTTCGGAGCCTTTTCCCATGTAGGTTATGACACAATGTTGAGTAGTCTTCTCTTGGTATTGCGTAGGTCTTTGGTGATTACATATTTCACAGGTGTTTGTATCTCTCTGTTAACCTCAATACGGTAATGTATCCATTCCTCACACCTTTCTATTTGGTGAACCATACGTTTTTATATTGATTCTATGATAGTGTTTCTCTGTGGAAATATCTTTGTTTGTATCATTTTTTAGGTAACCCCTATATATGATATGATAGGATATGTGTCTTTCGCTTTCTCACTTACTCCAAGTTGCGTGATTACTTCTAGACTCATCTACGGTGCTGCAAATGGCATTGTTTCATTTTTTCACTAGCTCATATTCCATCTGTACAGGTAGCAGTTCTTCTTTGTCCACCCATCTGTCGGTGGACTTTTTGGTTACTTCCATATCTTGGCTATTGTAGTAGTGTGCAATGCAGATTTGCGTGGCTTTGTCCTTCCAATTCTGTCTTCTTAGTTTATAGGTCCAGGAATAGGTCTGCTGGATCATATGGTAGCTCAATGTTTACTTTTTAAAGGCACCTCTGTTCTGTTCTCCTTAGTGGCTCTTTCCAGGTTACGTCCCACTTAAAGTGGAGGGCATGTATTTCTTCCCAGCACCTTCAGGATTTATTCTTTGTAGTTTTTGCTGATGATTATTCTGAGTGGTGTGAGCTGATACCTCTTTGTGGTTGAATTTGCATGTGTCTCATAATGCGTTGAAATTGAGCTTTAAGACATGATCTTTTTATTTTTCCAGCTGTGATTAGAGCTTATTTCTTCACAGTGTTTTCTTAAAGTATGTGTCACCATTTGAAATATTTTGGCCATTATCTCCCTCAAGACATTTTGAGGGCAGGTTTCATTTACAGCCCTGCAGTACTTGTTCATATGAAGTGACCATTAGCTCAGGCTTTAAACCTGCTTTTGCAGGTAACGGCCAGAGAGCGGCAGCCTTTCTACGTTTCCCATGCTGGTACTAGGGAAACAGACCTACCGGCCAGTGGTGTTCTTCGGTTATAAATTAGAGTGCAATGTGCCCGGATAAACCCACAAATGTTGATGTCTCCTTGCTTTTGTTTGTTTTTAAATTGAATTTATATTTATTATTAGAGTAATATTCCATTGTGTACGTGGACCACTTCTTCTTGGTGCATTCCTCGGTTGATGGACATTTTCATTGCTTCCAAGTGCTGGCTATGGTAAATCTTGCTGGCGTACAGGTTTGCCAGCCTGTGACTTTTTGATTCTCATTTTCTCAGGTGATAGGCCAAGCAGTGGTTGTGATTGATTGACTGGTAGCTCAATGTTTCCCTTTTCAAAGCACCTACACTGTGTTTTCATTAGTGGCTCTTTACATGCCCCCCCTTACAACCGAAGGTACGCATTTCTCCACACTCCCTTCACGGTTTATTTTTTGCAGCATTTTTCCTAATGGCCATTCTGACTGCTGTGAGCTGATAGGTTTTTGTAATATGGGTGTGCATGTCATTAAAATTTTTTAAATTCGTCATATTCCTACCCCTTTTTCTTTTCTCTTAAAAGAAAAACCCGTGAGTACAATATAGCTCTTGAACTTGTCTTCTTCGAAGCTTGCCCTCTTTTGAATTTTTTGGTCGATTTTAGACCCCAGAAATTTTCTGGAGGGCAGGTATCATTTACAGAACTGCAAGTTGGTGAAAATTTAGTGACATTTTGCAGTGGGTTCAAAGCTGCTCTTGTGGGAAACGGCCACAATGAGGTAGCATTTCTCCATTCCCCAATCTGGGTACTAGGGCAGCAGAGCCTTTCTGGAAGTCATTGTCCTAGGTTGTAAATTAGAATGGAAATTGCCAGGAGAAATCCCCATAAGTTTATGTCTCATTACTTCTTCTGGGTTTTTAAAATTTTTTTAATCTGGGTAAAGTTTAGAATATTTTTTGTCCTAGGTGTACACAATCTGGTTCATTTGTACATTATGTATGTCTATTAATGTACAGATCCTCTTCCCATGTAAAATATTACAGTGTTCCGTCGACCTCCCTTGCTATATGTTTGGTGTTTTTGATACATGTATATAATATGTATTTGTATATGTATGGTAACACTAATGTTCATTTCTCAATTTCCCCCCTCCTTTCCTTTCAGATGAGCATAGTTTGTTTTCTAAGCCTGTGAGTGTCTTTCTCTTTGGAAATATGTTCATCTGTGTCAGTTATTAGATAATGCCATAAGTGATAATATAGGATATAGGTGTTTTGCTTTCCGACCTACTTCATGTTTTGTGATTATCTCCAGGCTCAAGTATGGTGCCTCAAAGAGCAGTGCTTCAATGTTTTCCATGGCTAATATTGCATTGTGTACATGGACCACTTCTTCTTGGTGCATTCCTCTGTCGATGGACATTTTCGTTGCTTCCAAGTGTTGCCTATGGTAAATATTGCTGGAGTGCAGGATTGCCAGCCTGTGATTTTTGATTTTCATTTTCTCAGGTGATAGACCCAGCAGTGGGTATGATTGATTGACTGGTACGGTAGCTCAACGTTTACCTTTTCAAGGCAACTCCATTGTGCTTTCATTAGTGGCTCTTACCACGTCCCCCTTAGAATCAAGGGTACGCATTTCTCCACAGTCACGTCAGCATTTATTGTTGGCAGAATTTTTTTTGATGGCCATTATGACTGGTGTGAGCTGATAGGTTTTTGTAATTTGGGTTTACATGTCTGTAAAAATTCCTACAAATCATCATTTTTCCACGGCTTTTTCTTTTCTGTTAAAAGAAAATAGCAAAAAAGTGTGAGTATAATATACCTCTTCAAATACTCTTTTTGGAAGGTTGCACTCTAGAATTTTCTGGTCGATTTTCGACCTCAGTATTTTTTGGAGGGCAGGTGTCATTTACAGAACTGCAATTGGTGAATATTTAGTGACCTTTTGCAGTGGGTTTAAAGCTGCTGTTGTGGGAAACGGCCACAAGGATGCAGCATTTCTCCATTCCCAAATCTGGGTACTAGGGCAGCAGAGCCATTCTAGAAGTCGTTTGTCTAGGTTGTAAATTTGAATGGAATGTGCCAGGAAAACCCCCCATAAGTCTATGTCTCATTACTCCTAGTTCGTTGTTTTAATTATTTCAATTGGGGTAATGGTTAGAATGTTGCTTGTCCAAGGTGTACACACTCTGGTTCATCTACATATTCTACATACCTATTTATGTAGAGATCCTCTTCCCTTGTAAATTATTACAGTGTTCGGTAATCCTTCCTTGCTATATGGTCGGTCTTTTTGATATATGTATATAATATGTATTTGTATACATATGGTAACGCTAATCTTCATTTATCCATTCCCCCCACCTTTACTTTTAGATAAGCATAGTTCTTTTTTAATAAGTCTGTGATTGACTTTCTGTGTGGAAATATGTTCATTTGTGTCAGTTATTAGATAACGCCTATAAGTGATATCATAGGATATAGGACTTTTGCTTTCCGACTTACCTCATGTTCTGTGATTATCTCCAAGATCATCTATGGGGCCTCAAAGAGCAGTGTTTCATTGTTTTCCATGGCTAGTATTCATTGTGTACATGGACCACTTCTTCTTTATCCTTTCATCTGTAGATGGACATTTTGGTTGCTTCACTGTCTTGTCTATTGTGAATAAGGCTGCAGTGCAGCTTTTGCAGCCCGGGTCTTCTTCATTCTGGTCTTCTCAGGTGAGAGGCCCATTGGTGCGCCTGCTGGATTGACTGGTACCTCAATTTTTCCTTTTAAACGCAGCTCTTTCCTGTTCTCATTATTAGCGTTTAACCCTTTTACATCTCACCAGCAGCTAGAGGGTACACAGTTCTCTAAAACCTCTTCAGCATTTATTGTTTGTAGACTTTTTGCCAATGGTCAGTCGACTGGTGTGAGTTGAAGACTTTTTGTAGATTAGATTGCATGAGTCTAATACTTCCTGAGGCTGAGCTTTTATCCATTTTCCTTTCTTTAAAAAGAGAGTGAGTAAAACTTACCTCTTCATACTATCTTCTTGAAAATTTTGCCTGTTTTGAATTTTTTTTATCCATTCCCTACCTCAGCACAATTTTGAGGGCAGGTGTCCTTTACAGCCCTGAGTCCTTGTGAATGGTAAGTGACCATTAGCTGTGGGTTAAAAGCTGCTCTTGCGGGAATCGGCCACATGGCGGCAGCATTTCTCCTTTACCAAATCTGGTTACTAGGTCAACAGAGCTTTACTGGAAGTGGTGTTCTAGGTTGTAAATTAGAATGGCATGTGAGAGGAAAACGCCCTTTAATTTATGTCTCATTACTTCTTGTTGGTATTTTTAACTTAATTTTTATTTTTTATCACAGCAAACTTCATTACAATGTTTTATTTGTTCTAGGTGTGCAAGATGTGGTTCTTTCACACATATACATATATCTATTCTTCTTCGGAGCCTTTTCCCATGTAGGTTATGACACAATGTTGAGTAGTCTTCTCTTGGTATTGCGTAGGTCTTTGGTGATTACATATTTCACAGGTGTTTGTATCTCTTTGTTAACCTCAATACGGTAATGTATCCATTCCTCACACCTTTCTATTTGGTGAACCATACGTTTTTATATTGATTCTATGATAGTGTTTCTCTGTGGAAATATCTTTGTTTGTATCATTTTTTAGGTAACCCCTATATATGATATGATAGGATATGTGTCTTTCGCTTTCTCACTTACTCCAAGTTGCGTGATTACTTCTAGACTCATCTACGGTGCTGCAAATGGCATTGTTTCATTTTTTCACTAGCTCATATTCCATCTGTACAGGTAGCAGTTCTTCTTTGTCCACCCATCTGTCGGTGGACTTTTTGGTTACTTCCATATCTTGGCTATTGTAGTAGTGTGCAATGCAGATTTGCGTGGCTGTGTCCTTCCAATTCTGTCTTCTTAGTTTATAGGTCCAGGAATAGGTCTGCTGGATCATATGGTAGCTCAATGTTTACTTTTTAAAGGCACCTCTGTTCTGTTCTCCTTAGTGGCTCTTTCCAGGTTACGTCCCACTTAAAGTGGAGGGCATGTATTTCTTCCCAGCACCTTCAGGATTTATTCTTTGTAGTTTTTGCTGATGATTATTCTGAGTGGTGTGAGCTGATACCTCTTTGTGGTTGAATTTGCATGTGTCTCATAATGCGTTGAAATTGAGCTTTAAGACATGATCTTTTTATTTTTCCAGCTGTGATTAGAGCTTATTTCTTCACAGTGTTTTCTTAAAGTATGTGTCACCATTTGAAATATTTTGGCCATTATCTCCCTCAAGACATTTTGAGGGCAGGTTTCATTTACAGCCCTGCAGTACTTGTTCATATGAAGTGACCATTAGCTCAGGCTTTAAACCTGCTTTTGCAGGTAACGGCCAGAGAGCGGCAGCCTTTCTACGTTTCCCATGCTGGTACTAGGGAAACAGACCTACCGGCCAGTGGTGTTCTTCGGTTATAAATTAGAGTGCAATGTGCCCGGATAAACCCACAAATGTTGATGTCTCCTTGCTTTTGTTTGTTTTTAAATTGAATTTATATTTATTATTAGAGTAATATTCCATTGTGTACGTGGACCACTTCTTCTTGGTGCATTCCTCGGTTGATGGACATTTTCATTGCTTCCAAGTGCTGGCTATGGTAAATCTTGCTGGCGTACAGGTTTGCCAGCCTGTGACTTTTTGATTCTCATTTTCTCAGGTGATAGGCCAAGCAGTGGTTGTGATTGATTGACTGGTAGCTCAATGTTTCCCTTTTCAAAGCACCTACACTGTGTTTTCATTAGTGGCTCTTTACATGCCCCCCCTTACAACCGAAGGTACGCATTTCTCCACACTCCCTTCACGGTTTATTTTTTGCAGCATTTTTCCTAATGGCCATTCTGACTGCTGTGAGCTGATAGGTTTTTGTAATATGGGTGTGCATGTCATTAAAATTTTTTAAATTCGTCATATTCCTACCCCTTTTTCTTTTCTCTTAAAAGAAAAACCCGTGAGTACAATATAGCTCTTGAACTTGTCTTCTTCGAAGCTTGCCCTCTTTTGAATTTTTTGGTCGATTTTAGACCCCAGAAATTTTCTGGAGGGCAGGTATCATTTACAGAACTGCAAGTTGGTGAAAATTTAGTGACATTTTGCAGTGGGTTCAAAGCTGCTCTTGTGGGAAACGGCCACAAGGAGGTAGCATTTCTCCATTCCCCAATCTGGGTACTAGGGCAGCAGAGCCTTTCTGGAAGTCATTGACCTAGGTTGTAAATTAGAATGGAAATTGCCAGGAGAAATCCCCATAAGTTTATGTCTCATTACTTCTTCTGGGTTTTTAAAATTTTTTTAATCTGGGTAAGGTTTAGAATATTTTTTGTCCTAGGTGTACACAATCTGGTTCATTTGTACATTATGTATGTCTATTAATGTACAGATCCTCTTCCCATGTAAAATATTACAGTGTTCCGTCGACCTCCCTTGCTATATGTTTGGTGTTTTTGATACATGTATATAATATGTATTTGTATATGTATGGTAACACTAATGTTCATTTCTCAATTTCCCCCCTCCTTTCCTTTCAGATGAGCATAGTTTGTTTTCTAAGCCTGTGAGTGTCTTTCTCTTTGGAAATATGTTCATCTGTGTCAGTTATTAGATAATGCCATAAGTGATAATATAGGATATAGGTGTTTTGCTTTCCGACCTACTTCATGTTTTGTGATTATCTCCAGGCTCAAGTATGGTGCCTCAAAGAGCAGTGCTTCAATGTTTTCCATGGCTAATATTCCATTGTGTACATGGACCACTTCTTCTTGGTGCATTCCTCTGTCGATGGACATTTTCGTTGCTTCCAAGTGTTGCCTATGGTAAATATTGCTGGAGTGCAGGATTGCCAGCCTGTGATTTTTGATTTTCATTTTCTCAGGTGATAGACCCAGCAGTGGATATGATTGATTGACTGGTACGGTAGCTCAACGTTTACCTTTTCAAGGCAACTCCATTGTGCTTTCATTAGTGGCTCTTACCACGTCCCCCTTAGAATCAAGGGTACGCATTTCTCCACAGTCACGTCAGCATTTATTGTTGGCAGAATTTTTTTTGATGGCCATTATGACTGGTGTGAGCTGATAGGTTTTTGTAATTTGGGTTTACATGTCTGTAAAAATTCCTACAATTCATCATTTTTCCACGGCTTTTTCTTTTCTGTTAAAAGAAAATAGCAAAAAAGTGTGAGTATAATATACCTCTTCAAATACTCTTTTTGGAAGGTTGCACTCTAGAATTTTTTGGTCGATTTTCGACCTCAGTATTTTTTGGAGGGCAGGTGTCATTTACAGAACTGCAATTGGTGAATATTTAGTGACCTTTTGCAGTGGGTTTAAAGCTGCTGTTGTGGGAAACGGCACAAGGATGCAGCATTTCTCCATTCCCAAATCTGGGTACTAGGGCAGCAGAGCCATTCTAGAAGTCGTTTGTCTAGGTTGTAAATTTGAATGGAATGTGCCAGGAAAACCCCCCATAAGTCTATGTCTCATTACTCCTAGTTCGTTGTTTTAATTATTTCAATTGGGGTAATGGTTAGAATGTTGCTTGTCCAAGGTGTACACACTCTGGTTCATCTACATATTCTACATACCTATTTATGTAGAGATCCTCTTCCCTTGTAAATTATTACAGTGTTCGGTAATCCTTCCTTGCTATATGGTCGGTCTTTTTGATATATGTATATAATATGTATTTGTATACATATGGTAACGCTAATCTTCATTTATCCATTCCCCCCACCTTTACTTTTAGATAAGCATAGTTCTTTTTTAATAAGTCTGTGATTGACTTTCTGTGTGGAAATATGTTCATTTGTGTCAGTTATTAGATAACGCCTATAAGTGATATCATAGGATATAGGACTTTTGCTTTCCGACTTACCTCATGTTCTGTGATTATCTCCAAGATCATCTATGGGGCCTCAAAGAGCAGTGTTTCATGGTTTTCCATGGCTAGTATTCATTGTGTACATGGACCACTTCTTCTTTATCCTTTCATCTGTAGATGGACATTTTGGTTGCTTCACTGTCTTGTCTATTGTGAATAAGGCTGCAGTGCAGCTTTTGCAGCCCGGGTCTTCTTCATTCTGGTCTTCTCAGGTGAGAGGCCCATTGGTGCGCCTGCTGGATTGACTGGTACCTCAATTTTTCCTTTTCAACGCAGCTCTTTCCTGTTCTCATTATTAGCGTTTAACCCTTTTACATCTCACCAGCAGCTAGAGGGTACACAGTTCTCTAAAACCTCTTCAGCATTTATTGTTTGTAGACTTTTTGCCAATGGTCAGTCGACTGGTGTGAGTTGAAGACTTTTTGTAGATTAGATTGCATGAGTCTAATACTTCCTGAGGCTGAGCTTTTATCCATTTTCCTTTCTTTAAAAAGAGAGTGAGTAAAACTTACCTCTTCATACTATCTTCTTGAAAATTTTGCCTGTTTTGAATTTTTTTTATCCATTCCCTACCTCAGCACAATTTTGAGGGCAGGTGTCCTTTACAACCCTGAGTCCTTGTGAATGGTAAGTGACCATTAGCTGTGGGTTAAAAGCTGCTCTTGCGGGAATCGGCCACATGGCGGCAGCATTTCTCCTTTACCAAATCTGGTTACTAGGTCAACAGAGCCTTACTGGAAGTGGTGTTCTAGGTTGTAAATTAGAATGGCATGTGAGAGGAAAACGCCCTTTAATTTATGTCTCATTACTTCTTGTTGGTATTTTTAACTTAATTTTTATTTTTTATCACAGCAAACTTGATTACAATGTTTTGTTTGTTCTAGGTGTGCAAGATGTGGTTCTTTCACACATATACATATATCTATTCTTCTTCGGAGCCTTTTCCCATGTAGGTTATGACACAATGTTGAGTAGTCTTCTCTTGGTATTGCGTAGGTCTTTGGTGATTACATATTTCACAGGTGTTTGTATCTCTCTGTTAACCTCAATACGGTAATGTATCCATTCCTCACACCTTTCTATTTGGTGAACCATACGTTTTTATATTGATTCTATGATAGTGTTTCTCTGTGGAAATATCTTTGTTTGTATCATTTTTTAGGTAACCCCTATATATGATATGATAGGATATGTGTCTTTCGCTTTCTCACTTACTCCAAGTTGCGTGATTACTTCTAGACTCATCTACGGTGCTGCAAATGGCATTGTTTCATTTTTTCACTAGCTCATATTCCATCTGTACAGGTAGCAGTTCTTCTTTGTCCACCCATCTGTCGGTGGACTTTTTGGTTACTTCCATATCTTGGCTATTGTAGTAGTGTGCAATGCAGATTTGCGTGGCTGTGTCCTTCCAATTCTGTCTTCTTAGTTTATAGGTCCAGGAATAGGTCTGCTGGATCATATGGTAGCTCAATGTTTACTTTTTAAAGGCACCTCTGTTCTGTTCTCCTTAGTGGCTCTTTCCAGGTTACGTCCCACTTAAAGTGGAGGGCATGTATTTCTTCCCAGCACCTTCAGGATTTATTCTTTGTAGTTTTTGCTGATGATTATTCTGAGTGGTGTGAGCTGATACCTCTTTGTGGTTGAATTTGCATGTGTCTCATAATGCGTTGAAATTGAGCTTTAAGACATGATCTTTTTATTTTTCCAGCTGTGATTAGAGCTTATTTCTTCACAGTGTTTTCTTAAAGTATGTGTCACCATTTGAAATATTTTGGCCATTATCTCCCTCAAGACATTTTGAGGGCAGGTTTCATTTACAGCCCTGCAGTACTTGTTCATATGAAGTGACCATTAGCTCAGGCTTTAAACCTGCTTTTGCAGGTAACGGCCAGAGAGCGGCAGCCTTTCTACGTTTCCCATGCTGGTACTAGGGAAACAGACCTACCGGCCAGTGGTGTTCTTCGGTTATAAATTAGAGTGCAATGTGCCCGGATAAACCCACAAATGTTGATGTCTCCTTGCTTTTGTTTGTTTTTAAATTGAATTTATATTTATTATTAGAGTAATATTCCATTGTGTACGTGGACCACTTCTTCTTGGTGCATTCCTCGGTTGATGGACATTTTCATTGCTTCCAAGTGCTGGCTATGGTAAATCTTGCTGGCGTACAGGTTTGCCAGCCTGTGACTTTTTGATTCTCATTTTCTCAGGTGATAGGCCAAGCAGTGGTTGTGATTGATTGACTGGTAGCTCAATGTTTCCCTTTTCAAAGCACCTACACTGTGTTTTCATTAGTGGCTCTTTACATGCCCCCCCTTACAACCGAAGGTACGCATTTCTCCACACTCCCTTCACGGTTTATTTTTTGCAGCATTTTTCCTAATGGCCATTCTGACTGCTGTGAGCTGATAGGTTTTTGTAATATGGGTGTGCATGTCATTAAAATTTTTTAAATTCGTCATATTCCTACCCCTTTTTCTTTTCTCTTAAAAGAAAAACCCGTGAGTACAATATAGCTCTTGAACTTGTCTTCTTCGAAGCTTGCCCTCTTTTGAATTTTTTGGTCGATTTTAGACCCCAGAAATTTTCTGGAGGGCAGGTATCATTTACAGAACTGCAAGTTGGTGAAAATTTAGTGACATTTTGCAGTGGGTTCAAAGCTGCTCTTGTGGGAAACGGCCACAAGGAGGTAGCATTTCTCCATTCCCCAATCTGGGTACTAGGGCAGCAGAGCCTTTCTGGAAGTCATTGACCTAGGTTGTAAATTAGAATGGAAATTGCCAGGAGAAATCCCCATAAGTTTATGTCTCATTACTTCTTCTGGGTTTTTAAAATTTTTTTAATCTGGGTAAGGTTTAGAATATTTTTTGTCCTAGGTGTACACAATCTGGTTCATTTGTACATTATGTATGTCTATTAATGTACAGATCCTCTTCCCATGTAAAATATTACAGTGTTCCGTCGACCTCCCTTGCTATATGTTTGGTGTTTTTGATACATGTATATAATATGTATTTGTATATGTATGGTAACACTAATGTTCATTTCTCAATTTCCCCCCTCCTTTCCTTTCAGATGAGCATAGTTTGTTTTCTAAGCCTGTGAGTGTCTTTCTCTTTGGAAATATGTTCATCTGTGTCAGTTATTAGATAATGCCATAAGTGATAATATAGGATATAGGTGTTTTGCTTTCCGACCTACTTCATGTTTTGTGATTATCTCCAGGCTCAAGTATGGTGCCTCAAAGAGCAGTGCTTCAATGTTTTCCATGGCTAATATTCCATTGTGTACATGGACCACTTCTTCTTGGTGCATTCCTCTGTCGATGGACATTTTCGTTGCTTCCAAGTGTTGCCTATGGTAAATATTGCTGGAGTGCAGGATTGCCAGCCTGTGATTTTTGATTTTCATTTTCTCAGGTGATAGACCCAGCAGTGGATATGATTGATTGACTGGTACGGTAGCTCAACGTTTACCTTTTCAAGGCAACTCCATTGTGCTTTCATTAGTGGCTCTTACCACGTCCCCCTTAGAATCAAGGGTACGCATTTCTCCACAGTCACGTCAGCATTTATTGTTGGCAGAATTTTTTTTGATGGCCATTATGACTGGTGTGAGCTGATAGGTTTTTGTAATTTGGGTTTACATGTCTGTAAAAATTCCTACAATTCATCATTTTTCCACGGCTTTTTCTTTTCTGTTAAAAGAAAATAGCAAAAAAGTGTGAGTATAATATACCTCTTCAAATACTCTTTTTGGAAGGTTGCACTCTAGAATTTTTTGGTCGATTTTCGACCTCAGTATTTTTTGGAGGGCAGGTGTCATTTACAGAACTGCAATTGGTGAATATTTAGTGACCTTTTGCAGTGGGTTTAAAGCTGCTGTTGTGGGAAACGGCACAAGGATGCAGCATTTCTCCATTCCCAAATCTGGGTACTAGGGCAGCAGAGCCATTCTAGAAGTCGTTTGTCTAGGTTGTAAATTTGAATGGAATGTGCCAGGAAAACCCCCCATAAGTCTATGTCTCATTACTCCTAGTTCGTTGTTTTAATTATTTCAATTGGGGTAATGGTTAGAATGTTGCTTGTCCAAGGTGTACACACTCTGGTTCATCTACATATTCTACATACCTATTTATGTAGAGATCCTCTTCCCTTGTAAATTATTACAGTGTTCGGTAATCCTTCCTTGCTATATGGTCGGTCTTTTTGATATATGTATATAATATGTATTTGTATACATATGGTAACGCTAATCTTCATTTATCCATTCCCCCCACCTTTACTTTTAGATAAGCATAGTTCTTTTTTAATAAGTCTGTGATTGACTTTCTGTGTGGAAATATGTTCATTTGTGTCAGTTATTAGATAACGCCTATAAGTGATATCATAGGATATAGGACTTTTGCTTTCCGACTTACCTCATGTTCTGTGATTATCTCCAAGATCATCTATGGGGCCTCAAAGAGCAGTGTTTCATGGTTTTCCATGGCTAGTATTCATTGTGTACATGGACCACTTCTTCTTTATCCTTTCATCTGTAGATGGACATTTTGGTTGCTTCACTGTCTTGTCTATTGTGAATAAGGCTGCAGTGCAGCTTTTGCAGCCCGGGTCTTCTTCATTCTGGTCTTCTCAGGTGAGAGGCCCATTGGTGCGCCTGCTGGATTGACTGGTACCTCAATTTTTCCTTTTCAACGCAGCTCTTTCCTGTTCTCATTATTAGCGTTTAACCCTTTTACATCTCACCAGCAGCTAGAGGGTACACAGTTCTCTAAAACCTCTTCAGCATTTATTGTTTGTAGACTTTTTGCCAATGGTCAGTCGACTGGTGTGAGTTGAAGACTTTTTGTAGATTAGATTGCATGAGTCTAATACTTCCTGAGGCTGAGCTTTTATCCATTTTCCTTTCTTTAAAAAGAGAGTGAGTAAAACTTACCTCTTCATACTATCTTCTTGAAAATTTTGCCTGTTTTGAATTTTTTTTATCCATTCCCTACCTCAGCACAATTTTGAGGGCAGGTGTCCTTTACAACCCTGAGTCCTTGTGAATGGTAAGTGACCATTAGCTGTGGGTTAAAAGCTGCTCTTGCGGGAATCGGCCACATGGCGGCAGCATTTCTCCTTTACGAAATCTGGTTACTAGGTCAACAGAGCCTTACTGGAAGTGGTGTTCTAGGTTGTAAATTAGAATGGCATGTGAGAGGAAAACGCCCTTTAATTTATGTCTCATTACTTCTTGTTGGTATTTTTAACTTAATTTTTATTTTTTATCACAGCAAACTTGATTACAATGTTTTGTTTGTTCTAGGTGTGCAAGATGTGGTTCTTTCACACATATACATATATCTATTCTTCTTCGGAGCCTTTTCCCATGTAGGTTATGACACAATGTTGAGTAGTCTTCTCTTGGTATTGCGTAGGTCTTTGGTGATTACATATTTCACAGGTGTTTGTATCTCTCTGTTAACCTCAATACGGTAATGTATCCATTCCTCACACCTTTCTATTTGGTGAACCATACGTTTTTATATTGATTCTATGATAGTGTTTCTCTGTGGAAATATCTTTGTTTGTATCATTTTTTAGGTAACCCCTATATATGATATGATAGGATATGTGTCTTTCGCTTTCTCACTTACTCCAAGTTGCGTGATTACTTCTAGACTCATCTACGGTGCTGCAAATGGCATTGTTTCATTTTTTCACTAGCTCATATTCCATCTGTACAGGTAGCAGTTCTTCTTTGTCCACCCATCTGTCGGTGGACTTTTTGGTTACTTCCATATCTTGGCTATTGTAGTAGTGTGCAATGCAGATTTGCGTGGCTGTGTCCTTCCAATTCTGTCTTCTTAGTTTATAGGTCCAGGAATAGGTCTGCTGGATCATATGGTAGCTCAATGTTTACTTTTTAAAGGCACCTCTGTTCTGTTCTCCTTAGTGGCTCTTTCCAGGTTACGTCCCACTTAAAGTGGAGGGCATGTATTTCTTCCCAGCACCTTCAGGATTTATTCTTTGTAGTTTTTGCTGATGATTATTCTGAGTGGTGTGAGCTGATACCTCTTTGTGGTTGAATTTGCATGTGTCTCATAATGCGTTGAAATTGAGCTTTAAGACATGATCTTTTTATTTTTCCAGCTGTGATTAGAGCTTATTTCTTCACAGTGTTTTCTTAAAGTATGTGTCACCATTTGAAATATTTTGGCCATTATCTCCCTCAAGACATTTTGAGGGCAGGTTTCATTTACAGCCCTGCAGTACTTGTTCATATGAAGTGACCATTAGCTCAGGCTTTAAACCTGCTTTTGCAGGTAACGGCCAGAGAGCGGCAGCCTTTCTACGTTTCCCATGCTGGTACTAGGGAAACAGACCTACCGGCCAGTGGTGTTCTTCGGTTATAAATTAGAGTGCAATGTGCCCGGATAAACCCACAAATGTTGATGTCTCCTTGCTTTTGTTTGTTTTTAAATTGAATTTATATTTATTATTAGAGTAATATTCCATTGTGTACGTGGACCACTTCTTCTTGGTGCATTCCTCGGTTGATGGACATTTTCATTGCTTCCAAGTGCTGGCTATGGTAAATCTTGCTGGCGTACAGGTTTGCCAGCCTGTGACTTTTTGATTCTCATTTTCTCAGGTGATAGGCCAAGCAGTGGTTGTGATTGATTGACTGGTAGCTCAATGTTTCCCTTTTCAAAGCACCTACACTGTGTTTTCATTAGTGGCTCTTTACATGCCCCCCCTTACAACCGAAGGTACGCATTTCTCCACACTCCCTTCACGGTTTATTTTTTGCAGCATTTTTCCTAATGGCCATTCTGACTGCTGTGAGCTGATAGGTTTTTGTAATATGGGTGTGCATGTCATTAAAATTTTTTAAATTCGTCATATTCCTACCCCTTTTTCTTTTCTCTTAAAAGAAAAACCCGTGAGTACAATATAGCTCTTGAACTTGTCTTCTTCGAAGCTTGCCCTCTTTTGAATTTTTTGGTCGATTTTAGACCCCAGAAATTTTCTGGAGGGCAGGTATCATTTACAGAACTGCAAGTTGGTGAAAATTTAGTGACATTTTGCAGTGGGTTCAAAGCTGCTCTTGTGGGAAACGGCCACAAGGAGGTAGCATTTCTCCATTCCCCAATCTGGGTACTAGGGCAGCAGAGCCTTTCTGGAAGTCATTGACCTAGGTTGTAAATTAGAATGGAAATTGCCAGGAGAAATCCCCATAAGTTTATGTCTCATTACTTCTTCTGGGTTTTTAAAATTTTTTTAATCTGGGTAAGGTTTAGAATATTTTTTGTCCTAGGTGTACACAATCTGGTTCATTTGTACATTATGTATGTCTATTAATGTACAGATCCTCTTCCCATGTAAAATATTACAGTGTTCCGTCGACCTCCCTTGCTATATGTTTGGTGTTTTTGATACATGTATATAATATGTATTTGTATATGTATGGTAACACTAATGTTCATTTCTCAATTTCCCCCCTCCTTTCCTTTCAGATGAGCATAGTTTGTTTTCTAAGCCTGTGAGTGTCTTTCTCTTTGGAAATATGTTCATCTGTGTCAGTTATTAGATAATGCCATAAGTGATAATATAGGATATAGGTGTTTTGCTTTCCGACCTACTTCATGTTTTGTGATTATCTCCAGGCTCAAGTATGGTGCCTCAAAGAGCAGTGCTTCAATGTTTTCCATGGCTAATATTCCATTGTGTACATGGACCACTTCTTCTTGGTGCATTCCTCTGTCGATGGACATTTTCGTTGCTTCCAAGTGTTGCCTATGGTAAATATTGCTGGAGTGCAGGATTGCCAGCCTGTGATTTTTGATTTTCATTTTCTCAGGTGATAGACCCAGCAGTGGATATGATTGATTGACTGGTACGGTAGCTCAACGTTTACCTTTTCAAGGCAACTCCATTGTGCTTTCATTAGTGGCTCTTACCACGTCCCCCTTAGAATCAAGGGTACGCATTTCTCCACAGTCACGTCAGCATTTATTGTTGGCAGAATTTTTTTTGATGGCCATTATGACTGGTGTGAGCTGATAGGTTTTTGTAATTTGGGTTTACATGTCTGTAAAAATTCCTACAATTCATCATTTTTCCACGGCTTTTTCTTTTCTGTTAAAAGAAAATAGCAAAAAAGTGTGAGTATAATATACCTCTTCAAATACTCTTTTTGGAAGGTTGCACTCTAGAATTTTTTGGTCGATTTTCGACCTCAGTATTTTTTGGAGGGCAGGTGTCATTTACAGAACTGCAATTGGTGAATATTTAGTGACCTTTTGCAGTGGGTTTAAAGCTGCTGTTGTGGGAAACGGCACAAGGATGCAGCATTTCTCCATTCCCAAATCTGGGTACTAGGGCAGCAGAGCCATTCTAGAAGTCGTTTGTCTAGGTTGTAAATTTGAATGGAATGTGCCAGGAAAACCCCCCATAAGTCTATGTCTCATTACTCCTAGTTCGTTGTTTTAATTATTTCAATTGGGGTAATGGTTAGAATGTTGCTTGTCCAAGGTGTACACACTCTGGTTCATCTACATATTCTACATACCTATTTATGTAGAGATCCTCTTCCCTTGTAAATTATTACAGTGTTCGGTAATCCTTCCTTGCTATATGGTCGGTCTTTTTGATATATGTATATAATATGTATTTGTATACATATGGTAACGCTAATCTTCATTTATCCATTCCCCCCACCTTTACTTTTAGATAAGCATAGTTCTTTTTTAATAAGTCTGTGATTGACTTTCTGTGTGGAAATATGTTCATTTGTGTCAGTTATTAGATAACGCCTATAAGTGATATCATAGGATATAGGACTTTTGCTTTCCGACTTACCTCATGTTCTGTGATTATCTCCAAGATCATCTATGGGGCCTCAAAGAGCAGTGTTTCATGGTTTTCCATGGCTAGTATTCATTGTGTACATGGACCACTTCTTCTTTATCCTTTCATCTGTAGATGGACATTTTGGTTGCTTCACTGTCTTGTCTATTGTGAATAAGGCTGCAGTGCAGCTTTTGCAGCCCGGGTCTTCTTCATTCTGGTCTTCTCAGGTGAGAGGCCCATTGGTGCGCCTGCTGGATTGACTGGTACCTCAATTTTTCCTTTTCAACGCAGCTCTTTCCTGTTCTCATTATTAGCGTTTAACCCTTTTACATCTCACCAGCAGCTAGAGGGTACACAGTTCTCTAAAACCTCTTCAGCATTTATTGTTTGTAGACTTTTTGCCAATGGTCAGTCGACTGGTGTGAGTTGAAGACTTTTTGTAGATTAGATTGCATGAGTCTAATACTTCCTGAGGCTGAGCTTTTATCCATTTTCCTTTCTTTAAAAAGAGAGTGAGTAAAACTTACCTCTTCATACTATCTTCTTGAAAATTTTGCCTGTTTTGAATTTTTTTTATCCATTCCCTACCTCAGCACAATTTTGAGGGCAGGTGTCCTTTACAGCCCTGAGTCCTTGTGAATGGTAAGTGACCATTAGCTGTGGGTTAAAAGCTGCTCTTGCGGGAATCGGCCACATGGCGGCAGCATTTCTCCTTTACCAAATCTGGTTACTAGGTCAACAGAGCCTTACTGGAAGTGGTGTTCTAGGTTGTAAATTAGAATGGCATGTGAGAGGAAAACGCCCTTTAATTTATGTCTCATTACTTCTTGTTGGTATTTTTAACTTAATTTTTATTTTTTATCACAGCAAACTTGATTACAATGTTTTGTTTGTTCTAGGTGTGCAAGATGTGGTTCTTTCACACATATACATATATCTATTCTTCTTCGGAGCCTTTTCCCATGTAGGTTATGACACAATGTTGAGTAGTCTTCTCTTGGTATTGCGTAGGTCTTTGGTGATTACATATTTCACAGGTGTTTGTATCTCTCTGTTAACCTCAATACGGTAATGTATCCATTCCTCACACCTTTCTATTTGGTGAACCATACGTTTTTATATTGATTCTATGATAGTGTTTCTCTGTGGAAATATCTTTGTTTGTATCATTTTTTAGGTAACCCCTATATATGATATGATAGGATATGTGTCTTTCGCTTTCTCACTTACTCCAAGTTGCGTGATTACTTCTAGACTCATCTACGGTGCTGCAAATGGCATTGTTTCATTTTTTCACTAGCTCATATTCCATCTGTACAGGTAGCAGTTCTTCTTTGTCCACCCATCTGTCGGTGGACTTTTTGGTTACTTCCATATCTTGGCTATTGTAGTAGTGTGCAATGCAGATTTGCGTGGCTGTGTCCTTCCAATTCTGTCTTCTTAGTTTATAGGTCCAGGAATAGGTCTGCTGGATCATATGGTAGCTCAATGTTTACTTTTTAAAGGCACCTCTGTTCTGTTCTCCTTAGTGGCTCTTTCCAGGTTACGTCCCACTTAAAGTGGAGGGCATGTATTTCTTCCCAGCACCTTCAGGATTTATTCTTTGTAGTTTTTGCTGATGATTATTCTGAGTGGTGTGAGCTGATACCTCTTTGTGGTTGAATTTGCATGTGTCTCATAATGCGTTGAAATTGAGCTTTAAGACATGATCTTTTTATTTTTCCAGCTGTGATTAGAGCTTATTTCTTCACAGTGTTTTCTTAAAGTATGTGTCACCATTTGAAATATTTTGGCCATTATCTCCCTCAAGACATTTTGAGGGCAGGTTTCATTTACAGCCCTGCAGTACTTGTTCATATGAAGTGACCATTAGCTCAGGCTTTAAACCTGCTTTTGCAGGTAACGGCCAGAGAGCGGCAGCCTTTCTACGTTTCCCATGCTGGTACTAGGGAAACAGACCTACCGGCCAGTGGTGTTCTTCGGTTATAAATTAGAGTGCAATGTGCCCGGATAAACCCACAAATGTTGATGTCTCCTTGCTTTTGTTTGTTTTTAAATTGAATTTATATTTATTATTAGAGTAATATTCCATTGTGTACGTGGACCACTTCTTCTTGGTGCATTCCTCGGTTGATGGACATTTTCATTGCTTCCAAGTGCTGGCTATGGTAAATCTTGCTGGCGTACAGGTTTGCCAGCCTGTGACTTTTTGATTCTCATTTTCTCAGGTGATAGGCCAAGCAGTGGTTGTGATTGATTGACTGGTAGCTCAATGTTTCCCTTTTCAAAGCACCTACACTGTGTTTTCATTAGTGGCTCTTTACATGCCCCCCCTTACAACCGAAGGTACGCATTTCTCCACACTCCCTTCACGGTTTATTTTTTGCAGCATTTTTCCTAATGGCCATTCTGACTGCTGTGAGCTGATAGGTTTTTGTAATATGGGTGTGCATGTCATTAAAATTTTTTAAATTCGTCATATTCCTACCCCTTTTTCTTTTCTCTTAAAAGAAAAACCCGTGAGTACAATATAGCTCTTGAACTTGTCTTCTTCGAAGCTTGCCCTCTTTTGAATTTTTTGGTCGATTTTAGACCCCAGAAATTTTCTGGAGGGCAGGTATCATTTACAGAACTGCAAGTTGGTGAAAATTTAGTGACATTTTGCAGTGGGTTCAAAGCTGCTCTTGTGGGAAACGGCCACAAGGAGGTAGCATTTCTCCATTCCCCAATCTGGGTACTAGGGCAGCAGAGCCTTTCTGGAAGTCATTGACCTAGGTTGTAAATTAGAATGGAAATTGCCAGGAGAAATCCCCATAAGTTTATGTCTCATTACTTCTTCTGGGTTTTTAAAATTTTTTTAATCTGGGTAAGGTTTAGAATATTTTTTGTCCTAGGTGTACACAATCTGGTTCATTTGTACATTATGTATGTCTATTAATGTACAGATCCTCTTCCCATGTAAAATATTACAGTGTTCCGTCGACCTCCCTTGCTATATGTTTGGTGTTTTTGATACATGTATATAATATGTATTTGTATATGTATGGTAACACTAATGTTCATTTCTCAATTTCCCCCCTCCTTTCCTTTCAGATGAGCATAGTTTGTTTTCTAAGCCTGTGAGTGTCTTTCTCTTTGGAAATATGTTCATCTGTGTCAGTTATTAGATAATGCCATAAGTGATAATATAGGATATAGGTGTTTTGCTTTCCGACCTACTTCATGTTTTGTGATTATCTCCAGGCTCAAGTATGGTGCCTCAAAGAGCAGTGCTTCAATGTTTTCCATGGCTAATATTCCATTGTGTACATGGACCACTTCTTCTTGGTGCATTCCTCTGTCGATGGACATTTTCGTTGCTTCCAAGTGTTGCCTATGGTAAATATTGCTGGAGTGCAGGATTGCCAGCCTGTGATTTTTGATTTTCATTTTCTCAGGTGATAGACCCAGCAGTGGATATGATTGATTGACTGGTACGGTAGCTCAACGTTTACCTTTTCAAGGCAACTCCATTGTGCTTTCATTAGTGGCTCTTACCACGTCCCCCTTAGAATCAAGGGTACGCATTTCTCCACAGTCACGTCAGCATTTATTGTTGGCAGAATTTTTTTTGATGGCCATTATGACTGGTGTGAGCTGATAGGTTTTTGTAATTTGGGTTTACATGTCTGTAAAAATTCCTACAATTCATCATTTTTCCACGGCTTTTTCTTTTCTGTTAAAAGAAAATAGCAAAAAAGTGTGAGTATAATATACTTCTTCAAATACTCTTTTTGGAAGGTTGCACTCTAGAATTTTTTGGTCGATTTTCGACCTCAGTATTTTTTGGAGGGCAGGTGTCATTTACAGAACTGCAATTGGTGAATATTTAGTGACCTTTTGCAGTGGGTTTAAAGCTGCTGTTGTGGGAAACGGCACAAGGATGCAGCATTTCTCCATTCCCAAATCTGGGTACTAGGGCAGCAGAGCCATTCTAGAAGTCGTTTGTCTAGGTTGTAAATTTGAATGGAATGTGCCAGGAAAACCCCCCATAAGTCTATGTCTCATTACTCCTAGTTCGTTGTTTTAATTATTTCAATTGGGGTAATGGTTAGAATGTTGCTTGTCCAAGGTGTACACACTCTGGTTCATCTACATATTCTACATACCTATTTATGTAGAGATCCTCTTCCCTTGTAAATTATTACAGTGTTCGGTAATCCTTCCTTGCTATATGGTCGGTCTTTTTGATATATGTATATAATATGTATTTGTATACATATGGTAACGCTAATCTTCATTTATCCATTCCCCCCACCTTTACTTTTAGATAAGCATAGTTCTTTTTTAATAAGTCTGTGATTGACTTTCTGTGTGGAAATATGTTCATTTGTGTCAGTTATTAGATAACGCCTATAAGTGATATCATAGGATATAGGACTTTTGCTTTCCGACTTACCTCATGTTCTGTGATTATCTCCAAGATCATCTATGGGGCCTCAAAGAGCAGTGTTTCATGGTTTTCCATGGCTAGTATTCATTGTGTACATGGACCACTTCTTCTTTATCCTTTCATCTGTAGATGGACATTTTGGTTGCTTCACTGTCTTGTCTATTGTGAATAAGGCTGCAGTGCAGCTTTTGCAGCCCGGGTCTTCTTCATTCTGGTCTTCTCAGGTGAGAGGCCCATTGGTGCGCCTGCTGGATTGACTGGTACCTCAATTTTTCCTTTTCAACGCAGCTCTTTCCTGTTCTCATTATTAGCGTTTAACCCTTTTACATCTCACCAGCAGCTAGAGGGTACACAGTTCTCTAAAACCTCTTCAGCATTTATTGTTTGTAGACTTTTTGCCAATGGTCAGTCGACTGGTGTGAGTTGAAGACTTTTTGTAGATTAGATTGCATGAGTCTAATACTTCCTGAGGCTGAGCTTTTATCCATTTTCCTTTCTTTAAAAAGAGAGTGAGTAAAACTTACCTCTTCATACTATCTTCTTGAAAATTTTGCCTGTTTTGAATTTTTTTTATCCATTCCCTACCTCAGCACAATTTTGAGGGCAGGTGTCCTTTACAGCCCTGAGTCCTTGTGAATGGTAAGTGACCATTAGCTGTGGGTTAAAAGCTGCTCTTGCGGGAATCGGCCACATGGCGGCAGCATTTCTCCTTTACCAAATCTGGTTACTAGGTCAACAGAGCCTTACTGGAAGTGGTGTTCTAGGTTGTAAATTAGAATGGCATGTGAGAGGAAAACGCCCTTTAATTTATGTCTCATTACTTCTTGTTGGTATTTTTAACTTAATTTTTATTTTTTATCACAGCAAACTTGATTACAATGTTTTGTTTGTTCTAGGTGTGCAAGATGTGGTTCTTTCACACATATACATATATCTATTCTTCTTCGGAGCCTTTTCCCATGTAGGTTATGACACAATGTTGAGTAGTCTTCTCTTGGTATTGCGTACGTCTTTGGTGATTACATATTTCACAGGTGTTTGTATCTCTCTGTTAACCTCAATACGGTAATGTATCCATTCCTCACACCTTTCTATTTGGTGAACCATACGTTTTTATATTGATTCTATGATAGTGTTTCTCTGTGGAAATATCTTTGTTTGTATCATTTTTTAGGTAACCCCTATATATGATATGATAGGATATGTGTCTTTCGCTTTCTCACTTACTCCAAGTTGCGTGATTACTTCTAGACTCATCTACGGTGCTGCAAATGGCATTGTTTCATTTTTTCACTAGCTCATATTCCATCTGTACAGGTAGCAGTTCTTCTTTGTCCACCCATCTGTCGGTGGACTTTTTGGTTACTTCCATATCTTGGCTATTGTAGTAGTGTGCAATGCAGATTTGCGTGGCTGTGTCCTTCCAATTCTGTCTTCTTAGTTTATAGGTCCAGGAATAGGTCTGCTGGATCATATGGTAGCTCAATGTTTACTTTTTAAAGGCACCTCTGTTCTGTTCTCCTTAGTGGCTCTTTCCAGGTTACGTCCCACTTAAAGTGGAGGGCATGTATTTCTTCCCAGCACCTTCAGGATTTATTCTTTGTAGTTTTTGCTGATGATTATTCTGAGTGGTGTGAGCTGATACCTCTTTGTGGTTGAATTTGCATGTGTCTCATAATGCGTTGAAATTGAGCTTTAAGACATGATCTTTTTATTTTTCCAGCTGTGATTAGAGCTTATTTCTTCACAGTGTTTTCTTAAAGTATGTGTCACCATTTGAAATATTTTGGCCATTATCTCCCTCAAGACATTTTGAGGGCAGGTTTCATTTACAGCCCTGCAGTACTTGTTCATATGAAGTGACCATTAGCTCAGGCTTTAAACCTGCTTTTGCAGGTAACGGCCAGAGAGCGGCAGCCTTTCTACGTTTCCCATGCTGGTACTAGGGAAACAGACCTACCGGCCAGTGGTGTTCTTCGGTTATAAATTAGAGTGCAATGTGCCCGGATAAACCCACAAATGTTGATGTCTCCTTGCTTTTGTTTGTTTTTAAATTGAATTTATATTTATTATTAGAGTAATATTCCATTGTGTACGTGGACCACTTCTTCTTGGTGCATTCCTCGGTTGATGGACATTTTCATTGCTTCCAAGTGCTGGCTATGGTAAATCTTGCTGGCGTACAGGTTTGCCAGCCTGTGACTTTTTGATTCTCATTTTCTCAGGTGATAGGCCAAGCAGTGGTTGTGATTGATTGACTGGTAGCTCAATGTTTCCCTTTTCAAAGCACCTACACTGTGTTTTCATTAGTGGCTCTTTACATGCCCCCCCTTACAACCGAAGGTACGCATTTCTCCACACTCCCTTCACGGTTTATTTTTTGCAGCATTTTTCCTAATGGCCATTCTGACTGCTGTGAGCTGATAGGTTTTTGTAATATGGGTATGCATGTCATTAAAATTTTTTAAATTCGTCATATTCCTACCCCTTTTTCTTTTCTCTTAAAAGAAAAACCCGTGAGTACAATATAGCTCTTGAACTTGTCTTCTTCGAAGCTTGCCCTCTTTTGAATTTTTTGGTCGATTTTTGACCCCAGAAATTTTCTGGAGGGCAGGTATCATTTACAGAACTGCAAGTTGGTGAAAATTTAGTGACCTTTTGCAGTGGGTGCAAAGCTGCTGTTGTGGGAAACGGCCACAAGGAGGTAGCATTTCTCCATTCCCCAATCTGGGTACTAGGGCAGCAGAGCCTTTCTGGAAGTCATTGTCCTAGGTTGTAAATTAGAATGGAAATTGCCAGGAGAAATCCCCATAAGTTTATGTCTCATTACTTCTTCTTGGTTTTTAAAATTTTTTTAATCTGGGTAAAGTTTAGAATATTGTTTGTCCTAGGTGTACACAATCTGGTTCATTTGTACATTATGTATGTCTATTAATGTACAGATCCTCTTCCCATGTAAAATATTACAGTGTTCCGTCGACCTCCCTTGCTATATGTTCGGTGTTTTTGACACATGTATATAATATGTATTTGTATATGTATAGTAACACTAATGTTCATTTCTCAATTTCCCCCCTCCTTTCCTTTCAGATGAGCATAGTTTGTTTTCTAAGCCTGTGAGTGTCTTTCTCTTTGGAAATATGTTCATCTGTGTCAGTTATTAGATAATGCCATAAGTGATAATATAGGATATAGGTGTTTTGCTTTCCGACCTACTTCATGTTTTGTGATTATCTCCAGGCTCAAGTATGGTGCCTCAAAGAGCAGTGCTTCAATGTTTTCCATGGCTAATATTCCATTGTGTACATGGACCACTTCTTCTTGGTGCATTCCTCTGTCGATGGACATTTTCGTTGCTTCCAAGTGTTGCCTATGGTAAATATTGCTGGAGTGCAGGATTGCCAGCCTGTGATTTTTGATTTTCATTTTCTCAGGTGATAGACCCAGCAGTGGGTATGATTGATTGACTGGTACGGTAGCTCAACGTTTACCTTTTCAAGGCAACTCCATTGTGCTTTCATTAGTGGCTCTTACCACGTCCCCCTTAGAATCAAGGGTACGCATTTCTCCACAATCACGTCAGCATTTATTGTTGGCAGAATTTTTTTTGATGGCCATTATGACTGGTGTGAGCTGATAGGTTTTTGTAATTTGGGTTTACATGTCTGTAAAAATTCCTACAATTCTTCATTTTTCCACGGCTTTTTCTTTTCTGTTAAAAGAAAAAAGCAAAAAAGTGTGAGTATAATATACCTCTTCAAATATTCTTTTTGGAAGGTTGCACTCTAGAATTTTTTGGTCGATTTTCGACCTCAGTATTCTTTGGAGGGCAGGTGTCATTTACAGAACTGCAATTGGTGAATATTTAGTGACCTTTTGCAGTGGGTTTAAAGCTGCTGTTGTGGGAAACGGCCACAAGGATGCAGCATTTCTCCATTCCCAAATCTGGGTACTAGGGCAGCAGAGCCATTCTAGAAGTCGTTTGTCTAGGTTGTAAATTTGAATGGAATGTGCCAGGAAAACCCCCCATAAGTCTATGTCTCATTACTCCTAGTTCGTTGTTTTAATTTTTTCAATTGGGGTAATGGTTAGAATGTTGCTTGTCCAAGGTGTACACACTCTGGTTCATCTACATATTCTACATACCTATTTATGTAGAGATCCTCTTCCCTTGTAAATTATTACAGTGTTCCGTAATCCTTCCTTGCTATATGGTCGGTCTTTTTGATATATGTATATAATATGTATTTGTATACATATGGTAACGCTAATCTTCATTTATCCATTCCCCCCACCTTTACTTTTAGATAAGCATAGTTCTTTTTTAATAAGTCTGTGATTGACTTTCTGTGTGGAAATATGTTCATTTGTGTCAGTTATTAGATAACGCCTATAAGTGATATCATAGGATATAGGACTTTTGCTTTCCGACTTACCTCATGTTCTGTGATTATCTCCAAGATCATCTATGGGGCCTCAAAGAGCAGTGTTTCATGGTTTTCCATGGCTAGTATTCATTGTGTACATGGACCACTTCTTCTTTATCCTTTCATCTGTAGATGGACATTTTGGTTGCTTCACTGTCTTGTCTATTGTGAATAAGGCTGCAGTGCAGCTTTTGCAGCCCGGGTCTTCTTCATTCTGGTCTTCTCAGGTGAGAGGCCCATTGGTGCGCCTGCTGGATTGACTGGTACCTCAATTTTTCCTTTTCAACGCAGCTCTTTCCTGTTCTCATTATTAGCGTTTAACCCTTTTACATCTCACCAGCAGCTAGAGGGTACACAGTTCTCTAAAACCTCTTCAGCATTTATTGTTTGTAGACTTTTTGCCAATGGTCAGTCGACTGGTGTGAGTTGAAGACTTTTTGTAGATTAGATTGCATGAGTCTAATACTTCCTGAGGCTGAGCTTTTATCCATTTTCCTTTCTTTAAAAAGAGAGTGAGTAAAACTTACCTCTTCATACTATCTTCTTGAAAATTTTGCCTGTTTTGAATTTTTTTTATCCATTCCCTACCTCAGCACAATTTTGAGGGCAGGTGTCCTTTACAGCCCTGAGTCCTTGTGAATGGTAAGTGACCATTAGCTGTGGGTTAAAAGCTGCTCTTGCGGGAATCGGCCACATGGCGGCAGCATTTCTCCTTTACCAAATCTGGTTACTAGGTCAACAGAGCCTTACTGGAAGTGGTGTTCTAGGTTGTAAATTAGAATGGCATGTGAGAGGAAAACGCCCTTTAATTTATGTCTCATTACTTCTTGTTGGTATTTTTAACTTAATTTTTATTTTTTATCACAGCAAACTTGATTACAATGTTTTGTTTGTTCTAGCTGTGCAAGATGTGGTTCTTTCACACATATACATATATCTATTCTTCTTCGGAGCCTTTTCCCATGTAGGTTATGACACAATGTTGAGTAGTCTTCTCTTGGTATTGCGTAGGTCTTTGGTGATTACATATTTCACAGGTGTTTGTATCTCTCTGTTAACCTCAATACGGTAATGTATCCATTCCTCACACCTTTCTATTTGGTGAACCATACGTTTTTATATTGATTCTATGATAGTGTTTCTCTGTGGAAATATCTTTGTTTGTATCATTTTTTAGGTAACCCCTATATATGATATGATAGGATATGTGTCTTTCGCTTTCTCACTTACTCCAAGTTGCGTGATTACTTCTAGACTCATCTACGGTGCTGCAAACGGCATTGTTTCATTTTTTCACTAGCTCATATTCCATCTGTACAGGTAGCAGTTCTTCTTTGTCCACCCATCTGTCGGTGGACTTTTTGGTTACTTCCATATCTTGGCTATTGTAATAGTATGCAATGCAGATTTGCGTGGCTGTGTCCTTCCAATTCTGTCTTCTTAGTTTATAGGTCCAGGAATAGGTCTGCTGGATCATATGGTAGCTCAATGTTTACTTTTTAAAGGCACCTCTGTTCTGTTCTCCTTAGTGGCTCTTTCCAGGTTACGTCCCACTTAAAGTGGAGGGCATGTATTTCTTCCCAGCACCTTCAGGATTTATTCTTTGTAGTTTTTGCTGATGATTATTCTGAGTGGTGTGAGCTGATACCTCTTTGTGGTTGAATTTGCATGTGTCTCATAATGCGTTGAAATTGAGCTTTAAGACATGATCTTTTTATTTTTCCAGCTGTGATTAGAGCTTATTTCTTCACAGTGTTTTCTTAAAGTATGTGTCACCATTTGAAATATTTTGGCCATTATCTCCCTCAAGACATTTTGAGGGCAGGTTTCATTTACAGCCCTGCAGTACTTGTTCATATGAAGTGACCATTAGCTCAGGCTTTAAACCTGCTTTTGCAGGTAACGGCCAGAGAGCGGCAGCCTTTCTACGTTTCCCATGCTGGTACTAGGGAAACAGACCTACCGGCCAGTGGTGTTCTTCGGTTATAAATTAGAGTGCAATGTGCCCGGATAAACCCACAAATGTTGATGTCTCCTTGCTTTTGTTTGTTTTTAAATTGAATTTATATTTATTATTAGAGTAATATTCCATTGTGTACGTGGACCACTTCTTCTTGGTGCATTCCTCGGTTGATGGACATTTTCATTGCTTCCAAGTGCTGGCTATGGTAAATCTTGCTGGCGTACAGGTTTGCCAGCCTGTGACTTTTTGATTCTCATTTTCTCAGGTGATAGGCCAAGCAGTGGTTGTGATTGATTGACTGGTAGCTCAATGTTTCCCTTTTCAAAGCACCTACACTGTGTTTTCATTAGTGGCTCTTTACATGCCCCCCCTTACAACCAAAGGTACGCATTTCTCCACACTCCCTTCACGGTTTATTTTTTGCAGGATTTTTCCTAATGGCCATTCTGACTGCTGTGAGCTGATAGGTTTTTGTAATATGGGTATGCATGTCATTAAAATTTTTTAAATTCGTCATATTCCTACCCCTTTTTCTTTTCTCTTAAAAGAAAAACCCGTGAGTACAATATAGCTCTTGAACTTGTCTTCTTCGAAGCTTGCCCTCTTTTGAATTTTTTGGTCGATTTTTGACCCCAGAAATTTTCTGGAGGGCAGGTATCATTTACAGAACTGCAAGTTGGTGAAAATTTAGTGACCTTTTGCAGTGGGTGCAAAGCTGCTGTTGTGGGAAACGGCCACAAGGAGGTAGCATTTCTCCATTCCCCAATCTGGGTACTAGGGCAGCAGAGCCTTTCTGGAAGTCATTGTCCTAGGTTGTAAATTAGAATGGAAATTGCCAGGAGAAATCCCCATAAGTTTATGTCTCATTACTTCTTCTTGGTTTTTAAAATTTTTTTAATCTGGGTAAAGTTTAGAATATTGTTTGTCCTAGGTGTACACAATCTGGTTCATTTGTACATTATGTATGTCTATTAATGTACAGATCCTCTTCCCATGTAAAATATTACAGTGTTCCGTCGACCTCCCTTGCTATATGTTCGGTGTTTTTGACACATGTATATAATATGTATTTGTATATGTATAGTAACACTAATGTTCATTTCTCAATTTCCCCCCTCCTTTCCTTTCAGATGAGCATAGTTTGTTTTCTAAGCCTGTGAGTGTCTTTCTCTTTGGAAATATGTTCATCTGTGTCAGTTATTAGATAATGCCATAAGTGATAATATAGGATATAGGTGTTTTGCTTTCCGACCTACTTCATGTTTTGTGATTATCTCCAGGCTCAAGTATGGTGCCTCAAAGAGCAGTGTTTCAATGTTTTCCATGGCTAATATTCCATTGTGTACATGGACCACTTCTTCTTGGTGCATTCCTCTGTCGATGGACATTTTCGTTGCTTCCAAGTGTTGCCTATGGTAAATATTGCTGGAGTGCAGGATTGCCAGCCTGTGATTTTTGATTTTCATTTTCTCAGGTGATAGACCCAGCAGTGGGTATGATTGATTGACTGGTACGGTAACTCAACGTTTACCTTTTCAAGGCAACTCCATTGTGCTTTCATTAGTGGCTCTTACCACGTCCCCCTTAGAATCAAGGGTACGCATTTCTCCACAATCACGTCAGCATTTATTGTTGGCAGAATTTTTTTTGATGGCCATTATGACTGGTGTGAGCTGATAGGTTTTTGTAATTTGGGTTTACATGTCTGTAAAAATTCCTACAATTCTTCATTTTTCCACGGCTTTTTCTTTTCTGTTAAAAGAAAAAAGCAAAAAAGTGTGAGTATAATATACCTCTTCAAATATTCTTTTAGGAAGGTTGCACTCTAGAATTTTTTGGTCGATTTTCGACCTCAGTATTCTTTGGAGGGCAGGTGTCATTTACAGAACTGCAATTGGTGAATATTTAGTGACCTTTTGCAGTGGGTTTAAAGCTGCTGTTGTGGGAAACGGCCACAAGGATGCAGCATTTCTCCATTCCCAAATCTGGGTACTAGGGCAGCAGAGCCATTCTAGAAGTCGTTTGTCTAGGTTGTAAATTTGAATGGAATGTGCCAGGAAAACCCCCCATAAGTCTATGTCTCATTACTCCTAGTTCGTTGTTTTAATTTTTTCAATTGGGGTAATGGTTAGAATGTTGCTTGTCCAAGGTGTACACACTCTGGTTCATCTACATATTCTACATACCTATTTATGTAGAGATCCTCTTCCCTTGTAAATTATTACAGTGTTCCGTAATCCTTCCTTGCTATATGGTCGGTCTTTTTGATATATGTATATAATATGTATTTGTATACATATGGTAACGCTAATCTTCATTTATCCATTCCCCCCACCTTTACTTTTAGATAAGCATAGTTCTTTTTTAATAAGTCTGTGATTGACTTTCTGTGTGGAAATATGTTCATTTGTGTCAGTTATTAGATAACGCCTATAAGTGATATCATAGGATATAGGACTTTTGCTTTCCGACTTACCTCATGTTCTGTGATTATCTCCAAGATCATCTATGGGGCCTCAAAGAGCAGTGTTTCATGGTTTTCCATGGCTAGTATTCATTGTGTACATGGACCACTTCTTCTTTATCCTTTCATCTGTAGATGGACATTTTGGTTGCTTCACTGTCTTGTCTATTGTGAATAAGGCTGCAGTGCAGCTTTTGCAGCCCGGGTCTTCTTCATTCTGGTCTTCTCAGGTGAGAGGCCCATTGGTGCGCCTGCTGGATTGACTGGTACCTCAATTTTTCCTTTTCAACGCAGCTCTTTCCTGTTCTCATTATTAGCGTTTAACCCTTTTACATCTCACCAGCAGCTAGAGGGTACACAGTTCTCTAAAACCTCTTCAGCATTTATTGTTTGTAGACTTTTTGCCAATGGTCAGTCGACTGGTGTGAGTTGAAGACTTTTTGTAGATTAGATTGCATGAGTCTAATACTTCCTGAGGCTGAGCTTTTATCCATTTTCCTTTCTTTAAAAAGAGAGTGAGTAAAACTTACCGCTTCATACTATCTTCTTGAAAATTTTGCCTGTTTTGAATTTTTTTTATCCATTCCCTACCTCAGCACAATTTTGAGGGCAGGTGTCCTTTACAGCCCTGAGTCCTTGTGAATGGTAAGTGACCATTAGCTGTGGGTTAAAAGCTGCTCTTGCGGGAATCGGCCACATGGCGGCAGCATTTCTCCTTTACCAAATCTGGTTACTAGGTCAACAGAGCCTTACTGGAAGTGGTGTTCTAGGTTGTAAATTAGAATGGCATGTGAGAGGAAAACGCCCTTTAATTTATGTCTCATTACTTCTTGTTGGTATTTTTAACTTAATTTTTATTTTTTATCACAGCAAACTTGATTACAATGTTTTGTTTGTTCTAGGTGTGCAAGATGTGGTTCTTTCACACATATACATATATCTATTCTTCTTCGGAGCCTTTTCCCATGTAGGTTATGACACAATGTTGAGTAGTCTTCTCTTGGTATTGCGTAGGTCTTTGGTGATTACATATTTCACAGGTGTTTGTATCTCTCTGTTAACCTCAATACGGTAATGTATCCATTCCTCACACCTTTCTATTTGGTGAACCATACGTTTTTATATTGATTCTATGATAGTGTTTCTCTGTGGAAATATCTTTGTTTGTATCATTTTTTAGGTAACCCCTATATATGATATGATAGGATATGTGTCTTTCGCTTTCTCACTTACTCCAAGTTGCGTGATTACTTCTAGACTCATCTACGGTGCTGCAAACGGCATTGTTTCATTTTTTCACTAGCTCATATTCCATCTGTACAGGTAGCAGTTCTTCTTTGTCCACCCATCTGTCGGTGGACTTTTTGGTTACTTCCATATCTTGGCTATTGTAATAGTATGCAATGCAGATTTGCGTGGCTGTGTCCTTCCAATTCTGTCTTCTTAGTTTATAGGTCCAGGAATAGGTCTGCTGGATCATATGGTAGCTCAATGTTTACTTTTTAAAGGCACCTCTGTTCTGTTCTCCTTAGTGGCTCTTTCCAGGTTACGTCCCACTTAAAGTGGAGGGCATGTATTTCTTCCCAGCACCTTCAGGATTTATTCTTTGTAGTTTTTGCTGATGATTATTCTGAGTGGTGTGAGCTGATACCTCTTTGTGGTTGAATTTGCATGTGTCTCATAATGCGTTGAAATTGAGCTTTAAGACATGATCTTTTTATTTTTCCAGCTGTGATTAGAGCTTATTTCTTCACAGTGTTTTCTTAAAGTATGTGTCACCATTTGAAATATTTTGGCCATTATCTCCCTCAAGACATTTTGAGGGCAGGTTTCATTTACAGCCCTGCAGTACTTGTTCATATGAAGTGACCATTAGCTCAGGCTTTAAACCTGCTTTTGCAGGTAACGGCCAGAGAGCGGCAGCCTTTCTACGTTTCCCATGCTGGTACTAGGGAAACAGACCTACCGGCCAGTGGTGTTCTTCGGTTATAAATTAGAGTGCAATGTGCCCGGATAAACCCACAAATGTTGATGTCTCCTTGCTTTTGTTTGTTTTTAAATTGAATTTATATTTATTATTAGAGTAATATTCCATTGTGTACGTGGACCACTTCTTCTTGGTGCATTCCTCGGTTGATGGACATTTTCATTGCTTCCAAGTGCTGGCTATGGTAAATCTTGCTGGCGTACAGGTTTGCCAGCCTGTGACTTTTTGATTCTCATTTTCTCAGGTGATAGGCCAAGCAGTGGTTGTGATTGATTGACTGGTAGCTCAATGTTTCCCTTTTCAAAGCACCTACACTGTGTTTTCATTAGTGGCTCTTTACATGCCCCCCCTTACAACCGAAGGTACGCATTTCTCCACACTCCCTTCACGGTTTATTTTTTGCAGGATTTTTCCTAATGGCCATTCTGACTGCTGTGAGCTGATAGGTTTTTGTAATATGGGTATGCATGTCATTAAAATTTTTTAAATTCGTCATATTCCTACCCCTTTTTCTTTTCTCTTAAAAGAAAAACCCGTGAGTACAATATAGCTCTTGAACTTGTCTTCTTCGAAGCTTGCCCTCTTTTGAATTTTTTGGTCGATTTTTGACCCCAGAAATTTTCTGGAGGGCAGGTATCATTTACAGAACTGCAAGTTGGTGAAAATTTAGTGACCTTTTGCAGTGGGTGCAAAGCTGCTGTTGTGGGAAACGGCCACAAGGAGGTAGCATTTCTCCTTTCCCCAATCTGGGTACTAGGGCAGCAGAGCCTTTCTGGAAGTCATTGTCCTAGGTTGTAAATTAGAATGGAAATTGCCAGGAGAAATCCCCATAAGTTTATGTCTCATTACTTCTTCTTGGTTTTTAAAATTTTTTTAATCTGGGTAAAGTTTAGAATATTGTTTGTCCTAGGTGTACACAATCTGGTTCATTTGTACATTATGTATGTCTATTAATGTACAGATCCTCTTCCCATGTAAAATATTACAGTGTTCCGTCGACCTCCCTTGCTATATGTTCGGTGTTTTTGACACATGTATATAATATGTATTTGTATATGTATAGTAACACTAATGTTCATTTCTCAATTTCCCCCCTCCTTTCCTTTCAGATGAGCATAGTTTGTTTTCTAAGCCTGTGAGTGTCTTTCTCTTTGGAAATATGTTCATCTGTGTCAGTTATTAGATAATGCCATAAGTGATAATATAGGATATAGGTGTTTTGCTTTCCGACCTACTTCATGTTTTGTGATTATCTCCAGGCTCAAGTATGGTGCCTCAAAGAGCAGTGTTTCAATGTTTTCCATGGCTAATATTCCATTGTGTACATGGACCACTTCTTCTTGGTGCATTCCTCTGTCGATGGACATTTTCGTTGCTTCCAAGTGTTGCCTATGGTAAATATTGCTGGAGTGCAGGATTGCCAGCCTGTGATTTTTGATTTTCATTTTCTCAGGTGATAGACCCAGCAGTGGGTATGATTGATTGACTGGTACGGTAGCTCAACGTTTACCTTTTCAAGGCAACTCCATTGTGCTTTCATTAGTGGCTCTTACCACGTCCCCCTTAGAATCAAGGGTACGCATTTCTCCACAATCACGTCAGCATTTATTGTTGGCAGAATTTTTTTTGATGGCCATTATGACTGGTGTGAGCTGATAGGTTTTTGTAATTTGGGTTTACATGTCTGTAAAAATTCCTACAATTCTTCATTTTTCCACGGCTTTTTCTTTTCTGTTAAAAGAAAAAAGCAAAAAAGTGTGAGTATAATATACCTCTTCAAATATTCTTTTTGGAAGGTTGCACTCTAGAATTTTTTGGTCGATTTTCGACCTCAGTATTCTTTGGAGGGCAGGTGTCATTTACAGAACTGCAATTGGTGAATATTTAGTGACCTTTTGCAGTGGGTTTAAAGCTGCTGTTGTGGGAAACGGCCACAAGGATGCAGCATTTCTGCATTCCCAAATCTGGGTACTAGGGCAGCAGAGCCATTCTAGAAGTCGTTTGTCTAGGTTGTAAATTTGAATGGAATGTGCCAGGAAAACCCCCCATAAGTCTATGTCTCATTACTCCTAGTTCGTTGTTTTAATTTTTTCAATTGGGGTAATGGTTAGAATGTTGCTTGTCCAAGGTGTACACACTCTGGTTCATCTACATATTCTACATACCTATTTATGTAGAGATCCTCTTCCCTTGTAAATTATTACAGTGTTCCGTAATCCTTCCTTGCTATATGGTCGGTCTTTTTGATATATGTATATAATATGTATTTGTATACATATGGTAACGCTAATCTTCATTTATCCATTCCCCCCACCTTTACTTTTAGATAAGCATAGTTCTTTTTTAATAAGTCTGTGATTGACTTTCTGTGTGGAAATATGTTCATTTGTGTCAGTTATTAGATAACGCCTATAAGTGATATCATAGGATATAGGACTTTTGCTTTCCGACTTACCTCATGTTCTGTGATTATCTCCAAGATCATCTATGGGGCCTCAAAGAGCAGTGTTTCATGGTTTTCCATGGCTAGTATTCATTGTGTACATGGACCACTTCTTCTTTATCCTTTCATCTGTAGATGGACATTTTGGTTGCTTCACTGTCTTGTCTATTGTGAATAAGGCTGCAGTGCAGCTTTTGCAGCCCGGGTCTTCTTCATTCTGGTCTTCTCAGGTGAGAGGCCCATTGGTGCGCCTGCTGGATTGACTGGTACCTCAATTTTTCCTTTTCAACGCAGCTCTTTCCTGTTCTCATTATTAGCGTTTAACCCTTTTACATCTCACCAGCAGCTAGAGGGTACACAGTTCTCTAAAACCTCTTCAGCATTTATTGTTTGTAGACTTTTTGCCAATGGTCAGTCGACTGGTGTGAGTTGAAGACTTTTTGTAGATTAGATTGCATGAGTCTAATACTTCCTGAGGCTGAGCTTTTATCCATTTTCCTTTCTTTAAAAAGAGAGTGAGTAAAACTTACCTCTTCATACTATCTTCTTGAAAATTTTGCCTGTTTTGAATTTTTTTTATCCATTCCCTACCTCAGCACAATTTTGAGGGCAGGTGTCCTTTACAGCCCTGAGTCCTTGTGAATGGTAAGTGACCATTAGCTGTGGGTTAAAAGCTGCTCTTGCGGGAATCGGCCACATGGCGGCAGCATTTCTCCTTTACCAAATCTGGTTACTAGGTCAACAGAGCCTTACTGGAAGTGGTGTTCTAGGTTGTAAATTAGAATGGCATGTGAGAGGAAAACGCCCTTTAATTTATGTCTCATTACTTCTTGTTGGTATTTTTAACTTAATTTTTATTTTTTATCACAGCAAACTTGATTACAATGTTTTGTTTGTTCTAGCTGTGCAAGATGTGGTTCTTTCACACATATACATATATCTATTCTTCTTCGGAGCCTTTTCCCATGTAGGTTATGACACAATGTTGAGTAGTCTTCTCTTGGTATTGCGTAGGTCTTTGGTGATTACATATTTCACAGGTGTTTGTATCTCTCTGTTAACCTCAATACGGTAATGTATCCATTCCTCACACCTTTCTATTTGGTGAACCATACGTTTTTATATTGATTCTATGATAGTGTTTCTCTGTGGAAATATCTTTGTTTGTATCATTTTTTAGGTAACCCCTATATATGATATGATAGGATATGTGTCTTTCGCTTTCTCACTTACTCCAAGTTGCGTGATTACTTCTAGACTCATCTACGGTGCTGCAAACGGCATTGTTTCATTTTTTCACTAGCTCATATTCCATCTGTACAGGTAGCAGTTCTTCTTTGTCCACCCATCTGTCGGTGGACTTTTTGGTTACTTCCATATCTTGGCTATTGTAATAGTATGCAATGCAGATTTGCGTGGCTGTGTCCTTCCAATTCTGTCTTCTTAGTTTATAGGTCCAGGAATAGGTCTGCTGGATCATATGGTAGCTCAATGTTTACTTTTTAAAGGCACCTCTGTTCTGTTCTCCTTAGTGGCTCTTTCCAGGTTACGTCCCACTTAAAGTGGAGGGCATGTATTTCTTCCCAGCACCTTCAGGATTTATTCTTTGTAGTTTTTGCTGATGATTATTCTGAGTGGTGTGAGCTGATACCTCTTTGTGGTTGAATTTGCATGTGTCTCATAATGCGTTGAAATTGAGCTTTAAGACATGATCTTTTTATTTTTCCAGCTGTGATTAGAGCTTATTTCTTCACAGTGTTTTCATAAAGTATGTGTCACCATTTGAAATATTTTGGCCATTATCTCCCTCAAGACATTTTGAGGGCAGGTTTCATTTACAGCCCTGCAGTACTTGTTCATATGAAGTGACCATTAGCTCAGGCTTTAAACCTGCTTTTGCAGGTAACGGCCAGAGAGCGGCAGCCTTTCTACGTTTCCCATGCTGGTACTAGGGAAACAGACCTACCGGCCAGTGGTGTTCTTCGGTTATAAATTAGAGTGCAATGTGCCCGGATAAACCCACAAATGTTGATGTCTCCTTGCTTTTGTTTGTTTTTAAATTGAATTTATATTTATTATTAGAGTAATATTCCATTGTGTACGTGGACCACTTCTTCTTGGTGCATTCCTCGGTTGATGGACATTTTCATTGCTTCCAAGTGCTGGCTATGGTAAATCTTGCTGGCGTACAGGTTTGCCAGCCTGTGACTTTTTGATTCTCATTTTCTCAGGTGATAGGCCAAGCAGTGGTTGTGATTGATTGACTGGTAGCTCAATGTTTCCCTTTTCAAAGCACCTACACTGTGTTTTCATTAGTGGCTCTTTACATGCCCCCGCTTACAACCAAAGGTACGCATTTCTCCACACTCCCTTCACGGTTTATTTTTTGCAGGATTTTTCCTAATGGCCATTCTGACTGCTGTGAAGTGATAGGTTTTTGTAATATGGGTATGCATGTCATTAAATTTTTTTAAATTCGTCATATTCCTACCCCTTTTTCTTTTCTCTTAAAAGAAAAACCCGTGAGTACAATATAGCTCTTGAACTTGTCTTCTTCGAAGCTTGCCCTCTTTTGAATTTTTTGGTCGATTTTTGACCCCAGAAATTTTCTGGAGGGCAGGTATCATTTACAGAACTGCAAGTTGGTGAAAATTTAGTGACCTTTTGCAGTGGGTGCAAAGCTGCTGTTGTGGGAAACGGCCACAAGGAGGTAGCATTTCTCCATTCCCCAATCTGGGTACTAGGGCAGCAGAGCCTTTCTGGAAGTCATTGTCCTAGGTTGTAAATTAGAATGGAAATTGCCAGGAGAAATCCCCATAAGTTTATGTCTCATTACTTCTTCTTGGTTTTTAAAATTTTTTTAATCTGGGTAAAGTTTAGAATATTGTTTGTCCTAGGTGTACACAATCTGGTTCATTTGTACATTATGTATGTCTATTAATGTACAGATCCTCTTCCCATGTAAAATATTACAGTGTTCCGTCGACCTCCCTTGCTATATGTTCGGTGTTTTTGACACATGTATATAATATGTATTTGTATATGTATAGTAACACTAATGTTCATTTCTCAATTTCCCCCCTCCTTTCCTTTCAGATGAGCATAGTTTGTTTTCTAAGCCTGTGAGTGTCTTTCTCTTTGGAAATATGTTCATCTGTGTCAGTTATTAGATAATGCCATAAGTGATAATATAGGATATAGGTGTTTTGCTTTCCGACCTACTTCATGTTTTGTGATTATCTCCAGGCTCAAGTATGGTGCCTCAAAGAGCAGTGTTTCAATGTTTTCCATGGCTAATATTCCATTGTGTACACGGACCACTTCTTCTTGGTGCATTCCTCTGTCGATGGACATTTTCGTTGCTTCCAAGTGTTGCCTATGTTAAATATTGCTGGAGTGCAGGATTGCCAGCCTGTGATTTTTGATTTTCATTTTCTCAGGTGATAGACCCAGCAGTGGGTATGATTGATTGACTGGTACGGTAGCTCAACGTTTACCTTTTCAAGGCAACTCCATTGTGCTTTCATTAGTGGCTCTTACCACGTCCCCCTTAGAATCAAGGGTACGCATTTCTCCACAATCACGTCAGCATTTATTGTTGGCAGAATTTTTTTTGATGGCCATTATGACTGGTGTGAGCTGATAGGTTTTTGTAATTTGGGTTTACATGTCTGTAAAAATTCCTACAATTCTTCATTTTTCCACGGCTTTTTCTTTTCTGTTAAAAGAAAAAAGCAAAAAAGTGTGAGTATAATATACCTCTTCAAATATTCTTTTTGGAAGGTTGCACTCTAGAATTTTTTGGTCGATTTTCGACCTCAGTATTCTTTGGAGGGCAGGTGTCATTTACAGAACTGCAATTGGTGAATATTTAGTGACCTTTTGCAGTGGGTTTAAAGCTGCTGTTGTGGGAAACGGCCACAAGGATGCAGCATTTCTGCATTCCCAAATCTGGGTACTAGGGCAGCAGAGCCATTCTAGAAGTCGTTTGTCTAGGTTGTAAATTTGAATGGAATGTGCCAGGAAAACCCCCCATAAGTCTATGTCTCATTACTCCTAGTTCGTTGTTTTAATTTTTTCAATTGGGGTAATGGTTAGAATGTTGCTTGTCCAAGGTGTACACACTCTGGTTCATCTACATATTCTACATACCTATTTATGTAGAGATCCTCTTCCCTTGTAAATTATTACAGTGTTCCGTAATCCTTCCTTGCTATATGGTCGGTCTTTTTGATATATGTATATAATATGTATTTGTATACATATGGTAACGCTAATCTTCATTTATCCATTCCCCCCACCTTTACTTTTAGATAAGCATAGTTCTTTTTTAATAAGTCTGTGATTGACTTTCTGTGTGGAAATATGTTCATTTGTGTCAGTTATTAGATAACGCCTATAAGTGATATCATAGGATATAGGACTTTTGCTTTCCGACTTACCTCATGTTCTGTGATTATCTCCAAGATCATCTATGGGGCCTCAAAGAGCCGTGTTTCATGGTTTTCCATGGCTAGTATTCATTGTGTACATGGACCACTTCTTCTTTATCCTTTCATCTGTAGATGGACATTTTGGTTGCTTCACTGTCTTGTCTATTGTGAATAAGGCTGCAGTGCAGCTTTTGCAGCCCGGGTCTTCTTCATTCTGGTCTTCTCAGGTGAGAGGCCCATTGGTGCGCCTGCTGGATTGACTGGTACCTCAATTTTTCCTTTTCAACGCAGCTCTTTCCTGTTCTCATTATTAGCGTTTAACCCTTTTACATCTCACCAGCAGCTAGAGGGTACACAGTTCTCTAAAACCTCTTCAGCATTTATTGTTTGTAGACTTTTTGCCAATGGTCAGTCGACTGGTGTGAGTTGAAGACTTTTTGTAGATTAGATTGCATGAGTCTAATACTTCCTGAGGCTGAGCTTTTATCCATTTTCCTTTCTTTAAAAAGAGAGTGAGTAAAACTTACCTCTTCATACTATCTTCTTGAAAATTTTGCCTGTTTTGAATTTTTTTTATCCATTCCCTACCTCAGCACAATTTTGAGGGCAGGTGTCCTTTACAGCCCTGAGTCCTTGTGAATGGTAAGTGACCATTAGCTGTGGGTTAAAAGCTGCTCTTGCGGGAATCGGCCACATGGCGGCAGCATTTCTCCTTTACCAAATCTGGTTACTAGGTCAACAGAGCCTTACTGGAAGTGGTGTTCTAGGTTGTAAATTAGAATGGCATGTGAGAGGAAAACGCCCTTTAATTTATGTCTCATTACTTCTTGTTGGTATTTTTAACTTAATTTTTATTTTTTATCACAGCAAACTTGATTACAATGTTTTGTTTGTTCTAGGTGTGCAAGATGTGGTTCTTTCACACATATACATATATCTATTCTTCTTCGGAGCCTTTTCCCATGTAGGTTATGACACAATGTTGAGTAGTCTTCTCTTGGTATTGCGTAGGTCTTTGGTGATTACATATTTCACAGGTGTTTGTATCTCTCTGTTAACCTCAATACGGTAATGTATCCATTCCTCACACCTTTCTATTTGGTGAACCATACATTTTTATATTGATTCTATGATAGTGTTTCTCTGTGGAAATATCTTTGTTTGTATCATTTTTTAGGTAACCCCTATATATGATATGATAGGATATGTGTCTTTCGCTTTCTCACTTACTCCAAGTTGCGTGATTACTTCTAGACTCATCTACGGTGCTGCAAACGGCATTGTTTCATTTTTTCACTAGCTCATATTCCATCTGTACAGGTAGCAGTTCTTCTTTGTCCACCCATCTGTCGGTGGACTTTTTGGTTACTTCCATATCTTGGCTATTGTAATAGTATGCAATGCAGATTTGCGTGGCTGTGTCCTTCCAATTCTGTCTTCTTAGTTTATAGGTCCAGGAATAGGTCTGCTGGATCATATGGTAGCTCAATGTTTACTTTTTAAAGGCACCTCTGTTCTGTTCTCCTTAGTGGCTCTTTCCAGGTTACGTCCCACTTAAAGTGGAGGGCATGTATTTCTTCCCAGCACCTTCAGGATTTATTCTTTGTAGTTTTTGCTGATGATTATTCTGAGTGGTGTGAGCTGATACCTCTTTGTGGTTGAATTTGCATGTGTCTCATAATGCGTTGAAATTGAGCTTTAAGACATGATCTTTTTATTTTTCCAGCTGTGATTAGAGCTTATTTCTTCACAGTGTTTTCTTAAAGTATGTGTCACCATTTGAAATATTTTGGCCATTATCTCCCTCAAGACATTTTGAGGGCAGGTTTCATTTACAGCCCTGCAGTACTTGTTCATATGAAGTGACCATTAGCTCAGGCTTTAAACCTGCTTTTGCAGGTAACGGCCAGAGAGCGGCAGCCTTTCTACGTTTCCCATGCTGGTACTAGGGAAACAGACCTACCGGCCAGTGGTGTTCTTCGGTTATAAATTAGAGTGCAATGTGCCCGGATAAACCCACAAATGTTGATGTCTCCTTGCTTTTGTTTGTTTTTAAATTGAATTTATATTTATTATTAGAGTAATATTCCATTGTGTACGTGGACCACTTCTTCTTGGTGCATTCCTCGGTTGATGGACATTTTCATTGCTTCCAAGTGCTGGCTATGGTAAATCTTGCTGGCGTACAGGTTTGCCAGCCTGTGACTTTTTGATTCTCATTTTCTCAGGTGATAGGCCAAGCAGTGGTTGTGATTGATTGACTGGTAGCTCAATGTTTCCCTTTTCAAAGCACCTACACTGTGTTTTCATTAGTGGCTCTTTACATGCCCCCCCTTACAACCGAAGGTACGCATTTCTCCACACTCCCTTCACGGTTTATTTTTTGCAGGATTTTTCCTAATGGCCATTCTGACTGCTGTGAGCTGATAGGTTTTTGTAATATGGGTATGCATGTCATTAAAATTTTTTAAATTCGTCATATTCCTACCCCTTTTTCTTTTCTCTTAAAAGAAAAACCCGTGAGTACAATATAGCTCTTGAACTTGTCTTCTTCGAAGCTTGCCCTCTTTTGAATTTTTTGGTCGATTTTTGACCCCAGAAATTTTCTGGAGGGCAGGTATCATTTACAGAACTGCAAGTTGGTGAAAATTTAGTGACCTTTTGCAGTGGGTGCAAAGCTGCTGTTGTGGGAAACGGCCACAAGGAGGTAGCATTTCTCCATTCCCCAATCTGGGTACTAGGGCAGCAGAGCCTTTCTGGAAGTCATTGTCCTAGGTTGTAAATTAGAATGGAAATTGCCAGGAGAAATCCCCATAAGTTTATGTCTCATTACTTCTTCTTGGTTTTTAAAATTTTTTTAATCTGGGTAAAGTTTAGAATATTGTTTGTCCTAGGTGTACACAATCTGGTTCATTTGTACATTATGTATGTCTATTAATGTACAGATCCTCTTCCCATGTAAAATATTACAGTGTTCCGTCGACCTCCCTTGCTATATGTTCGGTGTTTTTGATACATGTATATAATATGTATTTGTATATGTATAGTAACACTAATGTTCATTTCTCAATTTCCCCCCTCCTTTCCTTTCAGATGAGCATAGTTTGTTTTCTAAGCCTGTGAGTGTCTTTCTCTTTGGAAATATGTTCATCTGTGTCAGTTATTAGATAATGCCATAAGTGATAATATAGGATATAGGTGTTTTGCTTTCCGACCTACTTCATGTTTTGTGATTATCTCCAGGCTCAAGTATGGTGCCTCAAAGAGCAGTGCTTCAATGTTTTCCATGGCTAATATTCCATTGTGTACATGGACCACTTCTTCTTGGTGCATTCCTCTGTCGATGGACATTTTCGTTGCTTCCAAGTGTTGCCTATGGTAAATATTGCTGGAGTGCAGGATTGCCAGCCTGTGATTTTTGATTTTCATTTTCTCAGGTGATAGACCCAGCAGTGGGTATGATTGATTGACTGGTACGGTAGCTCAACGTTTACCTTTTCAAGGCAACTCCATTGTGCTTTCATTAGTGGCTCTTACCACGTCCCCCTTAGAATCAAGGGTACGCATTTCTCCACAATCACGTCAGCATTTATTGTTGGCAGAATTTTTTTTGATGGCCATTATGACTGGTGTGAGCTGATAGGTTTTTGTAATTTGGGTTTACATGTCTGTAAAAATTCCTACAATTCTTCATTTTTCCACGGCTTTTTCTTTTCTGTTAAAAGAAAAAAGCAAAAAAGTGTGAGTATAATATACCTCTTCAAATATTCTTTTTGGAAGGTTGCACTCTAGAATTTTTTGGTCGATTTTCGACCTCAGTATTTTTTGGAGGGCAGGTGTCATTTACAGAACTGCAATTGGTGAATATTTAGTGACCTTTTGCAGTGGGTTTAAAGCTGCTGTTGTGGGAAACAGCCACAAGGATGCAGCATTTCTCCATTCCCAAATCTGGGTACTAGGGCAGCAGAGCCATTCTAGAAGTCGTTTGTCTAGGTTGTAAATTTGAATGGAATGTGCCAGGAAAACCCCCCATAAGTCTATGTCTCATTACTCCTAGTTCGTTGTTTTAATTTTTTCAATTGGGGTAATGGTTAGAATGTTGCTTGTCCAAGGTGTACACACTCTGGTTCATCTACATATTCTACATACCTATTTATGTAGAGATCCTCTTCCCTTGTAAATTATTACAGTGTTCCGTAATCCTTCCTTGCTATATGGTCGGTCTTTTTGATATATGTATATAATATGTATTTGTATACATATGGTAACGCTAATCTTCATTTATCCATTCCCCCCACCTTTACTTTTAGATAAGCATAGTTCTTTTTTAATAAGTCTGTGATTGACTTTCTGTGTGGAAATATGTTCATTTGTGTCAGTTATTAGATAACGCCTATAAGTGCTATCATAGGATATAGGACTTTTGCTTTCCGACTTACCTCATGTTCTGTGATTATCTCCAAGATCATCTATGGGGCCTCAAAGAGCAGTGTTTCATGGTTTTCCATGGCTAGTATTCATTGTGTACATGGACCACTTCTTCTTTATCCTTTCATCTGTAGATGGACATTTTGGTTTCTTCACTGTCTTGTCTATTGTGAATAAGGCTGCAGTGCAGCTTTTGCAGCCCGGGTCTTCTTCATTCTGGTCTTCTCAGGTGAGAGGCCCATTGGTGCGCCTGCTGGATTGACTGGTACCTCAATTTTTCCTTTTCAACGCAGCTCTTTCCTGTTCTCATTATTAGCGTTTAACCCTTTTACATCTCACCAGCAGCTAGAGGGTACACAGTTCTCTAAAACCTCTTCAGCATTTATTGTTTGTAGACTTTTTGCCAATGGTCAGTCGACTGGTGTGAGTTGAAGACTTTTTGTAGATTAGATTGCATGAGTCTAATACTTCCTGAGGCTGAGCTTTTATCCATTTTCCTTTCTTTAAAAAGAGAGTGAGTAAAACTTACCTCTTCATACTATCTTCTTGAAAATTTTGCCTGTTTTGAATTTTTTTTATCCATTCCCTACCTCAGCACAATTTTGAGGGCAGGTGTCCTTTACAGCCCTGAGTCCTTGTGAATGGTAAGTGACCATTAGCTGTGGGTTAAAAGCTGCTCTTGCGGGAATCGGCCACATGGCGGCAGCATTTCTCCTTTACCAAATCTGGTTACTAGGTCAACAGAGCCTTACTGGAAGTGGTGTTCTAGGTTGTAAATTAGAATGGCATGTGAGAGGAAAACGCCCTTTAATTTATGTCTCATTACTTCTTGTTGTTATTTTTAACTTAATTTTTATTTTATATCACAGCAAACTTGATTACAACGTTTTGTTTGTTCTAGGTGTGCAAGATGTGGTTCTTTCACACATATACATATATCTATTCTTCTTCGGAGCCTTTTCCCATGTAGGTTATGACACAATGTTGAGTAGTCTTCTCTTGGTATTTCGTAGGTCTTTGGTGATTACATATTTCACAGGTGTTTGTATCTCTCTGTTAACCTCAATACGGTAATGTATCCATTCCTCACACCTTTCTATTTGGTGAACCATACATTTTTATATTGATTCTATGATAGTGTTTCTCTGTGGAAATATCTTTGTTTGTATCATTTTTTAGGTAACCCCTATATATGATATGATAGGATATGTGTCTTTCGCTTTCTCACTTACTCCAAGTTGCGTGATTACTTCTAGACTCATCTACGGTGCTGCAAATGGCATTGTTTCATTTTTTCACTAGCTCATATTCCATCTGTACAGGTAGCAGTTCTTCTTTGTCCACCCATCTGTCAGTGGCCTTTTTGGTTACTTCCATATCTTGGCTATTGTAATAGTGTGCAATGCAGATTTGCGTGGCTGTGTCCTTCCAATTCTGTCTTCTTAGTTTATAGGTCCAGGAATAGGTCTGCTGGATCATATGGTAGCTCAATGTTTACTTTTTAAAGGCACCTCTGTTCTGTTCTCCTTAGTGGCTCTTTCCAGGTTACGTCCCACTTAAAGTGGAGGGCATGTATTTCTTCCCAGCACCTTCAGGATTTATTCTTTGTAGTTTTTGCTGATGATTATTCTGAGTGGTGTGAGCTGATACCTCTTTGTGGTTGAATTTGCATGTGTCTCATAATGCGTTGAAATTGAGCTTTAAGACATGATCTTTTTATTTTTCCAGCTGTGATTAGAGCTTATTTCTTCACAGTGTTTTCTTAAAGTATGTGTCACCATTTGAAATATTTTGGCCATTATCTCCCTCAAGACATTTTGAGGGCAGGTTTCATTTACAGCCCTGCAGTACTTGTTCATATGAAGTGACCATTAGCTCAGGCTTTAAACCTGCTTTTGCAGGTAACGGCCAGAGAGCGGCAGCCTTTCTACGTTTCCCATGCTGGTACTAGGGAAACAGACCTACCGGCCAGTGGTGTTCTTCGGTTATAAATTAGAGTGCAATGTGCCCGGATAAACCCACAAATGTTGATGTCTCCTTGCTTTTGTTTGTTTTTAAATTGAATTTATATTTATTATTAGAGTAATATTCCATTGTGTACGTGGACCACTTCTTCTTGGTGCATTCCTCGGTTGATGGACATTTTCATTGCTTCCAAGTGCTGGCTATGGTAAATCTTGCTGGCGTACAGGTTTGCCAGCCTGTGACTTTTTGATTCTCATTTTCTCAGGTGATAGGCCAAGCAGTGGTTGTGATTGATTGACTGGTAGCTCAATGTTTCCCTTTTCAAAGCACCTACACTGTGTTTTCATTAGTGGCTCTTTACATGCCCCCCCTTACAACCGAAGGTACGCATTTCTCCACACTCCCTTCACGGTTTATTTTTTGCAGGATTTTTCCTAATGGCCATTCTGACTGCTGTGAGCTGATAGGTTTTTGTAATATGGGTATGCATGTCATTAAAATTTTTTAAATTCGTCATATTCCTACCCCTTTTTCTTTTCTCTTAAAAGAAAAACCCGTGAGTACAATATAGCTCTTGAACTTGTCTTCTTCGAAGCTTGCCCTCTTTTGAATTTTTTGGTCGATTTTTGACCCCAGAAATTTTCTGGAGGGCAGGTATCATTTACAGAACTGCAAGTTGGTGAAAATTTAGTGACCTTTTGCAGTGGGTGCAAAGCTGCTGTTGTGGGAAACGGCCACAAGGAGGTAGCATTTCTCCATTCCCCAATCTGGGTACTAGGGCAGCAGAGCCTTTCTGGAAGTCATTGTCCTAGGTTGTAAATTAGAATGGAAATTGCCAGGAGAAATCCCCATAAGTTTATGTCTCATTACTTCTTCTTGGTTTTTAAAATTTTTTTAATCTGGGTAAAGTTTAGAATATTGTTTGTCCTAGGTGTACACAATCTGGTTCATTTGTACATTATGTATGTCTATTAATGTACAGATCCTCTTCCCATGTAAAATATTACAGTGTTCCGTCGACCTCCCTTGCTATATGTTCGGTGTTTTTGATACATGTATATAATATGTATTTGTATATGTATAGTAACACTAATGTTCATTTCTCAATTTCCCCCCTCCTTTCCTTTCAGATGAGCATAGTTTGTTTTCTAAGCCTGTGAGTGTCTTTCTCTTTGGAAATATGTTCATCTGTGTCAGTTATTAGATAATGCCATAAGTGATAATATAGGATATAGGTGTTTTGCTTTCCGACCTACTTCATGTTTTGTGATTATCTCCAGGCTCAAGTATGGTGCCTCAAAGAGCAGTGCTTCAATGTTTTCCATGGCTAATATTCCATTGTGTACATGGACCACTTCTTCTTGGTGCATTCCTCTGTCGATGGACATTTTCGTTGCTTCCAAGTGTTGCCTATGGTAAATATTGCTGGAGTGCAGGATTGCCAGCCTGTGATTTTTGATTTTCATTTTCTCAGGTGATAGACCCAGCAGTGGGTATGATTGATTGACTGGTACGGTAGCTCAACGTTTACCTTTTCAAGGCAACTCCATTGTGCTTTCATTAGTGGCTCTTACCACGTCCCCCTTAGAATCAAGGGTACGCATTTCTCCACAATCACGTCAGCATTTATTGTTGGCAGAATTTTTTTTGATGGCCATTATGACTGGTGTGAGCTGATAGGTTTTTGTAATTTGGGTTTACATGTCTGTAAAAATTCCTACAATTCTTCATTTTTCCACGGCTTTTTCTTTTCTGTTAAAAGAAAAAAGCAAAAAAGTGTGAGTATAATATACCTCTTCAAATATTCTTTTTGGAAGGTTGCACTCTAGAATTTTTTGGTCGATTTTCGACCTCAGTATTTTTTGGAGGGCAGGTGTCATTTACAGAACTGCAATTGGTGAATATTTAGTGACCTTTTGCAGTGGGTTTAAAGCTGCTGTTGTGGGAAACAGCCACAAGGATGCAGCATTTCTCCATTCCCAAATCTGGGTACTAGGGCAGCAGAGCCATTCTAGAAGTCGTTTGTCTAGGTTGTAAATTTGAATGGAATGTGCCAGGAAAACCCCCCATAAGTCTATGTCTCATTACTCCTAGTTCGTTGTTTTAATTTTTTCAATTGGGGTAATGGTTAGAATGTTGCTTGTCCAAGGTGTACACACTCTGGTTCATCTACATATTCTACATACCTATTTATGTAGAGATCCTCTTCCCTTGTAAATTATTACAGTGTTCCGTAATCCTTCCTTGCTATATGGTCGGTCTTTTTGATATATGTATATAATATGTATTTGTATACATATGGTAACGCTAATCTTCATTTATCCATTCCCCCCACCTTTACTTTTAGATAAGCATAGTTCTTTTTTAATAAGTCTGTGATTGACTTTCTGTGTGGAAATATGTTCATTTGTGTCAGTTATTAGATAACGCCTATAAGTGCTATCATAGGATATAGGACTTTTGCTTTCCGACTTACCTCATGTTCTGTGATTATCTCCAAGATCATCTATGGGGCCTCAAAGAGCAGTGTTTCATGGTTTTCCATGGCTAGTATTCATTGTGTACATGGACCACTTCTTCTTTATCCTTTCATCTGTAGATGGACATTTTGGTTTCTTCACTGTCTTGTCTATTGTGAATAAGGCTGCAGTGCAGCTTTTGCAGCCCGGGTCTTCTTCATTCTGGTCTTCTCAGGTGAGAGGCCCATTGGTGCGCCTGCTGGATTGACTGGTACCTCAATTTTTCCTTTTCAACGCAGCTCTTTCCTGTTCTCATTATTAGCGTTTAACCCTTTTACATCTCACCAGCAGCTAGAGGGTACACAGTTCTCTAAAACCTCTTCAGCATTTATTGTTTGTAGACTTTTTGCCAATGGTCAGTCGACTGGTGTGAGTTGAAGACTTTTTGTAGATTAGATTGCATGAGTCTAATACTTCCTGAGGCTGAGCTTTTATCCATTTTCCTTTCTTTAAAAAGAGAGTGAGTAAAACTTACCTCTTCATACTATCTTCTTGAAAATTTTGCCTGTTTTGAATTTTTTTTATCCATTCCCTACCTCAGCACAATTTTGAGGGCAGGTGTCCTTTACAGCCCTGAGTCCTTGTGAATGGTAAGTGACCATTAGCTGTGGGTTAAAAGCTGCTCTTGCGGGAATCGGCCACATGGCGGCAGCATTTCTCCTTTACCAAATCTGGTTACTAGGTCAACAGAGCCTTACTGGAAGTGGTGTTCTAGGTTGTAAATTAGAATGGCATGTGAGAGGAAAACGCCCTTTAATTTATGTCTCATTACTTCTTGTTGTTATTTTTAACTTAATTTTTATTTTATATCACAGCAAACTTGATTACAACGTTTTGTTTGTTCTAGGTGTGCAAGATGTGGTTCTTTCACACATATACATATATCTATTCTTCTTCGGAGCCTTTTCCCATGTAGGTTATGACACAATGTTGAGTAGTCTTCTCTTGGTATTTCGTAGGTCTTTGGTGATTACATATTTCACAGGTGTTTGTATCTCTCTGTTAACCTCAATACGGTAATGTATGCATTCCTCACACCTTTCTAATTGGTGAACCATAAGTTTTTTTATTGATTCTATGATAGTGTTTCTCTGTGGAAATATCTTTGTTTGTATCATTTTTTAGGTAACCCCTATATATGATATGATAGGATATGTGTCTTTCGCTTTCTCACTTACTCCAAGTTGCGTGATTACTTCTAGACTCATCTACGGTGCTGCAAATGGCATTGTTTCATTTTTTCACTAGCTCATATTCCATCTGTACAGGTAGCAGTTCTTCTTTGTCCACCCATCTGTCAGTGGCCTTTTTGGTTACTTCCATATCTTGGCTATTGTAATAGTGTGCAATGCAGATTTGCGTGGCTGTGTCCTTCCAATTCTGTCTTCTTAGTTTATAGGTCCAGGAATAGGTCTGCTGGATCATATGGTAGCTCAATGTTTACTTTTTAAAGGCACCTCTGTTCTGTTCTCCTTAGTGGCTCTTTCCAGGTTACGTCCCACTTAAAGTGGAGGGCATGTATTTCTTCCCAGCACCTTCAGGATTTATTCTTTGTAGTTTTTGCTGATGATTATTCTGAGTGGTGTGAGCTGATACCTCTTTGTGGTTGAATTTGCATGTGTCTCATAATGCGTTGAAATTGAGCTTTAAGACATGATCTTTTTATTTTTCCAGCTGTGATTAGAGCTTATTTCTTCACAGTGTTTTCTTAAAGTATGTGTCACCATTTGTAATATTTTGGCCATTATCTCCCTCAAGACATTTTGAGGGCAGGTTTCATTTACAGCCCTGCAGTACTTGTTCATATGAAGTGACCATTAGCTCAGGCTTTAAACCTGCTTTTGCAGGTAACGGCCAGAGAGCGGCAGCCTTTCTACGTTTCCCATGCTGGTACTAGGGAAACAGACCTACCGGCCAGTGGTGTTCTTCGGTTATAAATTAGAGTGCAATGTGCCCGGATAAACCCACAAATGTTGATGTCTCCTTGCTTTGGTTTGTTTTTAAATTGAGTTTATATTTATTATTAGAGTAATATTCCATTGTGTACGTGGACCACTTCTTCTTGGTGCATTCCTCGGTTGATGGACATTTTCATTGCTTCCAAGTGCTGGCTATGGTAAATCTTGCTGGCGTACAGGTTTGCCAGCCTGTGACTTTTTGATTCTCATTTTCTCAAGTGATAGGCCAAGCAGTGGTTGTGATTGATTGACTGGTAGCTCAATGTTTCCCTTTTCAAAGCACCTACACTGTGTTTTCATTAGTGGCTCTTTACATGCCCCCCCTTACAACCGAAGGTACGCATTTCTCCACACTCCCTTCACGGTTTATTTTTTGCAGCATTTTTCCTAATGGCCATTCTGACTGCTGTGAGCTGATAGGTTTTTGTAATATGGGTATGCATGTCATTAAAATTTTTTAAATTCGTCATATTCCTACCCCTTTTTCTTTTCTCTTAAAAGAAAAACCCGTGAGTACAATATAGCTCTTGAACTTGTCTTCTTCGAAGCTTGCCCTCTTTTGAATTTTTTGGTCGATTTTTGACCCCAGAAATTTTCTGGAGGGCAGGTATCATTTATAGAACTGCAAGTTGGTGAAAATTTAGTGACCTTTTGCAGTGGGTTCAAAGCTGCTGTTGTGGGAAACGGCCACAAGGAGGTAGCATTTCTCCATTCCCCAATCTGGGTACTAGGGCAGCAGAGCCTTTCTGGAAGTCATTGTCCTAGGTTGTAAATTAGAATGGAAATTGCCAGGAGAAATCCACATAAGTTTATGTCTCATTACTTCTTCTTGGTTTTTAAAATTTTTTTAATCTGGGTAAAGTTTAGAATATTGTTTGTCCTAGGTGTACACAATCTGGTTCATTTGTACATTATGTATGTCTATTAATGTACAGATCCTCTTCCCATGTAAAATATTACAGTGTTCCGTCGACCTCCCTTGCTATATGTTCGGTGTTTTTGATACATGTATATAATATGTATTTGTATATGTATGGTAACACTAATGTTCATTTCTCAATTTCCCCCCTCCTTTCCTTTCAGATGAGCATAGTTTGTTTTCTAAGCCTGTGAGTGTCTTTCTCTTTGGAAATATGTTCATCTGTGTCAGTTATTAGATAATGCCATAAGTGATAATATAGGATATAGGTGTTTTGCTTTCCGACCTACTTCATGTTTTGTGATTATCTCCAGGCTCAAGTATGGTGCCTCAAAGAGCAGTGCTTCAATGTTTTCCATGGCTAATATTCCATTGTGTACATGGACCACTTCTTCTTGGTGCATTCCTCTGTCGATGGACATTTTCGTTGCTTCCAAGTGTTGCCTATGGTAAATATTGCTGGAGTGCAGGATTGCCAGCCTGTGATTTTTGATTTTCATTTTCTCAGGTGATAGACCCAGCAGTGGGTATGATTGATTGACTGGTATGGTAGCTCAACGTTTACCTTTTCAAGGCAACTCCATTGTGCTTTCATTAGTGGCTCTTACCACGTCCCCCTTAGAATCAAGGGTACGCATTTCTCCACAATCACGTCAGCATTTATTGTTGGCAGAATTTTTTTTGATGGCCATTATGACTGGTGTGAGCTGATAGGTTTTTGTAATTTGGGTTTACATGTCTGTAAAAATTCCTACAATTCTTCATTTTTCCACGGCTTTTTCTTTTCTGTTAAAAGAAAAAAGCAAAAAAGTGTGAGTATAATATACCTCTTCAAATATTCTTTTTGGAAGGTTGCACTCTAGAATTTTTTGGTCGATTTTCGACCTCAGTATTTTTTGGAGGGCAGGTGTCATTTACAGAACTGCAATTGGTGAATATTTAGTGACCTTTTGCAGTGGGTTTAAAGCTGCTGTTGTGGGAAACGGCCACAAGGATGCAGCATTTCTCCATTCCCAAATCTGGGTACTAGGGCAGCAGAGCCATTCTAGAAGTCGTTTGTCTAGGTTGTAAATTTGAATGGAATGTGCCAGGAAAACCCCCCATAAGTCTATGTCTCATTACTCCTAGTTCGTTGTTTTAATTTTTTCAATTGGGGTAATGGTTAGAATGTTGCTTGTCCAAGGTGTACACACTCTGGTTCATCTACATATTCTACATACCTATTTATGTAGAGATCCTCTTCCCTTGTAAATTATTACAGTGTTCCGTAATCCTTCCTTGCTATATGGTCGGTCTTTTTGATATATGTATATAATATGTATTTGTATACATATGGTAACGCTAATCTTCATTTATCCATTCCCCCCACCTTTACTTTTAGATAAGCATAGTTCTTTTTTAATAAGTCTGTGATTGACTTTCTGTGTGGAAATATGTTCATTTGTGTCAGTTATTAGATAACGCCTATAAGTGATATCATAGGATATAGGACTTTTGCTTTCCGACTTACCTCATGTTCTGTGATTATCTCCAAGATCATCTATGGGGCCTCAAAGAGCAGTGTTTCATTGTTTTCCATGGCTAGTATTCATTGTGTACATGGACCACTTCTTCTTTATCCTTTCATCTGTAGATGGACATTTTGGTTGCTTCACTGTCTTGTCTATTGTGAATAAGGCTGCAGTGCAGCTTTTGCAGCCCGGGTCTTCTTCATTCTGGTCTTCTCAGGTGAGAGGCCCATTGGTGCGCCTGCTGGATTGACTGGTACCTCAATTTTTCCTTTTAAACGCAGCTCTTTCCTGTTCTCATTATTAGCGTTTAACCCTTTTACATCTCACCAGCAGCTAGAGGGTACACAGTTCTCTAAAACCTCTTCAGCATTTATTGTTTGTAGACTTTTTGCCAATGGTCAGTCGACTGGTGTGAGTTGAAGACTTTTTGTAGATTAGATTGCATGAGTCTAATACTTCCTGAGGCTGAGCTTTTATCCATTTTCCTTTCTTTAAAAAGAGAGTGAGTAAAACTTACCTCTTCATACTATCTTCTTGAAAATTTTGCCTGTTTTGAATTATTTTTATCCATTCCCTACCTCAGCACAATTTTGAGGGCAGGTGTCCTTTACAGCCCTGAGTCCTTGTGAATGGTAAGTGACCATTAGCTGTGGGTTAAAAGCTGCTCTTGCGGGAATCGGCCACATGGCGGCAGCATTTCTCCTTTACCAAATCTGGTTACTAGGTCAACAGAGCCTTACTGGAAGTGGTGTTCTAGGTTGTAAATTAGAATGGCATGTGAGAGGAAAACGCCCTTTAATTTATGTCTCATTACTTCTTGTTGTTATTTTTAACTTAATTTTTATTTTTTATCACAGCAAACTTGATTACAATGTTTTGTTTGTTCTAGGTGTGCAAGATGTGGTTCTTTCACACATATACATATATCTATTCTTCTTCGGAGCCTTTTCCCATGTAGGTTATGACACAATGTTGAGTAGTCTTCTCTTGGTATTGCGTAGGTCTTTGGTGATTACATATTTCACAGGTGTTTGTATCTCTCTGTTAACCTCAATACGGTAATGTATCCATTCCTCACACCTTTCTATTTGGTGAACCGTACGTTTTTATATTGATTCTATGATAGTGTTTCTCTGTGGAAATATCTTTGTTTGTATCATTTTTTAGGTAACCCCTATATATGATATGATAGGATATGTGTCTTTCGCTTTCTCACTTACTCCAAGTTGCGTGATTACTTCTAGACTCATCTACGGTGCTGCAAATGGCATTGTTTCATTTTTTCACTAGCTCATATTCCATCTGTACAGGTAGCAGTTCTTCTTTGTCCACCCATCTGTCGGTGGACTTTTTGGTTACTTCCATATCTTGGCTATTGTAATAGTATGCAATGCAGATTTGCGTGGCTGTGTCCTTCCAATTCTGTCTTCTTAGTTTATAGGTCCAGGAATAGGTCTGCTGGATCATATGGTAGCTCAATGTTTACTTTTTAAAGGCACCTCTGTTCTGTTCTCCTTAGTGGCTCTTTCCAGGTTACGTCCCACTTAAAGTGGAGGGCATGTATTTCTTCCCAGCACCTTCAGGATTTATTCTTTGTAGTTTTTGCTGATGATTATTCTGAGTGGTGTGAGCTGATACCTCTTTGTGGTTGAATTTGCATGTGTCTCATAATGCGTTGAAATTGAGCTTTAAGACATGATCTTTTTATTTTTCCAGCTGTGATTAGAGCTTATTTCTTCACAGTGTTTTCTTAAAGTATGTGTCACCATTTGAAATATTTTGGCCATTATCTCCCTCAAGACATTTTGAGGGCAGGTTTCATTTACAGCCCTGCAGTACTTGTTCATATGAAGTGACCATTAGCTCAGGCTTTAAACCTGCTTTTGCAGGTAACGGCCAGAGAGCGGCAGCCTTTCTACGTTTCCCATGCTGGTACTAGGGAAACAGACCTACCGGCCAGTGGTGTTCTTCGGTTATAAATTAGAGTGCAATGTGCCCGGATAAACCCACAAATGTTGATGTCTCCTTGCTTTGGTTTGTTTTTAAATTGAGTTTATATTTATTATTAGAGTAATATTCCATTGTGTACGTGGACCACTTCTTCTTGGTGCATTCCTCGGTTGATGGACATTTTCATTGCTTCCAAGTGCTGGCTATGGTAAATCTTGCTGGCGTACAGGTTTGCCAGCCTGTGACTTTTTGATTCTCATTTTCTCAAGTGATAGGCCAAGCAGTGGTTGTGATTGATTGACTGGTAGCTCAATGTTTCCCTTTTCAAAGCACCTACACTGTGTTTTCATTAGTGGCTCTTTACATGCCCCCCCTTACAACCGAAGGTACGCATTTCTCCACACTCCCTTCACGGTTTATTTTTTGCAGCATTTTTCCTAATGGCCATTCTGACTGCTGTGAGCTGATAGGTTTTTGTAATATGGGTATGCATGTCATTAAAATTTTTTAAATTCGTCATATTCCTACCCCTTTTTCTTTTCTCTTAAAAGAAAAACCCGTGAGTACAATATAGCTCTTGAACTTGTCTTCTTCGAAGCTTGTCCTCTTTTGAATTTTTTGGTCGATTTTTGACCCCAGAAATTTTCTGGAGGGCAGGTATCATTTACAGAACTGCAAGTTGGTGAAAATTTAGTGACGTTTTGCAGTGGGTTCAAAGCTGCTGTTGTGGGAAACGGCCACAAGGAGGTAGCATTTCTCCATTCCCCAATCTGGGTACTAGGGCAGCAGAGCCTTTCTGGAAGTCATTGTCCTAGGTTGTAAATTAGAATGGAAATTGCCAGGGGAAATACCCATAAGTTTATGTCTCATTACTTCTTCTTGGTTTTTAAAATTTTTTTAATCTGGGTAAAGTTTAGAATATTGTTTGTCCTAGGTGTACACAATCTGGTTCATTTGTACATTATGTATGTCTATTAATGTACAGATCCTCTTCCCATGTAAAATATTACAGTGTTCCGTCGACCGCCCTTGCTATATGTTCGGTGTTTTTGATACATGTATATAATATGTATTTGTATATGTATAGTAACACTAATGTTCATTTCTCAATTTCCCCCCTCCTTTCCTTTCAGATGAGCATAGTTTGTTTTCTAAGCCTGTGAGTGTCTTTCTCTTTGGAAATATGTTCATCTGTGTCAGTTATTAGATAATGCCATAAGTGATAATATAGGATATAGGTGTTTTGCTTTCCGACCTACTTCATGTTTTGTGATTATCTCCAGGCTCAAGTATGGTGCCTCAAAGAGCAGTGCTTCAATGTTTTCCATGGCTAATATTCCATTGTGTACATGGACCACTTCTTCTTGGTGCATTCCTCTGTCGATGGACATTTTCGTTGCTTCCAAGTGTTGCCTATGGTAAATATTGCTGGAGTGCAGGATTGCCAGCCTGTGATTTTTGATTTTCATTTTCTCAGGTGATAGACCCAGCAGTGGGTATGATTGATTGACTGGTACGGTAGCTCAACGTTTACCTTTTCAAGGCAACTCCATTGTGCTTTCATTAGTGGCTCTTACCACGTCCCCCTTAGAATCAAGGGTACGCATTTCTCCACAATCACGTCAGCATTTATTGTTGGCAGAATTTTTTTTGATGGCCATTATGACTGGTGTGAGCTGATAGGTTTTTGTAATTTGGGTTTACATGTCTGTAAAAATTCCTACAATTCTTCATTTTTCCACGGCTTTTTCTTTTCTGTTAAAAGAAAAAAGCAAAAAAGTGTGAGTATAATATACCTCTTCAAATATTCTTTTTGGAAGGTTGCACTCTAGAATTTTTTGGTCGATTTTCGACCTCAGTATTTTTTGGAGGGCAGGTGTCATTTACAGAACTGCAATTGGTGAATATTTAGTGACCTTTTGCAGTGGGTTTAAAGCTGCTGTTGTGGGAAACGGCCACAAGGATGCAGCATTTCTCCATTCCCAAATCTGGGTACTAGGGCAGCAGAGCCATTCTAGAAGTCGTTTGTCTAGGTTGTAAATTTGAATGGAATGTGCCAGGAAAACCCCCCATAAGTCTATGTCTCATTACTCCTAGTTCGTTGTTTTAATTATTTCAATTGGGGTAATGGTTAGAATGTTGCTTGTCCAAGGTGTACACACTCTGGTTCATCTACATATTCTACATACCTATTTATGTAGAGATCCTCTTCCCTTGTAAATTATTACAGTGTTCCGTAATCCTTCCTTGCTATATGGTCGGTCTTTTTGATATATGTATATAATATGTATTTGTATACATATGGTAACGCTAATCTTCATTTATCCATTCCCCCCACCTTTACTTTTAGATAAGCATAGTTCTTTTTTAATAAGTCTGTGATTGACTTTCTGTGTGGAAATATGTTCATTTGTGTCAGTTATTAGATAACGCCTATAAGTGATATCATAGGATATAGGACTTTTGCTTTCCGACTTACCTCATGTTCTGTGATTATCTCCAAGATCATCTATGGGGCCTCAAAGAGCAGTGTTTCATTGTTTTCCATGGCTAGTATTCATTGTGTACATGGACCACTTCTTCTTTATCCTTTCATCTGTAGATGGACATTTTGGTTGCTTCACTGTCTTGTCTATTGTGAATAAGGCTGCAGTGCAGCTTTTGCAGCCCGGGTCTTCTTCATTCTGGTCTTCTCAGGTGAGAGGCCCATTGGTGCGCCTGCTGGATTGACTGGTACCTCAATTTTTCCTTTTAAACGCAGCTCTTTCCTGTTCTCATTATTAGCGTTTAACCCTTTTACATCTCACCAGCAGCTAGAGGGTACACAGTTCTCTAAAACCTCTTCAGCATTTATTGTTTGTAGACTTTTTGCCATTGGTCAGTCGACTGGTGTGAATTGAAGACTTTTTGTAGAGTAGATTGCATGAGTCTAATACTTCCTCAGGCTGAGCTTTTATCAATTTTCCTTTCTTTAAAAAGAGAGTGAGTAAAACTTACCTCTTCATACTATCTTCTTGAAAATTTTGCCTGTTTTGAATTATTTTTATCCATTCCCTACCTCAGCACAATTTTGAGGGCAGGTGTCCTTTACAGCCCTGAGTCCTTGTGAATGGTAAGTGACCATTTGCTGTGGGTTAAAAGCTGCTATTGCGGGAATCGGCCACATGGCGGCAGCATTTCTCCTTTACCAAATCTGGTTACTAGGTCAACAGAGCCTTACTGGAAGTGGTGTTCTAGGTTGTAAATTAGAATGGCATGTGAGAGGAAAACGCCCTTTAATTTATGTCTCATTACTTCTTGTTGTTATTTTTAACTTAATTTTTATTTTATATCACAGCAAACTTGATTACAATGTTTTGTTTGTTCTAGGTGTGCAAGATGTGGTTCTTTCACACATATACATATATCTATTCTTCTTCGGAGCCTTTTCCCATGTAGGTTATGACACAATGTTGAGTAGTCTTCTCTTGGTATTGCGTAGGTCTTTGGTGATTACATATTTCACAGGTGTTTGTATCTCTCTGTTAACCTCAATACGGTAATGTATCCATTCCTCACACCTTTCTATTTGGTGAACCGTACGTTTTTATATTGATTCTATGATAGTGTTTCTCTGTGGAAATATCTTTGTTTGTATCATTTTTTAGGTAACCCCTATATATGATATGATAGGATATGTGTCTTTCGCTTTCTCACTTACTCCAAGTTGCGTGATTACTTCTAGACTCATCTACGGTGCTGCAAATGGCATTGTTTCATTTTTTCACTAGCTCATATTCCATCTGTACAGGTAGCAGTTCTTCTTTGTCCACCCATCTGTCGGTGGACTTTTTGGTTACTTCCATATCTTGGCTATTGTAATAGTATGCAATGCAGATTTGCGTGGCTGTGTCCTTCCAATTCTGTCTTCTTAGTTTATAGGTCCAGGAATAGGTCTGCTGGATCATATGGTAGCTCAATGTTTACTTTTTAAAGGCACCTCTGTTCTGTTCTCCTTAGTGGCTCTTTCCAGGTTACGTCCCACTTAAAGTGGAGGGCATGTATTTCTTCCCAGCACCTTCAGGATTTATTCTTTGTAGTTTTTGCTGATGATTATTCTGAGTGGTGTGAGCTGATACCTCTTTGTGGTTGAATTTGCATGTGTCTCATAATGCGTTGAAATTGAGCTTTAAGACATGATCTTTTTATTTTTCCAGCTGTGATTAGAGCTTATTTCTTCACAGTGTTTTCTTAAAGTATGTGTCACCATTTGAAATATTTTGGCCATTATCTCCCTCAAGACATTTTGAGGGCAGGTTTCATTTACAGCCCTGCAGTACTTGTTCATATGAAGTGACCATTAGCTCAGGCTTTAAACCTGCTTTTGCAGGTAACGGCCAGAGAGCGGCAGCCTTTCTACGTTTCCCATGCTGGTACTAGGGAAACAGACCTACCGGCCAGTGGTGTTCTTCGGTTATAAATTAGAGTGCAATGTGCCCGGATAAACCCACAAATGTTGATGTCTCCTTGCTTTGGTTTGTTTTTAAATTGAGTTTATATTTATTATTAGAGTAATATTCCATTGTGTACGTGGACCACTTCTTCTTGGTGCATTCCTCGGTTGATGGACATTTTCATTGCTTCCAAGTGCTGGCTATGGTAAATCTTGCTGGCGTACAGGTTTGCCAGCCTGTGACTTTTTGATTCTCATTTTCTCAAGTGATAGGCCAAGCAGTGGTTGTGATTGATTGACTGGTAGCTCAATGTTTCCCTTTTCAAAGCACCTACACTGTGTTTTCATTAGTGGCTCTTTACATGCCCCCCCTTACAACCGAAGGTACGCATTTCTCCACACTCCCTTCACGGTTTATTTTTTGCAGCATTTTTCCTAATGGCCATTCTGACTGCTGTGAGCTGATAGGTTTTTGTAATATGGGTATGCATGTCATTAAAATTTTTTAAATTCGTCATATTCCTACCCCTTTTTCTTTTCTCTTAAAAGAAAAACCCGTGAGTACAATATAGCTCTTGAACTTGTCTTCTTCGAAGCTTGTCCTCTTTTGAATTTTTTGGTCGATTTTTGACCCCAGAAATTTTCTGGAGGGCAGGTATCATTTACAGAACTGCAAGTTGGTGAAAATTTAGTGACGTTTTGCAGTGGGTTCAAAGCTGCTGTTGTGGGAAACGGCCACAAGGAGGTAGCATTTCTCCATTCCCCAATCTGGGTACTAGGGCAGCAGAGCCTTTCTGGAAGTCATTGTCCTAGGTTGTAAATTAGAATGGAAATTGCCAGGGGAAATACCCATAAGTTTATGTCTCATTACTTCTTCTTGGTTTTTAAAATTTTTTTAATCTGGGTAAAGTTTAGAATATTGTTTGTCCTAGGTGTACACAATCTGGTTCATTTGTACATTATGTATGTCTATTAATGTACAGATCCTCTTCCCATGTAAAATATTACAGTGTTCCGTCGACCGCCCTTGCTATATGTTCGGTGTTTTTGATACATGTATATAATATGTATTTGTATATGTATAGTAACACTAATGTTCATTTCTCAATTTCCCCCCTCCTTTCCTTTCAGATGAGCATAGTTTGTTTTCTAAGCCTGTGAGTGTCTTTCTCTTTGGAAATATGTTCATCTGTGTCAGTTATTAGATAATGCCATAAGTGATAATATCGGATATAGGTGTTTTGCTTTCCGACCTACTTCATGTTTTGTGATTATCTCCAGGCTCAAGTATGGTGCCTCAAAGAGCAGTGCTTCAATGTTTTCCATGGCTAATATTCCATTGTGTACATGGACCACTTCTTCTTGGTGCATTCCTCTGTCGATGGACATTTTCGTTGCTTCCAAGTGTTGCCTATGGTAAATATTGCTGGAGTGCAGGATTGCCAGCCTGTGATTTTTGATTTTCATTTTCTCAGGTGATAGACCCAGCAGTGGGTATGATTGATTGACTGGTACGGTAGCTCAACGTTTACCTTTTCAAGGTAACTCCATTGTGCTTTCATTAGTGGCTCTTACCACGTCCCCCTTAGAATCAAGGGTACGCATTTCTCCACAATCACGTCAGCATTTATTGTTGGCAGAATTTTTTTTGATGGCCATTATGACTGGTGTGAGCTGATAGGTTTTTGTAATTTGGGTTTACATGTCTGTAAAAATTCCTACAATTCTTCATTTTTCCACGGCTTTTTCTTTTCTGTTAAAAGAAAAAAGCAAAAAAGTGTGAGTATAATATACCTCTTCAAATATTCTTTTTGGAAGGTTGCACTCTAGAATTTTTTGGTCGATTTTCGACCTCAGTATTTTTTGGAGGGCAGGTGTCATTTACAGAACTGCAATTGGTGAATATTTAGTGACCTTTTGCAGTGGGTTTAAAGCTGCTGTTGTGGGAAACGGCCACAAGGATGCAGCATTTCTCCATTCCCAAATCTGGGTACTAGGGCAGCAGAGCCATTCTAGAAGTCGTTTGTCTAGGTTGTAAATTTGAATGGAATGTGCCAGGAAAACCCCCCATAAGTCTATGTCTCATTACTCCTAGTTCGTTGTTTTAATTATTTCAATTGGGGTAATGGTTAGAATGTTGCTTGTCCAAGGTGTACACACTCTGGTTCATCTACATATTCTACATACCTATTTATGTAGAGATCCTCTTCCCTTGTAAATTATTACAGTGTTCCGTAATCCTTCCTTGCTATATGGTCGGTCTTTTTGATATATGTATATAATATGTATTTGTATACATATGGTAACGCTAATCTTCATTTATCCATTCCCCCCACCTTTACTTTTAGATAAGCATAGTTCTTTTTTAATAAGTCTGTGATTGACTTTCTGTGTGGAAATATGTTCATTTGTGTCAGTTATTAGATAACGCCTATAAGTGATATCATAGGATATAGGACTTTTGCTTTCCGACTTACCTCATGTTCTGTGATTATCTCCAAGATCATCTATGGGGCCTCAAAGAGCAGTGTTTCATTGTTTTCCATGGCTAGTATTCATTGTGTACATGGACCACTTCTTCTTTATCCTTTCATCTGTAGATGGACATTTTGGTTGCTTCACTGTCTTGTCTATTGTGAATAAGGCTGCAGTGCAGCTTTTGCAGCCCGGGTCTTCTTCATTCTGGTCTTCTCAGGTGAGAGGCCCATTGGTGCGCCTGCTGGATTGACTGGTACCTCAATTTTTCCTTTTAAACGCAGCTCTTTCCTGTTCTCATTATTAGCGTTTAACCCTTTTACATCTCACCAGCAGCTAGAGGGTACACAGTTCTCTAAAACCTCTTCAGCATTTATTGTTTGTAGACTTTTTGCCATTGGTCAGTCGACTGGTGTGAATTGAAGACTTTTTGTAGAGTAGATTGCATGAGTCTAATACTTCCTCAGGCTGAGCTTTTATCAATTTTCCTTTCTTTAAAAAGAGAGTGAGTAAAACTTACCTCTTCATACTATCTTCTTGAAAATTTTGCCTGTTTTGAATTATTTTTATCCATTCCCTACCTCAGCACAATTTTGAGGGCAGGTGTCCTTTACAGCCCTGAGTCCTTGTGAATGGTAAGTGACCATTTGCTGTGGGTTAAAAGCTGCTATTGCGGGAATCGGCCACATGGCGGCAGCATTTCTCCTTTACCAAATCTGGTTACTAGGTCAACAGAGCCTTACTGGAAGTGGTGTTCTAGGTTGTAAATTAGAATGGCATGTGAGAGGAAAACGCCCTTTAATTTATGTCTCATTACTTCTTGTTGTTATTTTTAACTTAATTTTTATTTTATATCACAGCAAACTTGATTACAATGTTTTGTTTGTTCTAGGTGTGCAAGATGTGGTTCTTTCACACATATACATATATCTATTCTTCTTCGGAGCCTTTTCCCATGTAGGTTATGACACAATGTTGAGTAGTCTTCTCTTGGTATTGCGTAGGTCTTTGGTGATTACATATTTCACAGGTGTTTGTATCTCTCTGTTAACCTCAATACGGTAATGTATCCATTCCTCACACCTTTCTATTTGGTGAACCGTACGTTTTTATATTGATTCTATGATAGTGTTTCTCTGTGGAAATATCTTTGTTTGTATCATTTTTTAGGTAACCCCTATATATGATATGATAGGATATGTGTCTTTCGCTTTCTCACTTACTCCAAGTTGCGTGATTACTTCTAGACTCATCTACGGTGCTGCAAATGGCATTGTTTCATTTTTTCACTAGCTCATATTCCATCTGTACAGGTAGCAGTTCTTCTTTGTCCACCCATCTGTCGGTGGACTTTTTGGTTACTTCCATATCTTGGCTATTGTAATAGTATGCAATGCAGATTTGCGTGGCTGTGTCCTTCCAATTCTGTCTTCTTAGTTTATAGGTCCAGGAATAGGTCTGCTGGATCATATGGTAGCTCAATGTTTACTTTTTAAAGGCACCTCTGTTCTGTTCTCCTTAGTGGCTCTTTCCAGGTTACGTCCCACTTAAAGTGGAGGGCATGTATTTCTTCCCAGCACCTTCAGGATTTATTCTTTGTAGTTTTTGCTGATGATTATTCTGAGTGGCGTGAGCTGATACCTCTTTGTGGTTGAATTTGCATGTGTCTCATAATGCGTTGAAATTGAGCTTTAAGACATGATCTTTTTATTTTTCCAGCTGTGATTAGAGCTTATTTCTTCACAGTGTTTTCTTAAAGTATGTGTCACCATTTGTAATATTTTGGCCATTATCTCCCTCAAGACATTTTGAGGGCAGGTTTCATTTACAGCCCTGCAGTACTTGTTCATATGAAGTGACCATTAGCTCAGGCTTTAAACCTGCTTTTGCAGGTAACGGCCAGAGAGCGGCAGCCTTTCTACGTTTCCCATGCTGGTACTAGGGAAACAGACCTACCGGCCAGTGGTGTTCTTCGGTTATAAATTAGAGTGCAATGTGCCCGGATAAACCCACAAATGTTGATGTCTCCTTGCTTTGGTTTGTTTTTAAATTGAGTTTATATTTATTATTAGAGTAATATTCCATTGTGTACGTGGACCACTTCTTCTTGGTGCATTCCTCGGTTGATGGACATTTTCATTGCTTCCAAGTGCTGGCTATGGTAAATCTTGCTGGCGTACAGGTTTGCCAGCCTGTGACTTTTTGATTCTCATTTTCTCAAGTGATAGGCCAAGCAGTGGTTGTGATTGATTGACTGGTAGCTCAATGTTTCCCTTTTCAAAGCACCTACACTGTGTTTTCATTAGTGGCTCTTTACATGCCCCCCCTTACAACCGAAGGTACGCATTTCTCCACACTCCCTTCACGGTTTATTTTTTGCAGCATTTTTCCTAATGGCCATTCTGACTGCTGTGAGCTGATAGGTTTTTGTAATATGGGTATGCATGTCATTAAAATTTTTTAAATTCGTCATATTCCTACCCCTTTTTCTTTTCTCTTAAAAGAAAAACCCGTGAGTACAATATAGCTCTTGAACTTGTCTTCTTCGAAGCTTGTCCTCTTTTGAATTTTTTGGTCGATTTTTGACCCCAGAAATTTTCTGGAGGGCAGGTATCATTTACAGAACTGCATGTTGGTGAAAATTTAGTGACGTTTTGCAGTGGGTTCAAAGCTGCTGTTGTGGGAAACGGCCACAAGGAGGTAGCATTTCTCCATTCCCCAATCTGGGTACTAGGGCAGCAGAGCCTTTCTGGAAGTCATTGTCCTAGGTTGTAAATTAGAATGGAAATTGCCAGGGGAAATACCCATAAGTTTATGTCTCATTACTTCTTCTTGGTTTTTAAAATTTTTTTAATCTGGGTAAAGTTTAGAATATTGTTTGTCCTAGGTGTACACAATCTGGTTCATTTGTACATTATGTATGTCTATTAATGTACAGATCCTCTTCCCATGTAAAATATTACAGTGTTCCGTCGACCGCCCTTGCTATATGTTCGGTGTTTTTGATACATGTATATAATATGTATTTGTATATGTATAGTAACACTAATGTTCATTTCTCAATTTCCCCCCTCCTTTCCTTTCAGATGAGCATAGTTTGTTTTCTAAGCCTGTGAGTGTCTTTCTCTTTGGAAATATGTTCATCTGTGTCAGTTATTAGATAATGCCATAAGTGATAATATAGGATATAGGTGTTTTGCTTTCCGACCTACTTCATGTTTTGTGATTATCTCCAGGCTCAAGTATGGTGCCTCAAAGAGCAGTGCTTCAATGTTTTCCATGGCTAATATTCCATTGTGTACATGGACCACTTCTTCTTGGTGCATTCCTCTGTCGATGGACATTTTCGTTGCTTCCAAGTGTTGCCTATGGTAAATATTGCTGGAGTGCAGGATTGCCAGCCTGTGATTTTTGATTTTCATTTTCTCAGGTGATAGACCCAGCAGTGGGTATGATTGATTGACTGGTACGGTAGCTCAACGTTTACCTTTTCAAGGCAACTCCATTGTGCTTTCATTAGTGGCTCTTACCACGTCCCCCTTAGAATCAAGGGTACGCATTTCTCCACAATCACGTCAGCATTTATTGTTGGCAGAATTTTTTTTGATGGCCATTATGACTGGTGTGAGCTGATAGGTTTTTGTAATTTGGGTTTACATGTCTGTAAAAATTCCTACAATTCTTCATTTTTCCACGGCTTTTTCTTTTCTGTTAAAAGAAAAAAGCAAAAAAGTGTGAGTATAATATACCTCTTCAAATATTCTTTTTGGAAGGTTGCACTCTAGAATTTTTTGGTCGATTTTCGACCTCAGTATTTTTTGGAGGGCAGGTGTCATTTACAGAACTGCAATTGGTGAATATTTAGTGACCTTTTGCAGTGGGTTTAAAGCTGCTGTTGTGGGAAACGGCCACAAGGATGCAGCATTTCTCCATTCCCAAATCTGGGTACTAGGGCAGCAGAGCCATTCTAGAAGTCGTTTGTCTAGGTTGTAAATTTGAATGGAATGTGCCAGGAAAACCCCCCATAAGTCTATGTCTCATTACTCCTAGTTCGTTGTTTTAATTATTTCAATTGGGGTAATGGTTAGAATGTTGCTTGTCCAAGGTGTACACACTCTGGTTCATCTACATATTCTACATACCTATTTATGTAGAGATCCTCTTCCCTTGTAAATTATTACAGTGTTCCGTAATCCTTCCTTGCTATATGGTCGGTCTTTTTGATATATGTATATAATATGTATTTGTATACATATGGTAACGCTAATCTTCATTTATCCATTCCCCCCACCTTTACTTTTAGATAAGCATAGTTCTTTTTTAATAAGTCTGTGATTGACTTTCTGTGTGGAAATATGTTCATTTGTGTCAGTTATTAGATAACGCCTATAAGTGATATCATAGGATATAGGACTTTTGCTTTCCGACTTACCTCATGTTCTGTGATTATCTCCAAGATCATCTATGGGGCCTCAAAGAGCAGTGTTTCATTGTTTTCCATGGCTAGTATTCATTGTGTACATGGACCACTTCTTCTTTATCCTTTCATCTGTAGATGGACATTTTGGTTGCTTCACTGTCTTGTCTATTGTGAATAAGGCTGCAGTGCAGCTTTTGCAGCCCGGGTCTTCTTCATTCTGGTCTTCTCAGGTGAGAGGCCCATTGGTGCGCCTGCTGGATTGACTGGTACCTCAATTTTTCCTTTTAAACGCAGCTCTTTCCTGTTCTCATTATTAGCGTTTAACCCTTTTACATCTCACCAGCAGCTAGAGGGTACACAGTTCTCTAAAACCTCTTCAGCATTTATTGTTTGTAGACTTTTTGCCATTGGTCAGTCGACTGGTGTGAATTGAAGACTTTTTGTAGAGTAGATTGCATGAGTCTAATACTTCCTCAGGCTGAGCTTTTATCAATTTTCCTTTCTTTAAAAAGAGAGTGAGTAAAACTTACCTCTTCATACTATCTTCTTGAAAATTTTGCCTGTTTTGAATTATTTTTATCCATTCCCTACCTCAGCACAATTTTGAGGGCAGGTGTCCTTTACAGCCCTGAGTCCTTGTGAATGGTAAGTGACCATTTGCTGTGGGTTAAAAGCTGCTATTGCGGGAATCGGCCACATGGCGGCAGCATTTCTCCTTTACCAAATCTGGTTACTAGGTCAACAGAGCCTTACTGGAAGTGGTGTTCTAGGTTGTAAATTAGAATGGCATGTGAGAGGAAAACGCCCTTTAATTTATGTCTCATTACTTCTTGTTGTTATTTTTAACTTAATTTTTATTTTATATCACAGCAAACTTGATTACAATGTTTTGTTTGTTCTAGGTGTGCAAGATGTGGTTCTTTCACACATATACATATATCTATTCTTCTTCGGAGCCTTTTCCCATGTAGGTTATGACACAATGTTGAGTAGTCTTCTCTTGGTATTGCGTAGGTCTTTGGTGATTACATATTTCACAGGTGTTTGTATCTCTCTGTTAACCTCAATACGGTAATGTATCCATTCCTCACACCTTTCTATTTGGTGAACCGTACGTTTTTATATTGATTCTATGATAGTGTTTCTCTGTGGAAATATCTTTGTTTGTATCATTTTTTAGGTAACCCCTATATATGATATGATAGGATATGTGTCTTTCGCTTTCTCACTTACTCCAAGTTGCGTGATTACTTCTAGACTCATCTACGGTGCTGCAAATGGCATTGTTTCATTTTTTCACTAGCTCATATTCCATCTGTACAGGTAGCAGTTCTTCTTTGTCCACCCATCTGTCGGTGGACTTTTTGGTTACTTCCATATCTTGGCTATTGTAATAGTGTGCAATGCAGATTTGCGTGGCTGTGTCCTTCCAATTCTGTCTTCTTAGTTTATAGGTCCAGGAATAGGTCTGCTGGATCATATGGTAGCTCAATGTTTACTTTTTAAAGGCACCTCTGTTCTGTTCTCCTTAGTGGCTCTTTCCAGGTTACGTCCCACTTAAAGTGGAGGGCATGTATTTCTTCCCAGCACCTTCAGGATTTATTCTTTGTAGTTTTTGCTGATGATTATTCTGAGTGGCGTGAGCTGATACCTCTTTGTGGTTGAATTTGCATGTGTCTCATAATGCGTTGAAATTGAGCTTTAAGACATGATCTTTTTATTTTTCCAGCTGTGATTAGAGCTTATTTCTTCACAGTGTTTTCTTAAAGTATGTGTCACCATTTGTAATATTTTGGCCATTATCTCCCTCAAGACATTTTGAGGGCAGGTTTCATTTACAGCCCTGCAGTACTTGTTCATATGAAGTGACCATTAGCTCAGGCTTTAAACCTGCTTTTGCAGGTAACGGCCAGAGAGCGGCAGCCTTTCTACGTTTCCCATGCTGGTACTAGGGAAACAGACCTACCGGCCAGTGGTGTTCTTCGGTTATAAATTAGAGTGCAATGTGCCCGGATAAACCCACAAATGTTGATGTCTCCTTGCTTTGGTTTGTTTTTAAATTGAGTTTATATTTATTATTAGAGTAATATTCCATTGTGTACGTGGACCACTTCTTCTTGGTGCATTCCTCGGTTGATGGACATTTTCATTGCTTCCAAGTGCTGGCTATGGTAAATCTTGCTGGCGTACAGGTTTGCCAGCCTGTGACTTTTTGATTCTCATTTTCTCAAGTGATAGGCCAAGCAGTGGTTGTGATTGATTGACTGGTAGCTCAATGTTTCCCTTTTCAAAGCACCTACACTGTGTTTTCATTAGTGGCTCTTTACATGCCCCCCCTTACAACCGAAGGTACGCATTTCTCCACACTCCCTTCACGGTTTATTTTTTGCAGCATTTTTCCTAATGGCCATTCTGACTGCTGTGAGCTGATAGGTTTTTGTAATATGGGTATGCATGTCATTAAAATTTTTTAAATTCGTCATATTCCTACCCCTTTTTCTTTTCTCTTAAAAGAAAAACCCGTGAGTACAATATAGCTCTTGAACTTGTCTTCTTCGAAGCTTGTCCTCTTTTGAATTTTTTGGTCGATTTTTGACCCCAGAAATTTTCTGGAGGGCAGGTATCATTTACAGAACTGCAAGTTGGTGAAAATTTAGTGACGTTTTGCAGTGGGTTCAAAGCTGCTGTTGTGGGAAACGGCCACAAGGAGGTAGCATTTCTCCATTCCCCAATCTGGGTACTAGGGCAGCAGAGCCTTTCTGGAAGTCATTGTCCTAGGTTGTAAATTAGAATGGAAATTGCCAGGGGAAATACCCATAAGTTTATGTCTCATTACTTCTTCTTGGTTTTTAAAATTTTTTTAATCTGGGTAAAGTTTAGAATATTGTTTGTCCTAGGTGTACACAATCTGGTTCATTTGTACATTATGTATGTCTATTAATGTACAGATCCTCTTCCCATGTAAAATATTACAGTGTTCCGTCGACCGCCCTTGCTATATGTTCGGTGTTTTTGATACATGTATATAATATGTATTTGTATATGTATAGTAACACTAATGTTCATTTCTCAATTTCCCCCCTCCTTTCCTTTCAGATGAGCATAGTTTGTTTTCTAAGCCTGTGAGTGTCTTTCTCTTTGGAAATATGTTCATCTGTGTCAGTTATTAGATAATGCCATAAGTGATAATATAGGATATAGGTGTTTTGCTTTCCGACCTACTTCATGTTTTGTGATTATCTCCAGGCTCAAGTATGGTGCCTCAAAGAGCAGTGCTTCAATGTTTTCCATGGCTAATATTCCATTGTGTACATGGACCACTTCTTCTTGGTGCATTCCTCTGTCGATGGACATTTTCGTTGCTTCCAAGTGTTGCCTATGGTAAATATTGCTGGAGTGCAGGATTGCCAGCCTGTGATTTTTGATTTTCATTTTCTCAGGTGATAGACCCAGCAGTGGGTATGATTGATTGACTGGTACGGTAGCTCAACGTTTACCTTTTCAAGGCAACTCCATTGTGCTTTCATTAGTGGCTCTTACCACGTCCCCCTTAGAATCAAGGGTACGCATTTCTCCACAATCACGTCAGCATTTATTGTTGGCAGAATTTTTTTTGATGGCCATTATGACTGGTGTGAGCTGATAGGTTTTTGTAATTTGGGTTTACATGTCTGTAAAAATTCCTACAATTCTTCATTTTTCCACGGCTTTTTCTTTTCTGTTAAAAGAAAAAAGCAAAAAAGTGTGAGTATAATATACCTCTTCAAATATTCTTTTTGGAAGGTTGCACTCTAGAATTTTTTGGTCGATTTTCGACCTCAGTATTTTTTGGAGGGCAGGTGTCATTTACAGAACTGCAATTGGTGAATATTTAGTGACCTTTTGCAGTGGGTTTAAAGCTGCTGTTGTGGGAAACGGCCACAAGGATGCAGCATTTCTCCATTCCCAAATCTGGGTACTAGGGCAGCAGAGCCATTCTAGAAGTCGTTTGTCTAGGTTGTAAATTTGAATGGAATGTGCCAGGAAAACCCCCCATAAGTCTATGTCTCATTACTCCTAGTTCGTTGTTTTAATTATTTCAATTGGGGTAATGGTTAGAATGTTGCTTGTCCAAGGTGTACACACTCTGGTTCATCTACATATTCTACATACCTATTTATGTAGAGATCCTCTTCCCTTGTAAATTATTACAGTGTTCCGTAATCCTTCCTTGCTATATGGTCGGTCTTTTTGATATATGTATATAATATGTATTTGTATACATATGGTAACGCTAATCTTCATTTATCCATTCCCCCCACCTTTACTTTTAGATAAGCATAGTTCTTTTTTAATAAGTCTGTGATTGACTTTCTGTGTGGAAATATGTTCATTTGTGTCAGTTATTAGATAACGCCTATAAGTGATATCATAGGATATAGGACTTTTGCTTTCCGACTTACCTCATGTTCTGTGATTATCTCCAAGATCATCTATGGGGCCTCAAAGAGCAGTGTTTCATTGTTTTCCATGGCTAGTATTCATTGTGTACATGGACCACTTCTTCTTTATCCTTTCATCTGTAGATGGACATTTTGGTTGCTTCACTGTCTTGTCTATTGTGAATAAGGCTGCAGTGCAGCTTTTGCAGCCCGGGTCTTCTTCATTCTGGTCTTCTCAGGTGAGAGGCCCATTGGTGCGCCTGCTGGATTGACTGGTACCTCAATTTTTCCTTTTAAACGCAGCTCTTTCCTGTTCTCATTATTAGCGTTTAACCCTTTTACATCTCACCAGCAGCTAGAGGGTACACAGTTCTCTAAAACCTCTTCAGCATTTATTGTTTGTAGACTTTTTGCCATTGGTCAGTCGACTGGTGTGAGTTGAAGACTTTTTGTAGAGTAGATTGCATGAGTCTAATACTTCCTCAGGCTGAGCTTTTATCAATTTTCCTTTCTTTAAAAAGAGAGTGAGTAAAACTTACCTCTTCATACTATCTTCTTGAAAATTTTGCCTGTTTTGAATTATTTTTATCCATTCCCTACCTCAGCACAATTTTGAGGGCAGGTGTCCTTTACAGCCCTGAGTCCTTGTGAATGGTAAGTGACCATTTGCTGTGGGTTAAAAGCTGCTCTTGCGGGAATCGGCCACATGGCGGCAGCATTTCTCCTTTACCAAATCTGGTTACTAGGTCAACAGAGCCTTACTGGAAGTGGTGTTCTAGGTTGTAAATTAGAATGGCATGTGAGAGGAAAACGCCCTTTAATTTATGTCTCATTACTTCTTGTTGTTATTTTTAACTTAATTTTTATTTTATATCACAGCAAACTTGATTACAATGTTTTGTTTGTTCTAGGTGTGCAAGATGTGGTTCTTTCACACATATACATATATCTATTCTTCTTCGGAGCCTTTTCCCATGTAGGTTATGACACAATGTTGAGTAGTCTTCTCTTGGTATTGCGTAGGTCTTTGGTGATTACATATTTCACAGGTGTTTGTATCTCTCTGTTAACCTCAATACGGTAATGTATCCATTCCTCACACCTTTCTATTTGGTGAACCGTACGTTTTTATATTGATTCTATGATAGTGTTTCTCTGTGGAAATATCTTTGTTTGTATCATTTTTTAGGTAACCCCTATATATGATATGATAGGATATGTGTCTTTCGCTTTCTCACTTACTCCAAGTTGCGTGATTACTTCTAGACTCATCTACGGTGCTGCAAATGGCATTGTTTCATTTTTTCACTAGCTCATATTCCATCTGTACAGGTAGCAGTTCTTCTTTGTCCACCCATCTGTCGGTGGACTTTTTGGTTACTTCCATATCTTGGCTATTGTAATAGTGTGCAATGCAGATTTGCGTGGCTGTGTCCTTCCAATTCTGTCTTCTTAGTTTATAGGTCCAGGAATAGGTCTGCTGGATCATATGGTAGCTCAATGTTTACTTTTTAAAGGCACCTCTGTTCTGTTCTCCTTAGTGGCTCTTTCCAGGTTACGTCCCACTTAAAGTGGAGGGCATGTATTTCTTCCCAGCACCTTCAGGATTTATTCTTTGTAGTTTTTGCTGATGATTATTCTGAGTGGTGTGAGCTGATACCTCTTTGTGGTTGAATTTGCATGTGTCTCATAATGCGTTGAAATTGAGCTTTAAGACATGATCTTTTTATTTTTCCAGCTGTGATTAGAGCTTATTTCTTCACAGTGTTTTCTTAAAGTATGTGTCACCATTTGAAATATTTTGGCCATTATCTCCCTCAAGACATTTTGAGGGCAGGTTTCATTTACAGCCCTGCAGTACTTGTTCATATGAAGTGACCATTAGCTCAGGCTTTAAACCTGCTTTTGCAGGTAACGGCCAGAGAGCGGCAGCCTTTCTACGTTTCCCATGCTGGTACTAGGGAAACAGACCTACCGGCCAGTGGTGTTCTTCGGTTATAAATTAGAGTGCAATGTGCCCGGATAAACCCACAAATGTTGATGTCTCCTTGCTTTGGTTTGTTTTTAAATTGAGTTTATATTTATTATTAGAGTAATATTCCATTGTGTACGTGGACCACTTCTTCTTGGTGCATTCCTCGGTTGATGGACATTTTCATTGCTTCCAAGTGCTGGCTATGGTAAATCTTGCTGGCGTACAGGTTTGCCAGCCTGTGACTTTTTGATTCTCATTTTCTCAAGTGATAGGCCAAGCAGTGGTTGTGATTGATTGACTGGTAGCTCAATGTTTCCCTTTTCAAAGCACCTACACTGTGTTTTCATTAGTGGCTCTTTACATGCCCCCCCTTACAACCGAAGGTACGCATTTCTCCACACTCCCTTCACGGTTTATTTTTTGCAGCATTTTTCCTAACGGCCATTCTGACTGCTGTGAGCTGATAGGTTTTTGTAATATGGGTATGCATGTCATTAAAATTTTTTAAATTCGTCATATTCCTACCCCTTTTTCTTTTCTCTTAAAAGAAAAACCCGTGAGTACAATATAGCTCTTGAACTTGTCTTCTTCGAAGCTTGCCCTCTTTTGAATTTTTTGGTCGATTTTTGACCCCAGAAATTTTCTGGAGGGCAGGTATCATTTACAGAACTGCAAGTTGGTGAAAATTTAGTGACCTTTTGCAGTGGGTTCAAAGCTGCTGTTGTGGGAAACGGCCACAAGGAGGTAGCATTTCTCCATTCCCCAATCTGGGTACTAGGGCAGCAGAGCCTTTCTGGAAGTCATTGTCCTAGGTTGTAAATTAGAATGGAAATTGCCAGGAGAAATCCCCATAAGTTTATGTCTCATTACTTCTTCTTGGTTTTGAAAATTTTTTTAATCTGGGTAAAGTTTAGAATATTGTTTGTCCTAGGTGTACACAATCTGGTTCATTTGTACATTATGTATGTCTATTAATGTACAGATCCTCTTCCCATGTAAAATATTACAGTGTTCCGTCGACCTCCCTTGCTATATGTTCGGTGTTTTTGATACATGTATATAATATGTATTTGTATATGTATAGTAACACTAATGTTCATTTCTCAATTTCCCCCCTCCTTTCCTTTCAGATGAGCATAGTTTGTTTTCTAAGCCTGTGAGTGTCTTTCTCTTTGGAAATATGTTCATCTGTGTCAGTTATTAGATAATGCCATAAGTGATAATATAGGATATAGGTGTTTTGCTTTCCGACCTACTTCATGTTTTGTGATTATCTCCAGGCTCAAGTATGGTGCCTCAAAGAGCAGTGCTTCAATGTTTTCCATGGCTAATATTCCATTGTGTACATGGACCACTTCTTCTTGGTGCATTCCTCTATCGATGGACATTTTCGTTGCTTCCAAGTGTTGCCTATGGTAAATATTGCTGGAGTGCAGGATTGCCAGCCTGTGATTTTTGATTTTCATTTTCTCAGGTGATAGACCCAGCAGTGGGTATGATTGATTGACTGGTACGGTAGCTCAACGTTTACCTTTTCAAGGCAACTCCATTGTGCTTTCATTAGTGGCTCTTACCACGTCCCCCTTAGAATCAAGGGTACGCATTTCTCCACAATCACGTCAGCATTTATTGTTGGCAGAATTTTTTTTGATGGCCATTATGACTGGTGTGAGCTGATAGGTTTTTGTAATTTGGGTTTACATGTCTGTAAAAATTCCTACAATTCTTCATTTTTCCACGGCTTTTTCTTTTCTGTTAAAAGAAAAAAGCAAAAAAGTGTGAGTATAATATACCTCTTCAAATATTCTTTTTGGAAGGTTGCACTCTAGAATTTTTTGGTCGATTTTCGACCTCAGTATTTTTTGGAGGGCAGGTGTCATTTACAGAACTGCAATTGGTGAATATTTAGTGACCTTTTGCAGTGGGTTTAAAGCTGCTGTTGTGGGAAACGGCCACAAGGATGCAGCATTTCTCCATTCCCAAATCTGGGTACTAGGGCAGCAGAGCCATTCTAGAAGTCGTTTGTCTAGGTTGTAAATTTGAATGGAATGTGCCAGGAAAACCCCCCATAAGTCTATGTCTCATTACTCCTAGTTCGTTGTTTTAATTATTTCAATTGGGGTAATGGTTAGAATGTTGCTTGTCCAAGGTGTACACACTCTGGTTCATCTACATATTCTACATACCTATTTATGTAGAGATCCTCTTCCCTTGTAAATTATTACAGTGTTCCGTAATCCTTCCTTGCTATATGGTCGGTCTTTTTGATATATGTATATAATATGTATTTGTATACATATGGTAACGCTAATCTTCATTTATCCATTCCCCCCACCTTTACTTTTAGATAAGCATAGTTCTTTTTTAATAAGTCTGTGATTGACTTTCTGTGTGGAAATATGTTCATTTGTGTCAGTTATTAGATAACGCCTATAAGTGATATCATAGGATATAGGACTTTTGCTTTCCGACTTACCTCATGTTCTGTGATTATCTCCAAGATCATCTATGGGGCCTCAAAGAGCAGTGTTTCATTGTTTTCCATGGCTAGTATTCATTGTGTACATGGACCACTTCTTCTTTATCCTTTCATCTGTAGATGGACATTTTGGTTGCTTCACTGTCTTGTCTATTGTGAATAAGGCTGCAGTGCAGCTTTTGCAGCCCGGGTCTTCTTCATTCTGGTCTTCTCAGGTGAGAGGCCCATTGGTGCGCCTGCTGGATTGACTGGTACCTCAATTTTTCCTTTTAAACGCAGCTCTTTCCTGTTCTCATTATTAGCGTTTAACCCTTTTACATCTCACCAGCAGCTAGAGGGTACACAGTTCTCTAAAACCTCTTCAGCATTTATTGTTTGTAGACTTTTTGCCATTGGTCAGTCGACTGGTGTGAATTGAAGACTTTTTGTAGAGTAGATTGCATGAGTCTAATACTTCCTCAGGCTGAGCTTTTATCAATTTTCCTTTCTTTAAAAAGAGAGTGAGTAAAACTTACCTCTTCATACTATCTTCTTGAAAATTTTGCCTGTTTTGAATTATTTTTATCCATTCCCTACCTCAGCACAATTTTGAGGGCAGGTGTCCTTTACAGCCCTGAGTCCTTGTGAATGGTAAGTGACCATTTGCTGTGGGTTAAAAGCTGCTATTGCGGGAATCGGCCACATGGCAGCAGCATTTCTCCTTTACCAAATCTGGTTACTAGGTCAACAGAGCCTTACTGGAAGTGGTGTTCTAGGTTGTAAATTAGAATGGCATGTGAGAGGAAAACGCCCTTTAATTTATGTCTCATTACTTCTTGTTGTTATTTTTAACTTAATTTTTATTTTATATCACAGCAAACTTGATTACAATGTTTTGTTTGTTCTAGGTGTGCAAGATGTGGTTCTTTCACACATATACATATATCTATTCTTCTTCGGAGCCTTTTCCCATGTAGGTTATGACACAATGTTGAGTAGTCTTCTCTTGGTATTGCGTAGGTCTTTGGTGATTACATATTTCACAGGTGTTTGTATCTCTCTGTTAACCTCAATACGGTAATGTATCCATTCCTCACACCTTTCTATTTGGTGAACCGTACGTTTTTATATTGATTCTATGATAGTGTTTCTCTGTTGAAATATCTTTGTTTGTATCATTTTTTAGGTAACCCCTATATATGATATGATAGGATATGTGTCTTTCGCTTTCTCACTTACTCCACGTTGCGTGATTACTTCTAGACTCATCTACGGTGCTGCAAATGGCATTGTTTCATTTTTTCACTAGCTCATATTCCATCTGTACAGGTAGAAGTTCTTCTTTGTCCACCCATCTGTCGGTGGACTTTTTGGTTACTTCCATATCTTGGCTATTGTAATAGTATGCAATGCAGATTTGCGTGGCTGTGTCCTTCCAATTCTGTCTTCTTAGTTTATAGGTCCAGGAATAGGTCTGCTGGATCATATGGTAGCTCAATGTTTACTTTTTAAAGGCACCTCTGTTCTGTTCTCCTTAGTGGCTCTTTCCAGGTTACGTCCCACTTAAAGTGGAGGGCATGTATTTCTTCCCAGCACCTTCAGGATTTATTCTTTGTAGTTTTTGCTGATGATTATTCTGAGTGGTGTGAGCTGATACCTCTTTGTGGTTGAATTTGCATGTGTCTCATAATGCGTTGAAATTGAGCTTTAAGACATGATCTTTTTATTTTTCCAGCTGTGATTAGAGCTTATTTCTTCACAGTGTTTTCTTAAAGTATGTGTCACCATTTGTAATATTTTGGCCATTATCTCCCTCAAGACATTTTGAGGGCAGGTTTCATTTACAGCCCTGCAGTACTTGTTCATATGAAGTGACCATTAGCTCAGGCTTTAAACCTGCTTTTGCAGGTAACGGCCAGAGAGCGGCAGCCTTTCTACGTTTCCCATGCTGGTACTAGGGAAACAGACCTACCGGCCAGTGGTGTTCTTCGGTTATAAATTAGAGTGCAATGTGCCCGGATAAACCCACAAATGTTGATGTCTCCTTGCTTTGGTTTGTTTTTAAATTGAGTTTATATTTATTATTAGAGTAATATTCCATTGTGTACGTGGACCACTTCTTCTTGGTGCATTCCTCGGTTGATGGACATTTTCATTGCTTCCAAGTGCTGGCTATGGTAAATCTTGCTGGCGTACAGGTTTGCCAGCCTGTGACTTTTTGATTCTCATTTTCTCAAGTGATAGGCCAAGCAGTGGTTGTGATTGATTGACTGGTAGCTCAATGTTTCCCTTTTCAAAGCACCTACACTGTGTTTTCATTAGTGGCTCTTTACATGCCCCCCCTTACAACCGAAGGTACGCATTTCTCCACACTCCCTTCACGGTTTATTTTTTGCAGCATTTTTCCTAACGGCCATTCTGACTGCTGTGAGCTGATAGGTTTTTGTAATATGGGTATGCATGTCATTAAAATTTTTTAAATTCGTCATATTCCTACCCCTTTTTCTTTTCTCTTAAAAGAAAAACCCGTGAGTACAATATAGCTCTTGAACTTGTCTTCTTCGAAGCTTGCCCTCTTTTGAATTTTTTGGTCGATTTTTGACCCCAGAAATTTTCTGGAGGGCAGGTATCATTTACAGAACTGCAAGTTGGTGAAAATTTAGTGACCTTTTGCAGTGGGTTCAAAGCTGCTGTTGTGGGAAACGGCCACAAGGAGGTAGCATTTCTCCATTCCCCAATCTGGGTACTAGGGCAGCAGAGCCTTTCTGGAAGTCATTGTCCTAGGTTGTAAATTAGAATGGAAATTGCCAGGAGAAATCCCCATAAGTTTATGTCTCATTACTTCTTCTTGGTTTTTAAAATTTTTTTAATCTGGGTAAAGTTTAGAATATTGTTTGTCCTAGGTGTACACAATCTGGTTCATTTGTACATTATGTATGTCTATTAATGTACAGATCCTCTTCCCATGTAAAATATTACAGTGTTCCGTCGACCTCCCTTGCTATATGTTCGGTGTTTTTGATACATGTATATAATATGTATTTGTATATGTATGGTAACACTAATGTTCATTTCTCAATTTCCCCCCTCCTTTCCTTTCAGATGAGCATAGTTTGTTTTCTAAGCCTGTGAGTGTCTTTCTCTTTGGAAATATGTTCATCTGTGTCAGTTATTAGATAATGCCATAAGTGATAATATAGGATATAGGTGTTTTGCTTTCCGACCTACTTCATGTTTTGTGATTATCTCCAGGCTCAAGTATGGTGCCTCAAAGAGCAGTGCTTCAATGTTTTCCATGGCTAATATTCCATTGTGTACATGGACCACTTCTTCTTGGTGCATTCCTCTGTCGATGGACATTTTCGTTGCTTCCAAGTGTTGCCTATGGTAAATATTGCTGGAGTGCAGGATTGCCAGCCTGTGATTTTTGATTTTCATTTTCTCAGGTGATAGACCCAGCAGTGGGTATGATTGATTGACTGGTACGGTAGCTCAACGTTTACCTTTTCAAGGCAACTCCATTGTGCTTTCATTAGTGGCTCTTACCACGTCCCCCTTAGAATCAAGGGTACGCATTTCTCCACAATCACGTCAGCATTTATTGTTGGCAGAATTTTTTTTGATGGCCATTATGACTGGTGTGAGCTGATAGGTTTTTGTAATTTGGGTTTACATGTCTGTAAAAATTCCTACAATTCTTCATTTTTCCACGGCTTTTTCTTTTCTGTTAAAAGAAAAAAGCAAAAAAGTGTGAGTATAATATACCTCTTCAAATATTCTTTTTGGAAGGTTGCACTCTAGAATTTTTTGGTCGATTTTCGACCTCAGTATTTTTTGGAGGGCAGGTGTCATTTACAGAACTGCAATTGGTGAATATTTAGTGACCTTTTGCAGTGGGTTTAAAGCTGCTGTTGTGGGAAACGGCCACAAGGATGCAGCATTTCTCCATTCCCAAATCTGGGTACTAGGGCAGCAGAGCCATTCTAGAAGTCGTTTGTCTAGGTTGTAAATTTGAATGGAATGTGCCAGGAAAACCCCCCATAAGTCTATGTCTCATTACTCCTAGTTCGTTGTTTTAATTTTTTCAATTGGGGTAATGGTTAGAATGTTGCTTGTCCAAGGTGTACACACTCTGGTTCATCTACATATTCTACATACCTATTTATGTAGAGATCCTCTTCCCTTGTAAATTATTACAGTGTTCCGTAATCCTTCCTTGCTATATGGTCGGTCTTTTTGATATATGTATATAATATGTATTTGTATACATATGGTAACGCTAATCTTCATTTATCCATTCCCCCCACCTTTACTTTTAGATAAGCATAGTTCTTTTTTAATAAGTCTGTGATTGACTTTCTGTGTGGAAATATGTTCATTTGTGTCAGTTATTAGATAACGCCTATAAGTGATATCATAGGATATAGGACTTTTGCTTTCCGACTTACCTCATGTTCTGTGATTATCTCCAAGATCATCTATGGGGCCTCAAAGAGCAGTGTTTCATTGTTTTCCATGGCTAGTATTCATTGTGTACATGGACCACTTCTTCTTTATCCTTTCATCTGTAGATGGACATTTTGGTTGCTTCACTGTCTTGTCTATTGTGAATAAGGCTGCAGTGCAGCTTTTGCAGCCCGGGTCTTCTTCATTCTGGTCTTCTCAGGTGAGAGGCCCATTGGTGCGCCTGCTGGATTGACTGGTACCTCAATTTTTCCTTTTAAACGCAGCTCTTTCCTGTTCTCATTATTAGCGTTTAACCCTTTTACATCTCACCAGCAGCTAGAGGGTACACAGTTCTCTAAAACCTCTTCAGCATTTATTGTTTGTAGACTTTTTGCCAATGGTCAGTCGACTGGTGTGAGTTGAAGACTTTTTGTAGATTAGATTGCATGAGTCTAATACTTCCTGAGCCTGAGCTTTTATCCATTTTCCTTTCTTTAAAAAGAGAGTGAGTAAAACTTACCTCTTCATACTATCTTCTTGAAAATTTTGCCTGTTTTGAATTATTTTTATCCATTCCCTACCTCAGCACAATTTTGAGGGCAGGTGTCCTTTACAGCCCTGAGTCCTTGTGAATGGTAAGTGACCATTAGCTGTGGGTTAAAAGCTGCTCTTGCGGGAATCGGCCACATGGCGGCAGCATTTCTCCTTTACCAAATCTGGTTACTAGGTCAACAGAGCCTTACTGGAAGTGGTGTTCTAGGTTGTAAATTAGAATGGCATGTGAGAGGAAAACGCCCTTTAATTTATGTCTCATTACTTCTTGTTGTTATTTTTAACTTAAGTTTTATTTTTTATCACAGCAAACTTGATTACAATGTTTTGTTTGTTCTAGGTGTGCAAGATGTGGTTCTTTCACACATATACATATATCTATTCTTCTTCGGAGCCTTTTCCCATGTAGGTTATGACACAATGTTGAGTAGTCTTCTCTTGGTATTGCGTAGGTCTTTGGTGATTACATATTTCACAGGTGTTTGTATCTCTCTGTTAACCTCAATACGGTAATGTATCCATTCCTCACACCTTTCTATTTGGTGAACCGTACGTTTTTATATTGATTCTATGATAGTGTTTCTCTGTGGAAATATCTTTGTTTGTATCATTTTTTAGGTAACCCCTATATATGATATGATAGGATATGTGTCTTTCGCTTTCTCACTTACTCCACGTTGCGTGATTACTTCTAGACTCATCTACGGTGCTGCAAATGGCATTGTTTCATTTTTTCACTAGCTCATATTCCATCTCTACAGGTAGCAGTTCTTCTTTGTCCACCCATCTGTCAGTGGCCTTTTTGGTTACTTCCATATCTTGGCTATTGTAATAGTGTGCAATGCAGATTTGCGTGGCTGTGTCCTTCCAATTCTGTCTTCTTAGTTTATAGGTCCAGGAATAGGTCTGCTGGATCATATGGTAGCTCAATGTTTACTTTTTAAAGGCACCTCTGTTCTGTTCTCCTTAGTGGCTCTTTCCAGGTTACGTCCCACTTAAAGTGGAGGGCATGTATTTCTTCCCAGCACCTTCAGGATTTATTCTTTGTAGTTTTTGCTGATGATTATTCTGAGTGGCGTGAGCTGATACCTCTTTGTGGTTGAATTTGCATGTGTCTCATAATGCGTTGAAATTGAGCTTTAAGACATGATCTTTTTATTTTTCCAGCTGTGATTAGAGCTTATTTCTTCACAGTGTTTTCTTAAAGTATGTGTCACCATTTGTAATATTTTGGCCATTATCTCCCTCAAGACATTTTGAGGGCAGGTTTCATTTACAGCCCTGCAGTACTTGTTCATATGAAGTGACCATTAGCTCAGGCTTTAAACCTGCTGTTGCAGGTAACGGCCAGAGAGCGGCAGCCTTTCTACGTTTCCCATGCTGGTACTAGGGAAACAGACCTACCGGCCAGTGGTGTTCTTCGGTTATAAATTAGAGTGCAATGTGCCCGGATAAACCCACAAATGTTGATGTCTCCTTGCTTTGGTTTGTTTTTAAATTGAGTTTATATTTATTATTAGAGTAATATTCCATTGTGTACGTGGACCACTTCTTCTTGGTGCATTCCTCGGTTGATGGACATTTTCATTGCTTCCAAGTGCTGGCTATGGTAAATCTTGCTGGCGTACAGGTTTGCCAGCCTGTGACTTTTTGATTCTCATTTTCTCAAGTGATAGGCCAAGCAGTGGTTGTGATTGATTGACTGGTAGCTCAATGTTTCCCTTTTCAAAGCACCTACACTGTGTTTTCATTAGTGGCTCTTTACATGCCCCCCCTTACAACCGAAGGTACGCATTTCTCCACACTCCCTTCACGGTTTATTTTTTGCAGCATTTTTCCTAACGGCCATTCTGACTGCTGTGAGCTGATAGGTTTTTGTAATATGGGTATGCATGTCATTAAAATTTTTTAAATTCGTCATATTCCTACCCCTTTTTCTTTTCTCTTAAAAGAAAAACCCGTGAGTACAATATAGCTCTTGAACTTGTCTTCTTCGAAGCTTGCCCTCTTTTGAATTTTTTGGTCGATTTTTGACCCCAGAAATTTTCTGGAGGGCAGGTATCATTTACAGAACTGCAAGTTGGTGAAAATTTAGTGACCTTTTGCAGTGGGTTCAAAGCTGCTGTTGTGGGAAACGGCCACAAGGAGGTAGCATTTCTCCATTCCCCAATCTGGGTACTAGGGCAGCAGAGCCTTTCTGGAAGTCATTGTCCTAGGTTGTAAATTAGAATGGAAATTGCCAGGAGAAATCCCCATAAGTTTATGTCTCATTACTTCTTCTTGGTTTTGAAAATTTTTTTAATCTGGGTAAAGTTTAGAATATTGTTTGTCCTAGGTGTACACAATCTGGTTCATTTGTACATTATGTATGTCTATTAATGTACAGATCCTCTTCCCATGTAAAATATTACAGTGTTCCGTCGACCTCCCTTGCTATATGTTCGGTGTTTTTGATACATGTATATAATATGTATTTGTATATGTATGGTAACACTAATGTTCATTTCTCAATTTCCCCCCTCCTTTCCTTTCAGATGAGCATAGTTTGTTTTCTAAGCCTGTGAGTGTCTTTCTCTTTGGAAATATGTTCATCTGTGTCAGTTATTAGATAATGCCATAAGTGATAATATAGGATATAGGTGTTTTGCTTTCCGACCTACTTCATGTTTTGTGATTATCTCCAGGCTCAAGTATGGTGCCTCAAAGAGCAGTGCTTCAATGTTTTCCATGGCTAATATTCCATTGTGTACATGGACCACTTCTTCTTGGTGCATTCCTCTGTCGATGGACATTTTCGTTGCTTCCAAGTGTTGCCTATGGTAAATATTGCTGGAGTGCAGGATTGCCAGCCTGTGATTTTTGATTTTCATTTTCTCAGGTGATAGACCCAGCAGTGGGTATGATTGATTGACTGGTACGGTAGCTCAACGTTTACCTTTTCAAGGCAACTCCATTGGGCTTTCATTAGTGGCTCTTACCACGTCCCCCTTAGAATCAAGGGTACGCATTTCTCCACAATCACGTCAGCATTTATTGTTGGCAGAATTTTTTTTGATGGCCATTATGACTGGTGTGAGCTGATAGGTTTTTGTAATTTGGGTTTACATGTCTGTAAAAATTCCTACAATTCTTCATTTTTCCACGGCTTTTTCTTTTCTGTTAAAAGAAAAAAGCAAAAAAGTGTGAGTATAATATACCTCTTCAAATATTCTTTTTGGAAGGTTGCACTCTAGAATTTTTTGGTCGATTTTCGACCTCAGTATTTTTTGGAGGGCAGGTGTCATTTACAGAACTGCAATTGGTGAATATTTAGTGACCTTTTGCAGTGGGTTTAAAGCTGCTGTTGTGGGAAACGGCCACAAGGATGCAGCATTTCTCCATTCCCAAATCTGGGTACTAGGGCAGCAGAGCCATTCTAGAAGTCGTTTGTCTAGGTTGTAAATTTGAATGGAATGTGCCAGGAAAACCCCCCATAAGTCTATGTCTCATTACTCCTAGTTCGTTGTTTTAATTTTTTCAATTGGGGTAATGGTTAGAATGTTGCTTGTCCAAGGTGTACACACTCTGGTTCATCTACATATTCTACATACCTATTTATGTAGAGATCCTCTTCCCTTGTAAATTATTACAGTGTTCCGTAATCCTTCCTTGCTATATGGTCGGTCTTTTTGATATATGTATATAATATGTATTTGTATACATATGGTAACGCTAATCTTCATTTATCCATTCCCCCCACCTTTACTTTTAGATAAGCATAGTTCTTTTTTAATAAGTCTGTGATTGACTTTCTGTGTGGAAATATGTTCATTTGTGTCAGTTATTAGATAACGCCTATAAGTGATATCATAGGATATAGGACTTTTGCTTTCCGACTTACCTCATGTTCTGTGATTATCTCCAAGATCATCTATGGGGCCTCAAAGAGCAGTGTTTCATTGTTTTCCATGGCTAGTATTCATTGTGTACATGGACCACTTCTTCTTTATCCTTTCATCTGTAGATGGACATTTTGGTTGCTTCACTGTCTTGTCTATTGTGAATAAGGCTGCAGTGCAGCTTTTGCAGCCCGGGTCTTCTTCATTCTGGTCTTCTCAGGTGAGAGGCCCATTGGTGCGCCTGCTGGATTGACTGGTACCTCAATTTTTCCTTTTAAACGCAGCTCTTTCCTGTTCTCATTATTAGCGTTTAACCCTTTTACATCTCACCAGCAGCTAGAGGGTACACAGTTCTCTAAAACCTCTTCAGCATTTATTGTTTGTAGACTTTTTGCCAATGGTCAGTCGACTGGTGTGAGTTGAAGACTTTTTGTAGATTAGATTGCATGAGTCTAATACTTCCTGAGCCTGAGCTTTTATCCATTTTCCTTTCTTTAAAAAGAGAGTGAGTAAAACTTACCTCTTCATACTATCTTCTTGAAAATTTTGCCTGTTTTGAATTTTTTTTATCCATTCCCTACCTCAGCACAATTTTGAGGGCAGGTGTCCTTTACAGCCCTGAGTCCTTGTGAATGGTAAGTGACCATTAGCTGTGGGTTAAAAGCTGCTCTTGCGGGAATCGGCCACATGGCGGCAGCATTTCTCCTTTACCAAATCTGGTTACTAGGTCAACAGAGCCTTACTGGAAGTGGTGTTCTAGGTTGTAAATTAGAATGGCATGTGAGAGGAAAACGCCCTTTAATTTATGTCTCATTACTTCTTGTTGTTATTTTTAACTTAAGTTTTATTTTTTATCACAGCAAACTTGATTACAATGTTTTGTTTGTTCTAGGTGTGCAAGATGTGGTTCTTTCACACATATACATATATCTATTCTTCTTCGGAGCCTTTTCCCATGTAGGTTATGACACAATGTTGAGTAGTCTTCTCTTGGTATTGCGTAGGTCTTTGGTGATTACATATTTCACAGGTGTTTGTATCTCTCTGTTAACCTCAATACGGTAATGTATCCATTCCTCACACCTTTCTATTTGGTGAACCGTACGTTTTTATATTGATTCTATGATAGTGTTTCTCTGTGGAAATATCTTTGTTTGTATCATTTTTTAGGTAACCCCTATATATGATATGATAGGATATGTGTCTTTCGCTTTCTCACTTACTCCACGTTGCGTGATTACTTCTAGACTCATCTACGGTGCTGCAAATGGCATTGTTTCATTTTTTCACTAGCTCATATTCCATCTCTACAGGTAGCAGTTCTTCTTTGTCCACCCATCTGTCAGTGGCCTTTTTGGTTACTTCCATATCTTGGCTATTGTAATAGTGTGCAATGCAGATTTGCGTGGCTGTGTCCTTCCAATTCTGTCTTCTTAGTTTATAGGTCCAGGAATAGGTCTGCTGGATCATATGGTAGCTCAATGTTTACTTTTTAAAGGCACCTCTGTTCTGTTCTCCTTAGTGGCTCTTTCCAGGTTACGTCCCACTTAAAGTGGAGGGCATGTATTTCTTCCCAGCACCTTCAGGATTTATTCTTTGTAGTTTTTGCTGATGATTATTCTGAGTGGCGTGAGCTGATACCTCTTTGTGGTTGAATTTGCATGTGTCTCATAATGCGTTGAAATTGAGCTTTAAGACATGATCTTTTTATTTTTCCAGCTGTGATTAGAGCTTATTTCTTCACAGTGTTTTCTTAAAGTATGTGTCACCATTTGTAATATTTTGGCCATTATCTCCCTCAAGACATTTTGAGGGCAGGTTTCATTTACAGCCCTGCAGTACTTGTTCATATGAAGTGACCATTAGCTCAGGCTTTAAACCTGCTGTTGCAGGTAACGGCCAGAGAGCGGCAGCCTTTCTACGTTTCCCATGCTGGTACTAGGGAAACAGACCTACCGGCCAGTGGTGTTCTTCGGTTATAAATTAGAGTGCAATGTGCCCGGATAAACCCACAAATGTTGATGTCTCCTTGCTTTGGTTTGTTTTTAAATTGAGTTTATATTTATTATTAGAGTAATATTCCATTGTGTACGTGGACCACTTCTTCTTGGTGCATTCCTCGGTTGATGGACATTTTCATTGCTTCCAAGTGCTGGCTATGGTAAATCTTGCTGGCGTACAGGTTTGCCAGCCTGTGACTTTTTGATTCTCATTTTCTCAAGTGATAGGCCAAGCAGTGGTTGTGATTGATTGACTGGTAGCTCAATGTTTCCCTTTTCAAAGCACCTACACTGTGTTTTCATTAGTGGCTCTTTACATGCCCCCCCTTACAACCGAAGGTACGCATTTCTCCACACTCCCTTCACGGTTTATTTTTTGCAGCATTTTTCCTAACGGCCATTCTGACTGCTGTGAGCTGATAGGTTTTTGTAATATGGGTATGCATGTCATTAAAATTTTTTAAATTCGTCATATTCCTACCCCTTTTTCTTTTCTCTTAAAAGAAAAACCCGTGAGTACAATATAGCTCTTGAACTTGTCTTCTTCGAAGCTTGCCCTCTTTTGAATTTTTTGGTCGATTTTTGACCCCAGAAATTTTCTGGAGGGCAGGTATCATTTACAGAACTGCAAGTTGGTGAAAATTTAGTGACCTTTTGCAGTGGGTTCAAAGCTGCTGTTGTGGGAAACGGCCACAAGGAGGTAGCATTTCTCCATTCCCCAATCTGGGTACTAGGGCAGCAGAGCCTTTCTGGAAGTCATTGTCCTAGGTTGTAAATTAGAATGGAAATTGCCAGGAGAAATCCCCATAAGTTTATGTCTCATTACTTCTTCTTGGTTTTGAAAATTTTTTTAATCTGGGTAAAGTTTAGAATATTGTTTGTCCTAGGTGTACACAATCTGGTTCATTTGTACATTATGTATGTCTATTAATGTACAGATCCTCTTCCCATGTAAAATATTACAGTGTTCCGTCGACCTCCCTTGCTATATGTTCGGTGTTTTTGATACATGTATATAATATGTATTTGTATATGTATGGTAACACTAATGTTCATTTCTCAATTTCCCCCCTCCTTTCCTTTCAGATGAGCATAGTTTGTTTTCTAAGCCTGTGAGTGTCTTTCTCTTTGGAAATATGTTCATCTGTGTCAGTTATTAGATAATGCCATAAGTGATAATATAGGATATAGGTGTTTTGCTTTCCGACCTACTTCATGTTTTGTGATTATCTCCAGGCTCAAGTATGGTGCCTCAAAGAGCAGTGCTTCAATGTTTTCCATGGCTAATATTCCATTGTGTACATGGACCACTTCTTCTTGGTGCATTCCTCTGTCGATGGACATTTTCGTTGCTTCCAAGTGTTGCCTATGGTAAATATTGCTGGAGTGCAGGATTGCCAGCCTGTGATTTTTGATTTTCATTTTCTCAGGTGATAGACCCAGCAGTGGGTATGATTGATTGACTGGTACGGTAGCTCAACGTTTACCTTTTCAAGGCAACTCCATTGGGCTTTCATTAGTGGCTCTTACCACGTCCCCCTTAGAATCAAGGGTACGCATTTCTCCACAATCACGTCAGCATTTATTGTTGGCAGAATTTTTTTTGATGGCCATTATGACTGGTGTGAGCTGATAGGTTTTTGTAATTTGGGTTTACATGTCTGTAAAAATTCCTACAATTCTTCATTTTTCCACGGCTTTTTCTTTTCTGTTAAAAGAAAAAAGCAAAAAAGTGTGAGTATAATATACCTCTTCAAATATTCTTTTTGGAAGGTTGCACTCTAGAATTTTTTGGTCGATTTTCGACCTCAGTATTTTTTGGAGGGCAGGTGTCATTTACAGAACTGCAATTGGTGAATATTTAGTGACCTTTTGCAGTGGGTTTAAAGCTGCTGTTGTGGGAAACGGCCACAAGGATGCAGCATTTCTCCATTCCCAAATCTGGGTACTAGGGCAGCAGAGCCATTCTAGAAGTCGTTTGTCTAGGTTGTAAATTTGAATGGAATGTGCCAGGAAAACCCCCCATAAGTCTATGTCTCATTACTCCTAGTTCGTTGTTTTAATTTTTTCAATTGGGGTAATGGTTAGAATGTTGCTTGTCCAAGGTGTACACACTCTGGTTCATCTACATATTCTACATACCTATTTATGTAGAGATCCTCTTCCCTTGTAAATTATTACAGTGTTCCGTAATCCTTCCTTGCTATATGGTCGGTCTTTTTGATATATGTATATAATATGTATTTGTATACATATGGTAACGCTAATCTTCATTTATCCATTCCCCCCACCTTTACTTTTAGATAAGCATAGTTCTTTTTTAATAAGTCTGTGATTGACTTTCTGTGTGGAAATATGTTCATTTGTGTCAGTTATTAGATAACGCCTATAAGTGATATCATAGGATATAGGACTTTTGCTTTCCGACTTACCTCATGTTCTGTGATTATCTCCAAGATCATCTATGGGGCCTCAAAGAGCAGTGTTTCATTGTTTTCCATGGCTAGTATTCATTGTGTACATGGACCACTTCTTCTTTATCCTTTCATCTGTAGATGGACATTTTGGTTGCTTCACTGTCTTGTCTATTGTGAATAAGGCTGCAGTGCAGCTTTTGCAGCCCGGGTCTTCTTCATTCTGGTCTTCTCAGGTGAGAGGCCCATTGGTGCGCCTGCTGGATTGACTGGTACCTCAATTTTTCCTTTTAAACGCAGCTCTTTCCTGTTCTCATTATTAGCGTTTAACCCTTTTACATCTCACCAGCAGCTAGAGGGTACACAGTTCTCTAAAACCTCTTCAGCATTTATTGTTTGTAGACTTTTTGCCAATGGTCAGTCGACTGGTGTGAGTTGAAGACTTTTTGTAGATTAGATTGCATGAGTCTAATACTTCCTGAGCCTGAGCTTTTATCCATTTTCCTTTCTTTAAAAAGAGAGTGAGTAAAACTTACCTCTTCATACTATCTTCTTGAAAATTTTGCCTGTTTTGAATTTTTTTTATCCATTCCCTACCTCAGCACAATTTTGAGGGCAGGTGTCCTTTACAGCCCTGAGTCCTTGTGAATGGTAAGTGACCATTAGCTGTGGGTTAAAAGCTGCTCTTGCGGGAATCGGCCACATGGCGGCAGCATTTCTCCTTTACCAAATCTGGTTACTAGGTCAACAGAGCCTTACTGGAAGTGGTGTTCTAGGTTGTAAATTAGAATGGCATGTGAGAGGAAAACGCCCTTTAATTTATGTCTCATTACTTCTTGTTGTTATTTTTAACTTAAGTTTTATTTTTTATCACAGCAAACTTGATTACAATGTTTTGTTTGTTCTAGGTGTGCAAGATGTGGTTCTTTCACACATATACATATATCTATTCTTCTTCGGAGCCTTTTCCCATGTAGGTTATGACACAATGTTGAGTAGTCTTCTCTTGGTATTGCGTAGGTCTTTGGTGATTACATATTTCACAGGTGTTTGTATCTCTCTGTTAACCTCAATACGGTAATGTATCCATTCCTCACACCTTTCTAATTGGTGAACCATACGTTTTTTTATTGATTCTATGATAGTGTTTCCCTGTGGAAATATCTTTGTTTGTATCATTTTTTAGGTAACCCCTATATATGATATGATAGGATATGTGTCTTTCGCTTTCTCACTTACTCCACGTTGCGTGATTACTTCTAGACTCATCTACGGTGCTGCAAATGGCATTGTTTCATTTTTTCACTAGCTCATATTCCATCTGTACAGGTAGCAGTTCTTCTTTGTCCACCCATCTGTCAGTGGCCTTTTTGGTTACTTCCATATCTTGGCTATTGTAATAGTGTGCAATGCAGATTTGCGTGGCTGTGTCCTTCCAATTCTGTCTTCTTAGTTTATAGGTCCAGGAATAGGTCTGCTGGATCATATGGTAGCTCAATGTTTACTTTTTAAAGGCACCTCTGTTCTGTTCTCCTTAGTGGCTCTTTCCAGGTTACGTCCCACTTAAAGTGGAGGGCATGTATTTCTTCCCAGCACCTTCAGGATTTATTCTTTGTAGTTTTTGCTGATGATTATTCTGAGTGGCGTGAGCTGATACCTCTTTGTGGTTGAATTTGCATGTGTCTCATAATGCGTTGAAATTGAGCTTTAAGACATGATCTTTTTATTTTTCCAGCTGTGATTAGAGCTTATTTCTTCACAGTGTTTTCTTAAAGTATGTGTCACCATTTGTAATATTTTGGCCATTATCTCCCTCAAGACATTTTGAGGGCAGGTTTCATTTACAGCCCTGCAGTACTTGTTCATATGAAGTGACCATTAGCTCAGGCTTTAAACCTGCTTTTGCAGGTAACGGCCAGAGAGCGGCGGCCTTTCTACGTTTCCCATGCTGGTACTAGGGAAACAGACCTACCGGCCAGTGGTGTTCTTCGGTTATAAATTAGAGTGCAATGTGCCCGGATAAACCCACAAATGTTGATGTCTCCTTGCTTTGGTTTGTTTTTAAATTGAGTTTATATTTATTATTAGAGTAATATTCCATTGTGTACGTGGACCACTTCTTCTTGGTGCATTCCTCGGTTGATGGACATTTTCATTGCTTCCAAGTGCTGGCTATGGTAAATCTTGCTGGCGTACAGGTTTGCCAGCCTGTGACTTTTTGATTCTCATTTTCTCAAGTGATAGGCCAAGCAGTGGTTGTGATTCATTGACTGGTAGCTCAATGTTTCCCTTTTCAAAGCACCTACACTGTGTTTTCATTAGTGGCTCTTTACATGCCCCCCCTTACAACCGAAGGTACGCATTTCTCCACACTCCCTTCACGGTTTATTTTTTGCAGCATTTTTCCTAACGGCCATTCTGACTGCTGTGAGCTGATAGGTTTTTGTAATATGGGTATGCATGTCATTAAAATTTTTTAAATTCGTCATATTCCTACCCCTTTTTCTTTTCTCTTAAAAGAAAAACCCGTGAGTACAATATAGCTCTTGAACTTGTCTTCTTCGAAGCTTGCCCTCTTTTGAATTTTTTGGTCGATTTTTGACCCCAGAAATTTTCTGGAGGGCAGGTATCATTTACAGAACTGCAAGTTGGTGAAAATTTAGTGACCTTTTGCAGTGGGTTCAAAGCTGCTGTTGTGGGAAACGGCCACAAGGAGGTAGCATTTCTCCATTCCCCAATCTGGGTACTAGGGCAGCAGAGCCTTTCTGGAAGTCATTGTCCTAGGTTGTAAATTAGAATGGAAATTGCCAGGAGAAATCCCCATAAGTTTATGTCTCATTACTGCTTCTTGGTTTTGAAAATTTTTTTAATCTGGGTAAAGTTTAGAATATTGTTTGTCCTAGGTGTACACAATCTGGTTCATTTGTACATTATGTATGTCTATTAATGTACAGATCCTCTTCCCATGTAAAATATTACAGTGTTCCGTCGACCTCCCTTGCTATATGTTCGGTGTTTTTGATACATGTATATAATATGTATTTGTATATGTATAGTAACACTAATGTTCATTTCTCAATTTCCCCCCTCCTTTCCTTTCAGATGAGCATAGTTTGTTTTCTAAGCCTGTGAGTGTCTTTCTCTTTGGAAATATGTTCATCTGTGTCAGTTATTAGATAATGCCATAAGTGATAATATAGGATATAGGTGTTTTGCTTTCCGACCTACTTCATGTTTTGTGATTATCTCCAGGCTCAAGTATGGTGCCTCAAAGAGCAGTGCTTCAATGTTTTCCATGGCTAATATTCCATTGTGTACATGGACCACTTCTTCTTGGTGCATTCCTCTGTCGATGGACATTTTCGTTGCTTCCAAGTGTTGCCTATGGTAAATATTGCTGGAGTGCAGGATTGCCAGCCTGTGATTTTTGATTTTCATTTTCTCAGGTGATAGACCCAGCAGTGGGTATGATTGATTGACTGGTACGGTAGCTCAACGTTTACCTTTTCAAGGCAACTCCATTGTGCTTTCATTAGTGGCTCTTACCACGTCCCCCTTAGAATCAAGGGTACGCATTTCTCCACAATCACGTCAGCATTTATTGTTGGCAGAATTTTTTTTGATGGCCATTATGACTGGTGTGAGCTGATAGGTTTTTGTAATTTGGGTTTACATGTCTGTAAAAATTCCTACAATTCTTCATTTTTCCACGGCTTTTTCTTTTCTGTTAAAAGAAAAAAGCAAAAAAGTGTGAGTATAATATACCTCTTCAAATATTCTTTTTGGAAGGTTGCACTCTAGAATTTTTTGGTCGATTTTCGACCTCAGTATTTTTTGGAGGGCAGGTGTCATTTACAGAACTGCAATTGGTGAATATTTAGTGACCTTTTGCAGTGGGTTTAAAGCTGCTGTTGTGGGAAACGGCCACAAGGATGCAGCATTTCTCCATTCCCAAATCTGGGTACTAGGGCAGCAGAGCCATTCTAGAAGTCGTTTGTCTAGGTTGTAAATTTGAATGGAATGTGCCAGGAAAACCCCCCATAAGTCTATGTCTCATTACTCCTAGTTCGTTGTTTTAATTATTTCAATTGGGGTAATGGTTAGAATGTTGCTTGTCCAAGGTGTACACACTCTGGTTCATCTACATATTCTACATACCTATTTATGTAGAGATCCTCTTCCCTTGTAAATTATTACAGTGTTCCGTAATCCTTCCTTGCTATATGGTCGATCTTTTTGATATATGTATATAATATGTATTTGTATACATATGGTAACGCTAATCTTCATTTATCCATTCCCCCCACCTTCACTTTTAGATAAGCATAGTTCTTTTTTAATAAGTCTGTGATTGACTTTCTGTGTGGAAATATGTTCGTTTGTGTCAGTTATTAGATAACGCCTATAAGTGATATCATAGGATATAGGACTTTTGCTTTCCGACTTACCTCATGTTCTGTGATTATCTCCAAGATCATCTATGGGGCCTCAAAGAGCAGTGTTTCATTGTTTTCCATGGCTAGTATTCATTGTGTACATGGACCACTTCTTCTTTATCCTTTCATCTGTAGATGGACATTTTGGTTGCTTCACTGTCTTGTCTATTGTGAATAAGGCTGCAGTGCAGCTTTTGCAGCCCGGGTCTTCTTCATTCTGGTCTTCTCAGGTGAGAGGCCCATTGGTGCGCCTGCTGGATTGACTGGTACCTCAATTTTTCCTTTTAAACGCAGCTCTTTCCTGTTCTCATTATTAGCGTTTAACCCTTTTACATCTCACCAGCAGCTAGAGGGTACATAGTTCTCTAAAACCTCTTCAGCATTTATTGTTTGTAGACTTTTTGCCAATGGTCAGTCGACTGGTGTGAATTGAAGACTTTTTGTAGATTAGATTGCATGAGTCTAATACTTCCTGAGGCTGAGCTTTTATCCATTTTCCTTTCTTTAAAAAGAGAGTGAGTACAACTTACCTCTTCATACTATCTTCTTGAAAATTTTGCCTGTTTTGAATTTTTTTTATCCATTCCCTACCTCAGCACAATTTTGAGGGCAGGTGTCCTTTACAGCCCTGAGTCCTTGTGAATGGTAAGTGACCATTAGCTGTGGGTTAAAAGCTGCTCTTGCGGGAATCGGCCACATGGCGGCAGCATTTCTCCTTTACCAAATCTGGTTACTAGGTCAACAGAGCCTTACTGGAAGTGGTGTTCTAGGTTGTAAATTAGAATGGCATGTGAGAGGAAAACGCCCTTTAATTTATGTCTCATTACTTCTTGTTGTTATTTTTAACTTAAGTTTTATTTTTTATCACAGCAAACTTGATTACAATGTTTTGTTTGTTCTAGGTGTGCAAGATGTGGTTCTTTCACACATATACATATATCTATTCTTCTTCGGAGCCTTTTCCCATGTAGGTTATGACACAATGTTGAGTAGTCTTCTCTTGGTATTGCGTAGGTCTTTGGTGATTACATATTTCACAGGTGTTTGTATCTCTCTGTTAACCTCAATACGGTAATGTATCCATTCCTCACACCTTTCTAATTGGTGGACCATACGTTTTTTTATTGATTCTATGATAGTGTTTCCCTGTGGAAATATCTTTGTTTGTATCATTTTTTAGGTAACCCCTATATATGATATGATAGGATATGTGTCTTTCGCTTTCTCACTTACTCCACGTTGCGTGATTACTTCTAGACTCATCTACGGTGCTGCAAATGGCATTGTTTCATTTTTTCACTAGCTCATATTCCATCTGTACAGGTAGCAGTTCTTCTTTGTCCACCCATCTGTCAGTGGCCTTTTTGGTTACTTCCATATCTTGGCTATTGTAATAGTGTGCAATGCAGATTTGCGTGGCTGTGTCCTTCCAATTCTGTCTTCTTAGTTTATAGGTCCAGGAATAGGTCTGCTGGATCATATGGTAGCTCAATGTTTACTTTTTAAAGGCACCTCTGTTCTGTTCTCCTTAGTGGCTCTTTCCAGGTTACGTCCCACTTAAAGTGGAGGGCATGTATTTCTTCCCAGCACCTTCAGGATTTATTCTTTGTACTTTTTGCTGATGATTATTCTGAGTGGCGTGAGCTGATACCTCTTTGTGGTTGAATTTGCATGTGTCTCATAATGCGTTGAAATTGAGCTTTAAGACATGATCTTTTTATTTTTCCAGCTGTGATTAGAGCTTATTTCTTCACAGTGTTTTCTTAAAGTATGTGTCACCATTTGTAATATTTTGGCCATTATCTCCCTCAAGACATTTTGAGGGCAGGTTTCATTTACAGCCCTGCAGTACTTGTTCATATGAAGTGACCATTAGCTCAGGCTTTAAACCTGCTTTTGCAGGTAACGGCCAGAGAGCGGCAGCCTTTCTACGTTTCCCATGCTGGTACTAGGGAAACAGACCTACCGGCCAGTGGTGTTCTTCGGTTATAAATTAGAGTGCAATGTGCCCGGATAAACCCACAAATGTTGATGTCTCCTTGCTTTGGTTTGTTTTTAAATTGAGTTTATATTTATTATTAGAGTAATATTCCATTGTGTACGTGGACCACTTCTTCTTGGTGCATTCCTCGGTTGATGGACATTTTCATTGCTTCCAAGTGCTGGCTATGGTAAATCTTGCTGGCGTACAGGTTTGCCAGCCTGTGACTTTTTGATTCTCATTTTCTCAAGTGATAGGCCAAGCAGTGGTTGTGATTGATTGACTGGTAGCTCAATGTTTCCCTTTTCAAAGCACCTACACTGTGTTTTCATTAGTGGCTCTTTACATGCCCCCCCTTACAACCGAAGGTACGCATTTCTCCACACTCCCTTCACGGTTTATTTTTTGCAGCATTTTTCCTAACGGCCATTCTGACTGCTGTGAGCTGATAGGTTTTTGTAATATGGGTATGCATGTCATTAAAATTTTTTAAATTCGTCATATTCCTACCCCTTTTTCTTTTCTCTTAAAAGAAAAACCCGTGAGTACAATATAGCTCTTGAACTTGTCTTCTTCGAAGCTTGCCCTCTTTTGAATTTTTTGGTCGATTTTTGACCCCAGAAATTTTCTGGAGGGCAGGTATCATTTACAGAACTGCAAGTTGGTGAAAATTTAGTGACCTTTTGCAGTGGGTTCAAAGCTGCTGTTGTGGGAAACGGCCACAAGGAGGTAGCATTTCTCCATTCCCCAATCTGGGTACTAGGGCAGCAGAGCCTTTCTGGAAGTCATTGTCCTAGGTTGTAAATTAGAATGGAAATTGCCAGGAGAAATCCCCATAAGTTTATGTCTCATTACTGCTTCTTGGTTTTGAAAATTTTTTTAATCTGGGTAAAGTTTAGAATATTGTTTGTCCTAGGTGTACACAATCTGGTTCATTTGTACATTATGTATGTCTATTAATGTACAGATCCTCTTCCCATGTAAAATATTACAGTGTTCCGTCGACCTCCCTTGCTATATGTTCGGTGTTTTTGATACATGTATATAATATGTATTTGTATATGTATAGTAACACTAATGTTCATTTCTCAATTTCCCCCCTCCTTTCCTTTCAGATGAGCATAGTTTGTTTTCTAAGCCTGTGAGTGTCTTTCTCTTTGGAAATATGTTCATCTGTGTCAGTTATTAGATAATGCCATAAGTGATAATATAGGATATAGGTGTTTTGCTTTCCGACCTACTTCATGTTTTGTGATTATCTCCAGGCTCAAGTATGGTGCCTCAAAGAGCAGTGCTTCAATGTTTTCCATGGCTAATATTCCATTGTGTACATGGACCACTTCTTCTTGGTGCATTCCTCTGTCGATGGACATTTTCGTTGCTTCCAAGTGTTGCCTATGGTAAATATTGCTGGAGTGCAGGATTGCCAGCCTGTGATTTTTGATTTTCATTTTCTCAGGTGATAGACCCAGCAGTGGGTATGATTGATTGACTGGTACGGTAGCTCAACGTTTACCTTTTCAAGGCAACTCCATTGGGCTTTCATTAGTGGCTCTTACCACGTCCCCCTTAGAATCAAGGGTACGCATTTCTCCACAATCACGTCAGCATTTATTGTTGGCAGAATTTTTTTTGATGGCCATTATGACTGGTGTGAGCTGATAGGTTTTTGTAATTTGGGTTTACATGTCTGTAAAAATTCCTACAATTCTTCATTTTTCCACGGCTTTTTCTTTTCTGTTAAAAGAAAAAAGCAAAAAAGTGTGAGTATAATATACCTCTTCAAATATTCTTTTTGGAAGGTTGCACTCTAGAATTTTTTGGTCGATTTTCGACCTCAGTATTTTTTGGAGGGCAGGTGTCATTTACAGAACTGCAATTGGTGAATATTTAGTGACCTTTTGCAGTGGGTTTAAAGCTGCTGTTGTGGGAAACGGCCACAAGGATGCAGCATTTCTCCATTCCCAAATCTGGGTACTAGGGCAGCAGAGCCATTCTAGAAGTCGTTTGTCTAGGTTGTAAATTTGAATGGAATGTGCCAGGAAAACCCCCCATAAGTCTATGTCTCATTACTCCTAGTTCGTTGTTTTAATTATTTCAATTGGGGTAATGGTTAGAATGTTGCTTGTCCAAGGTGTACACACTCTGGTTCATCTACATATTCTACATACCTATTTATGTAGAGATCCTCTTCCCTTGTAAATTATTACAGTGTTCCGTAATCCTTCCTTGCTATATGGTCGGTCTTTTTGATATATGTATATAATATGTATTTGTATACATATGGTAACGCTAATCTTCATTTATCCATTCCCCCCACCTTTACTTTTAGATAAGCATAGTTCTTTTTTAATAAGTCTGTGATTGACTTTCTGTGTGGAAATATGTTCATTTGTGTCAGTTATTAGATAACGCCTATAAGTGATATCATAGGATATAGGACTTTTGCTTTCCGACTTACCTCATGTTCTGTGATTATCTCCAAGATCATCTATGGGGCCTCAAAGAGCAGTGTTTCATTGTTTTCCATGGCTAGTATTCATTGTGTACATGGACCACTTCTTCTTTATCCTTTCATCTGTAGATGGACATTTTGGTTGCTTCACTGTCTTGTCTATTGTGAATAAGGCTGCAGTGCAGCTTTTGCAGCCCGGGTCTTCTTCATTCTGGTCTTCTCAGGTGAGAGGCCCATTGGTGCGCCTGCTGGATTGACTGGTACCTCAATTTTTCCTTTTAAACGCAGCTCTTTCCTGTTCTCATTATTAGCGTTTAACCCTTTTACATCTCACCAGCAGCTAGAGGGTACACAGTTCTCTAAAACCTCTTCAGCATTTATTGTTTGTAGACTTTTTGCCATTGGTCAGTCGACTGGTGTGAGTTGAAGACTTTTTGTAGAGTAGATTGCATGAGTCTAATACTTCCTCAGGCTGAGCTTTTATCAATTTTCCTTTCTTTAAAAAGAGAGTGAGTAAAACTTACCTCTTCATACTATCTTCTTGAAAATTTTGCCTGTTTTGAATTATTTTTATCCATTCCCTACCTCAGCACAATTTTGAGGGCAGGTGTCCTTTACAGCCCTGAGTCCTTGTGAATGGTAAGTGACCATTTGCTGTGGGTTAAAAGCTGCTCTTGCGGGAATCGGCCACATGGCGGCAGCATTTCTCCTTTACCAAATCTGGTTACTAGGTCAACAGAGCCTTACTGGAAGTGGTGTTCTAGGTTGTAAATTAGAATGGCATGTGAGAGGAAAACGCCCTTTAATTTATGTCTCATTACTTCTTGTTGTTATTTTTAACTTAATTTTTATTTTATATCACAGCAAACTTGATTACAATGTTTTGTTTGTTCTAGGTGTGCAAGATGTGGTTCTTTCACACATATACATATATCTATTCTTCTTCGGAGCCTTTTCCCATGTAGGTTATGACACAATGTTGAGTAGTCTTCTCTTGGTATTGCGTAGGTCTTTGGTGATTACATATTTCACAGGTGTTTGTATCTCTCTGTTAACCTCAATACGGTAATGTATCCATTCCTCACACCTTTCTATTTGGTGAACCGTACGTTTTTATATTGATTCTATGATAGTGTTTCTCTGTGGAAATATCTTTGTTTGTATCATTTTTTAGGTAACCCCTATATATGATATGATAGGATATGTGTCTTTCGCTTTCTCACTTACTCCAAGTTGCGTGATTACTTCTAGACTCATCTACGGTGCTGCAAATGGCATTGTTTCATTTTTTCACTAGCTCATATTCCATCTGTACAGGTAGCAGTTCTTCTTTGTCCACCCATCTGTCGGTGGACTTTTTGGTTACTTCCATATCTTGGCTATTGTAATAGTGTGCAATGCAGATTTGCGTGGCTGTGTCCTTCCAATTCTGTCTTCTTAGTTTATAGGTCCAGGAATAGGTCTGCTGGATCATATGGTAGCTCAATGTTTACTTTTTAAAGGCACCTCTGTTCTGTTCTCCTTAGTGGCTCTTTCCAGGTTACGTCCCACTTAAAGTGGAGGGCATGTATTTCTTCCCAGCACCTTCAGGATTTATTCTTTGTAGTTTTTGCTGATGATTATTCTGAGTGGTGTGAGCTGATACCTCTTTGTGGTTGAATTTGCATGTGTCTCATAATGCGTTGAAATTGAGCTTTAAGACATGATCTTTTTATTTTTCCAGCTGTGATTAGAGCTTATTTCTTCACAGTGTTTTCTTAAAGTATGTGTCACCATTTGAAATATTTTGGCCATTATCTCCCTCAAGACATTTTGAGGGCAGGTTTCATTTACAGCCCTGCAGTACTTGTTCATATGAAGTGACCATTAGCTCAGGCTTTAAACCTGCTTTTGCAGGTAACGGCCAGAGAGCGGCAGCCTTTCTACGTTTCCCATGCTGGTACTAGGGAAACAGACCTACCGGCCAGTGGTGTTCTTCGGTTATAAATTAGAGTGCAATGTGCCCGGATAAACCCACAAATGTTGATGTCTCCTTGCTTTGGTTTGTTTTTAAATTGAGTTTATATTTATTATTAGAGTAATATTCCATTGTGTACGTGGACCACTTCTTCTTGGTGCATTCCTCGGTTGATGGACATTTTCATTGCTTCCAAGTGCTGGCTATGGTAAATCTTGCTGGCGTACAGGTTTGCCAGCCTGTGACTTTTTGATTCTCATTTTCTCAAGTGATAGGCCAAGCAGTGGTTGTGATTGATTGACTGGTAGCTCAATGTTTCCCTTTTCAAAGCACCTACACTGTGTTTTCATTAGTGGCTCTTTACATGCCCCCCCTTACAACCGAAGGTACGCATTTCTCCACACTCCCTTCACGGTTTATTTTTTGCAGCATTTTTCCTAACGGCCATTCTGACTGCTGTGAGCTGATAGGTTTTTGTAATATGGGTATGCATGTCATTAAAATTTTTTAAATTCGTCATATTCCTACCCCTTTTTCTTTTCTCTTAAAAGAAAAACCCGTGAGTACAATATAGCTCTTGAACTTGTCTTCTTCGAAGCTTGCCCTCTTTTGAATTTTTTGGTCGATTTTTGACCCCAGAAATTTTCTGGAGGGCAGGTATCATTTACAGAACTGCAAGTTGGTGAAAATTTAGTGACCTTTTGCAGTGGGTTCAAAGCTGCTGTTGTGGGAAACGGCCACAAGGAGGTAGCATTTCTCCATTCCCCAATCTGGGTACTAGGGCAGCAGAGCCTTTCTGGAAGTCATTGTCCTAGGTTGTAAATTAGAATGGAAATTGCCAGGAGAAATCCCCATAAGTTTATGTCTCATTACTTCTTCTTGGTTTTGAAAATTTTTTTAATCTGGGTAAAGTTTAGAATATTGTTTGTCCTAGGTGTACACAATCTGGTTCATTTGTACATTATGTATGTCTATTAATGTACAGATCCTCTTCCCATGTAAAATATTACAGTGTTCCGTCGACCTCCCTTGCTATATGTTCGGTGTTTTTGATACATGTATATAATATGTATTTGTATATGTATAGTAACACTAATGTTCATTTCTCAATTTCCCCCCTCCTTTCCTTTCAGATGAGCATAGTTTGTTTTCTAAGCCTGTGAGTGTCTTTCTCTTTGGAAATATGTTCATCTGTGTCAGTTATTAGATAATGCCATAAGTGATAATATAGGATATAGGTGTTTTGCTTTCCGACCTACTTCATGTTTTGTGATTATCTCCAGGCTCAAGTATGGTGCCTCAAAGAGCAGTGCTTCAATGTTTTCCATGGCTAATATTCCATTGTGTACATGGACCACTTCTTCTTGGTGCATTCCTCTATCGATGGACATTTTCGTTGCTTCCAAGTGTTGCCTATGGTAAATATTGCTGGAGTGCAGGATTGCCAGCCTGTGATTTTTGATTTTCATTTTCTCAGGTGATAGACCCAGCAGTGGGTATGATTGATTGACTGGTACGGTAGCTCAACGTTTACCTTTTCAAGGCAACTCCATTGTGCTTTCATTAGTGGCTCTTACCACGTCCCCCTTAGAATCAAGGGTACGCATTTCTCCACAATCACGTCAGCATTTATTGTTGGCAGAATTTTTTTTGATGGCCATTATGACTGGTGTGAGCTGATAGGTTTTTGTAATTTGGGTTTACATGTCTGTAAAAATTCCTACAATTCTTCATTTTTCCACGGCTTTTTCTTTTCTGTTAAAAGAAAAAAGCAAAAAAGTGTGAGTATAATATACCTCTTCAAATATTCTTTTTGGAAGGTTGCACTCTAGAATTTTTTGGTCGATTTTCGACCTCAGTATTTTTTGGAGGGCAGGTGTCATTTACAGAACTGCAATTGGTGAATATTTAGTGACCTTTTGCAGTGGGTTTAAAGCTGCTGTTGTGGGAAACGGCCACAAGGATGCAGCATTTCTCCATTCCCAAATCTGGGTACTAGGGCAGCAGAGCCATTCTAGAAGTCGTTTGTCTAGGTTGTAAATTTGAATGGAATGTGCCAGGAAAACCCCCCATAAGTCTATGTCTCATTACTCCTAGTTCGTTGTTTTAATTATTTCAATTGGGGTAATGGTTAGAATGTTGCTTGTCCAAGGTGTACACACTCTGGTTCATCTACATATTCTACATACCTATTTATGTAGAGATCCTCTTCCCTTGTAAATTATTACAGTGTTCCGTAATCCTTCCTTGCTATATGGTCGGTCTTTTTGATATATGTATATAATATGTATTTGTATACATATGGTAACGCTAATCTTCATTTATCCATTCCCCCCACCTTTACTTTTAGATAAGCATAGTTCTTTTTTAATAAGTCTGTGATTGACTTTCTGTGTGGAAATATGTTCATTTGTGTCAGTTATTAGATAACGCCTATAAGTGATATCATAGGATATAGGACTTTTGCTTTCCGACTTACCTCATGTTCTGTGATTATCTCCAAGATCATCTATGGGGCCTCAAAGAGCAGTGTTTCATTGTTTTCCATGGCTAGTATTCATTGTGTACATGGACCACTTCTTCTTTATCCTTTCATCTGTAGATGGACATTTTGGTTGCTTCACTGTCTTGTCTATTGTGAATAAGGCTGCAGTGCAGCTTTTGCAGCCCGGGTCTTCTTCATTCTGGTCTTCTCAGGTGAGAGGCCCATTGGTGCGCCTGCTGGATTGACTGGTACCTCAATTTTTCCTTTTAAACGCAGCTCTTTCCTGTTCTCATTATTAGCGTTTAACCCTTTTACATCTCACCAGCAGCTAGAGGGTACACAGTTCTCTAAAACCTCTTCAGCATTTATTGTTTGTAGACTTTTTGCCATTGGTCAGTCGACTGGTGTGAATTGAAGACTTTTTGTAGAGTAGATTGCATGAGTCTAATACTTCCTCAGGCTGAGCTTTTATCAATTTTCCTTTCTTTAAAAAGAGAGTGAGTAAAACTTACCTCTTCATACTATCTTCTTGAAAATTTTGCCTGTTTTGAATTATTTTTATCCATTCCCTACCTCAGCACAATTTTGAGGGCAGGTGTCCTTTACAGCCCTGAGTCCTTGTGAATGGTAAGTGACCATTTGCTGTGGGTTAAAAGCTGCTATTGCGGGAATCGGCCACATGGCAGCAGCATTTCTCCTTTACCAAATCTGGTTACTAGGTCAACAGAGCCTTACTGGAAGTGGTGTTCTAGGTTGTAAATTAGAATGGCATGTGAGAGGAAAACGCCCTTTAATTTATGTCTCATTACTTCTTGTTGTTATTTTTAACTTAATTTTTATTTTATATCACAGCAAACTTGATTACAATGTTTTGTTTGTTCTAGGTGTGCAAGATGTGGTTCTTTCACACATATACATATATCTATTCTTCTTCGGAGCCTTTTCCCATGTAGGTTATGACACAATGTTGAGTAGTCTTCTCTTGGTATTGCGTAGGTCTTTGGTGATTACATATTTCACAGGTGTTTGTATCTCTCTGTTAACCTCAATACGGTAATGTATCCATTCCTCACACCTTTCTATTTGGTGAACCGTACGTTTTTATACTGATTCTATGATAGTGTTTCTCTGTGGAAATATCTTTGTTTGTATCATTTTTTAGGTAACCCCTATATATGATATGATAGGATATGTGTCTTTCGCTTTCTCACTTACTCCACGTTGCGTGATTACTTCTAGACTCATCTACGGTGCTGCAAATGGCATTGTTTCATTTTTTCACTAGCTCATATTCCATCTGTACAGGTAGAAGTTCTTCTTTGTCCACCCATCTGTCGGTGGACTTTTTGGTTACTTCCATATCTTGGCTATTGTAATAGTATGCAATGCAGATTTGCGTGGCTGTGTCCTTCCAATTCTGTCTTCTTAGTTTATAGGTCCAGGAATAGGTCTGCTGGATCATATGGTAGCTCAATGTTTACTTTTTAAAGGCACCTCTGTTCTGTTCTCCTTAGTGGCTCTTTCCAGGTTACGTCCCACTTAAAGTGGAGGGCATGTATTTCTTCCCAGCACCTTCAGGATTTATTCTTTGTAGTTTTTGCTGATGATTATTCTGAGTGGTGTGAGCTGATACCTCTTTGTGGTTGAATTTGCATGTGTCTCATAATGCGTTGAAATTGAGCTTTAAGACATGATCTTTTTATTTTTCCAGCTGTGATTAGAGCTTATTTCTTCACAGTGTTTTCTTAAAGTATGTGTCACCATTTGTAATATTTTGGCCATTATCTCCCTCAAGACATTTTGAGGGCAGGTTTCATTTACAGCCCTGCAGTACTTGTTCATATGAAGTGACCATTAGCTCAGGCTTTAAACCTGCTTTTGCAGGTAACGGCCAGAGAGCGGCAGCCTTTCTACGTTTCCCATGCTGGTACTAGGGAAACAGACCTACCGGCCAGTGGTGTTCTTCGGTTATAAATTAGAGTGCAATGTGCCCGGATAAACCCACAAATGTTGATGTCTCCTTGCTTTGGTTTGTTTTTAAATTGAGTTTATATTTATTATTAGAGTAATATTCCATTGTGTACGTGGACCACTTCTTCTTGGTGCATTCCTCGGTTGATGGACATTTTCATTGCTTCCAAGTGCTGGCTATGGTAAATCTTGCTGGCGTACAGGTTTGCCAGCCTGTGACTTTTTGATTCTCATTTTCTCAAGTGATAGGCCAAGCAGTGGTTGTGATTGATTGACTGGTAGCTCAATGTTTCCCTTTTCAAAGCACCTACACTGTGTTTTCATTAGTGGCTCTTTACATGCCCCCCCTTACAACCGAAGGTACGCATTTCTCCACACTCCCTTCACGGTTTATTTTTTGCAGCATTTTTCCTAACGGCCATTCTGACTGCTGTGAGCTGATAGGTTTTTGTAATATGGGTATGCATGTCATTAAAATTTTTTAAATTCGTCATATTCCTACCCCTTTTTCTTTTCTCTTAAAAGAAAAACCCGTGAGTACAATATAGCTCTTGAACTTGTCTTCTTCGAAGCTTGCCCTCTTTTGAATTTTTTGGTCGATTTTTGACCCCAGAAATTTTCTGGAGGGCAGGTATCATTTACAGAACTGCAAGTTGGTGAAAATTTAGTGACCTTTTGCAGTGGGTTCAAAGCTGCTGTTGTGGGAAACGGCCACAAGGAGGTAGCATTTCTCCATTCCCCAATCTGGGTACTAGGGCAGCAGAGCCTTTCTGGAAGTCATTGTCCTAGGTTGTAAATTAGAATGGAAATTGCCAGGAGAAATCCCCATAAGTTTATGTCTCATTACTTCTTCTTGGTTTTTAAAATTTTTTTAATCTGGGTAAAGTTTAGAATATTGTTTGTCCTAGGTGTACACAATCTGGTTCATTTGTACATTATGTATGTCTATTAATGTACAGATCCTCTTCCCATGTAAAATATTACAGTGTTCCGTCGACCTCCCTTGCTATATGTTCGGTGTTTTTGATACATGTATATAATATGTATTTGTATATGTATGGTAACACTAATGTTCATTTCTCAATTTCCCCCCTCCTTTCCTTTCAGATGAGCATAGTTTGTTTTCTAAGCCTGTGAGTGTCTTTCTCTTTGGAAATATGTTCATCTGTGTCAGTTATTAGATAATGCCATAAGTGATAATATAGGATATAGGTGTTTTGCTTTCCGACCTACTTCATGTTTTGTGATTATCTCCAGGCTCAAGTATGGTGCCTCAAAGAGCAGTGCTTCAATGTTTTCCATGGCTAATATTCCATTGTGTACATGGACCACTTCTTCTTGGTGCATTCCTCTGTCGATGGACATTTTCGTTGCTTCCAAGTGTTGCCTATGGTAAATATTGCTGGAGTGCAGGATTGCCAGCCTGTGATTTTTGATTTTCATTTTCTCAGGTGATAGACCCAGCAGTGGGTATGATTGATTGACTGGTACGGTAGCTCAACGTTTACCTTTTCAAGGCAACTCCATTGTGCTTTCATTAGTGGCTCTTACCACGTCCCCCTTAGAATCAAGGGTACGCATTTCTCCACAATCACGTCAGCATTTATTGTTGGCAGAATTTTTTTTGATGGCCATTATGACTGGTGTGAGCTGATAGGTTTTTGTAATTTGGGTTTACATGTCTGTAAAAATTCCTACAATTCTTCATTTTTCCACGGCTTTTTCTTTTCTGTTAAAAGAAAAAAGCAAAAAAGTGTGAGTATAATATACCTCTTCAAATATTCTTTTTGGAAGGTTGCACTCTAGAATTTTTTGGTCGATTTTCGACCTCAGTATTTTTTGGAGGGCAGGTGTCATTTACAGAACTGCAATTGGTGAATATTTAGTGACCTTTTGCAGTGGGTTTAAAGCTGCTGTTGTGGGAAACGGCCACAAGGATGCAGCATTTCTCCATTCCCAAATCTGGGTACTAGGGCAGCAGAGCCATTCTAGAAGTCGTTTGTCTAGGTTGTAAATTTGAATGGAATGTGCCAGGAAAACCCCCCATAAGTCTATGTCTCATTACTCCTAGTTCGTTGTTTTAATTTTTTCAATTGGGGTAATGGTTAGAATGTTGCTTGTCCAAGGTGTACACACTCTGGTTCATCTACATATTCTACATACCTATTTATGTAGAGATCCTCTTCCCTTGTAAATTATTACAGTGTTCCGTAATCCTTCCTTGCTATATGGTCGGTCTTTTTGATATATGTATATAATATGTATTTGTATACATATGGTAACGCTAATCTTCATTTATCCATTCCCCCCACCTTTACTTTTAGATAAGCATAGTTCTTTTTTAATAAGTCTGTGATTGACTTTCTGTGTGGAAATATGTTCATTTGTGTCAGTTATTAGATAACGCCTATAAGTGATATCATAGGATATAGGACTTTTGCTTTCCGACTTACCTCATGTTCTGTGATTATCTCCAAGATCATCTATGGGGCCTCAAAGAGCAGTGTTTCATTGTTTTCCATGGCTAGTATTCATTGTGTACATGGACCACTTCTTCTTTATCCTTTCATCTGTAGATGGACATTTTGGTTGCTTCACTGTCTTGTCTATTGTGAATAAGGCTGCAGTGCAGCTTTTGCAGCCCGGGTCTTCTTCATTCTGGTCTTCTCAGGTGAGAGGCCCATTGGTGCGCCTGCTGGATTGACTGGTACCTCAATTTTTCCTTTTAAACGCAGCTCTTTCCTGTTCTCATTATTAGCGTTTAACCCTTTTACATCTCACCAGCAGCTAGAGGGTACACAGTTCTCTAAAACCTCTTCAGCATTTATTGTTTGTAGACTTTTTGCCAATGGTCAGTCGACTGGTGTGAGTTGAAGACTTTTTGTAGATTAGATTGCATGAGTCTAATACTTCCTGAGCCTGAGCTTTTATCCATTTTCCTTTCTTTAAAAAGAGAGTGAGTAAAACTTACCTCTTCATACTATCTTCTTGAAAATTTTGCCTGTTTTGAATTATTTTTATCCATTCCCTACCTCAGCACAATTTTGAGGGCAGGTGTCCTTTACAGCCCTGAGTCCTTGTGAATGGTAAGTGACCATTAGCTGTGGGTTAAAAGCTGCTCTTGCGGGAATCGGCCACATGGCGGCAGCATTTCTCCTTTACCAAATCTGGTTACTAGGTCAACAGAGCCTTACTGGAAGTGGTGTTCTAGGTTGTAAATTAGAATGGCATGTGAGAGGAAAACGCCCTTTAATTTATGTCTCATTACTTCTTGTTGTTATTTTTAACTTAAGTTTTATTTTTTATCACAGCAAACTTGATTACAATGTTTTGTTTGTTCTAGGTGTGCAAGATGTGGTTCTTTCACACATATACATATATCTATTCTTCTTCGGAGCCTTTTCCCATGTAGGTTATGACACAATGTTGAGTAGTCTTCTCTTGGTATTGCGTAGGTCTTTGGTGATTACATATTTCACAGGTGTTTGTATCTCTCTGTTAACCTCAATACGGTAATGTATCCATTCCTCACACCTTTCTATTTGGTGAACCGTACGTTTTTATATTGATTCTATGATAGTGTTTCTCTGTGGAAATATCTTTGTTTGTATCATTTTTTAGGTAACCCCTATATATGATATGATAGGATATGTGTCTTTCGCTTTCTCACTTACTCCACGTTGCGTGATTACTTCTAGACTCATCTACGGTGCTGCAAATGGCATTGTTTCATTTTTTCACTAGCTCATATTCCATCTCTACAGGTAGCAGTTCTTCTTTGTCCACCCATCTGTCAGTGGCCTTTTTGGTTACTTCCATATCTTGGCTATTGTAATAGTGTGCAATGCAGATTTGCGTGGCTGTGTCCTTCCAATTCTGTCTTCTTAGTTTATAGGTCCAGGAATAGGTCTGCTGGATCATATGGTAGCTCAATGTTTACTTTTTAAAGGCACCTCTGTTCTGTTCTCCTTAGTGGCTCTTTCCAGGTTACGTCCCACTTAAAGTGGAGGGCATGTATTTCTTCCCAGCACCTTCAGGATTTATTCTTTGTAGTTTTTGCTGATGATTATTCTGAGTGGCGTGAGCTGATACCTCTTTGTGGTTGAATTTGCATGTGTCTCATAATGCGTTGAAATTGAGCTTTAAGACATGATCTTTTTATTTTTCCAGCTGTGATTAGAGCTTATTTCTTCACAGTGTTTTCTTAAAGTATGTGTCACCATTTGTAATATTTTGGCCATTATCTCCCTCAAGACATTTTGAGGGCAGGTTTCATTTACAGCCCTGCAGTACTTGTTCATATGAAGTGACCATTAGCTCAGGCTTTAAACCTGCTGTTGCAGGTAACGGCCAGAGAGCGGCAGCCTTTCTACGTTTCCCATGCTGGTACTAGGGAAACAGACCTACCGGCCAGTGGTGTTCTTCGGTTATAAATTAGAGTGCAATGTGCCCGGATAAACCCACAAATGTTGATGTCTCCTTGCTTTGGTTTGTTTTTAAATTGAGTTTATATTTATTATTAGAGTAATATTCCATTGTGTACGTGGACCACTTCTTCTTGGTGCATTCCTCGGTTGATGGACATTTTCATTGCTTCCAAGTGCTGGCTATGGTAAATCTTGCTGGCGTACAGGTTTGCCAGCCTGTGACTTTTTGATTCTCATTTTCTCAAGTGATAGGCCAAGCAGTGGTTGTGATTCATTGACTGGTAGCTCAATGTTTCCCTTTTCAAAGCACCTACACTGTGTTTTCATTAGTGGCTCTTTACATGCCCCCCCTTACAACCGAAGGTACGCATTTCTCCACACTCCCTTCACGGTTTATTTTTTGCAGCATTTTTCCTAACGGCCATTCTGACTGCTGTGAGCTGATAGGTTTTTGTAATATGGGTATGCATGTCATTAAAATTTTTTAAATTCGTCATATTCCTACCCCTTTTTCTTTTCTCTTAAAAGAAAAACCCGTGAGTACAATATAGCTCTTGAACTTGTCTTCTTCGAAGCTTGCCCTCTTTTGAATTTTTTGGTCGATTTTTGACCCCAGAAATTTTCTGGAGGGCAGGTATCATTTACAGAACTGCAAGTTGGTGAAAATTTAGTGACCTTTTGCAGTGGGTTCAAAGCTGCTGTTGTGGGAAACGGCCACAAGGAGGTAGCATTTCTCCATTCCCCAATCTGGGTACTAGGGCAGCAGAGCCTTTCTGGAAGTCATTGTCCTAGGTTGTAAATTAGAATGGAAATTGCCAGGAGAAATCCCCATAAGTTTATGTCTCATTACTTCTTCTTGGTTTTGAAAATTTTTTTAATCTGGGTAAAGTTTAGAATATTGTTTGTCCTAGGTGTACACAATCTGGTTCATTTGTACATTATGTATGTCTATTAATGTACAGATCCTCTTCCCATGTAAAATATTACAGTGTTCCGTCGACCTCCCTTGCTATATGTTCGGTGTTTTTGATACATGTATATAATATGTATTTGTATATGTATGGTAACACTAATGTTCATTTCTCAATTTCCCCCCTCCTTTCCTTTCAGATGAGCATAGTTTGTTTTCTAAGCCTGTGAGTGTCTTTCTCTTTGGAAATATGTTCATCTGTGTCAGTTATTAGATAATGCCATAAGTGATAATATAGGATATAGGTGTTTTGCTTTCCGACCTACTTCATGTTTTGTGATTATCTCCAGGCTCAAGTATGGTGCCTCAAAGAGCAGTGCTTCAATGTTTTCCATGGCTAATATTCCATTGTGTACATGGACCACTTCTTCTTGGTGCATTCCTCTGTCGATGGACATTTTCGTTGCTTCCAAGTGTTGCCTATGGTAAATATTGCTGGAGTGCAGGATTGCCAGCCTGTGATTTTTGATTTTCATTTTCTCAGGTGATAGACCCAGCAGTGGGTATGATTGATTGACTGGTACGGTAGCTCAACGTTTACCTTTTCAAGGCAACTCCATTGGGCTTTCATTAGTGGCTCTTACCACGTCCCCCTTAGAATCAAGGGTACGCATTTCTCCACAATCACGTCAGCATTTATTGTTGGCAGAATTTTTTTTGATGGCCATTATGACTGGTGTGAGCTGATAGGTTTTTGTAATTTGGGTTTACATGTCTGTAAAAATTCCTACAATTCTTCATTTTTCCACGGCTTTTTCTTTTCTGTTAAAAGAAAAAAGCAAAAAAGTGTGAGTATAATATACCTCTTCAAATATTCTTTTTGGAAGGTTGCACTCTAGAATTTTTTGGTCGATTTTCGACCTCAGTATTTTTTGGAGGGCAGGTGTCATTTACAGAACTGCAATTGGTGAATATTTAGTGACCTTTTGCAGTGGGTTTAAAGCTGCTGTTGTGGGAAACGGCCACAAGGATGCAGCATTTCTCTATTCCCAAATCTGGGTACTAGGGCAGCAGAGCCATTCTAGAAGTCGTTTGTCTAGGTTGTAAATTTGAATGGAATGTGCCAGGAAAACCCCCCATAAGTCTATGTCTCATTACTCCTAGTTCGTTGTTTTAATTTTTTCAATTGGGGTAATGGTTAGAATGTTGCTTGTCCAAGGTGTACACACTCTGGTTCATCTACATATTCTACATACCTATTTATGTAGAGATCCTCTTCCCTTGTAAATTATTACAGTGTTCCGTAATCCTTCCTTGCTATATGGTCGGTCTTTTTGATATATGTATATAATATGTATTTGTATACATATGGTAACGCTAATCTTCATTTATCCATTCCCCCCACCTTTACTTTTAGATAAGCATAGTTCTTTTTTAATAAGTCTGTGATTGACTTTCTGTGTGGAAATATGTTCATTTGTGTCAGTTATTAGATAACGCCTATAAGTGATATCATAGGATATAGGACTTTTGCTTTCCGACTTACCTCATGTTCTGTGATTATCTCCAAGATCATCTATGGGGCCTCAAAGAGCAGTGTTTCATTGTTTTCCATGGCTAGTATTCATTGTGTACATGGACCACTTCTTCTTTATCCTTTCATCTGTAGATGGACATTTTGGTTGCTTCACTGTCTTGTCTATTGTGAATAAGGCTGCAGTGCAGCTTTTGCAGCCCGGGTCTTCTTCATTCTGGTCTTCTCAGGTGAGAGGCCCATTGGTGCGCCTGCTGGATTGACTGGTACCTCAATTTTTCCTTTTAAACGCAGCTCTTTCCTGTTCTCATTATTAGCGTTTAACCCTTTTACATCTCACCAGCAGCTAGAGGGTACACAGTTCTCTAAAACCTCTTCAGCATTTATTGTTTGTAGACTTTTTGCCAATGGTCAGTCGACTGGTGTGAGTTGAAGACTTTTTGTAGATTAGATTGCATGAGTCTAATACTTCCTGAGCCTGAGCTTTTATCCATTTTCCTTTCTTTAAAAAGAGAGTGAGTAAAACTTACCTCTTCATACTATCTTCTTGAAAATTTTGCCTGTTTTGAATTTTTTTTATCCATTCCCTACCTCAGCACAATTTTGAGGGCAGGTGTCCTTTACAGCCCTGAGTCCTTGTGAATGGTAAGTGACCATTAGCTGTGGGTTAAAAGCTGCTCTTGCGGGAATCGGCCACATGGCGGCAGCATTTCTCCTTTACCAAATCTGGTTACTAGGTCAACAGAGCCTTACTGGAAGTGGTGTTCTAGGTTGTAAATTAGAATGGCATGTGAGAGGAAAACGCCCTTTAATTTATGTCTCATTACTTCTTGTTGTTATTTTTAACTTAAGTTTTATTTTTTATCACAGCAAACTTGATTACAATGTTTTGTTTGTTCTAGGTGTGCAAGATGTGGTTCTTTCACACATATACATATATCTATTCTTCTTCGGAGCCTTTTCCCATGTAGGTTATGACACAATGTTGAGTAGTCTTCTCTTGGTATTGCGTAGGTCTTTGGTGATTACATATTTCACAGGTGTTTGTATCTCTCTGTTAACCTCAATACGGTAATGTATCCATTCCTCACACCTTTCTAATTGGTGAACCATACGTTTTTTTATTGATTCTATGATAGTGTTTCCCTGTGGAAATATCTTTGTTTGTATCATTTTTTAGGTAACCCCTATATATGATATGATAGGATATGTGTCTTTCGCTTTCTCACTTACTCCACGTTGCGTGATTACTTCTAGACTCATCTACGGTGCTGCAAATGGCATTGTTTCATTTTTTCACTAGCTCATATTCCATCTGTACAGGTAGCAGTTCTTCTTTGTCCACCCATCTGTCAGTGGCCTTTTTGGTTACTTCCATATCTTGGCTATTGTAATAGTGTGCAATGCAGATTTGCGTGGCTGTGTCCTTCCAATTCTGTCTTCTTAGTTTATAGGTCCAGGAATAGGTCTGCTGGATCATATGGTAGCTCAATGTTTACTTTTTAAAGGCACCTCTGTTCTGTTCTCCTTAGTGGCTCTTTCCAGGTTACGTCCCACTTAAAGTGGAGGGCATGTATTTCTTCCCAGCACCTTCAGGATTTATTCTTTGTAGTTTTTGCTGATGATTATTCTGAGTGGCGTGAGCTGATACCTCTTTGTGGTTGAATTTGCATGTGTCTCATAATGCGTTGAAATTGAGCTTTAAGACATGATCTTTTTATTTTTCCAGCTGTGATTAGAGCTTATTTCTTCACAGTGTTTTCTTAAAGTATGTGTCACCATTTGTAATATTTTGGCCATTATCTCCCTCAAGACATTTTGAGGGCAGGTTTCATTTACAGCCCTGCAGTACTTGTTCATATGAAGTGACCATTAGCTCAGGCTTTAAACCTGCTTTTGCAGGTAACGGCCAGAGAGCGGCAGCCTTTCTACGTTTCCCATGCTGGTACTAGGGAAACAGACCTACCGGCCAGTGGTGTTCTTCGGTTATAAATTAGAGTGCAATGTGCCCGGATAAACCCACAAATGTTGATGTCTCCTTGCTTTGGTTTGTTTTTAAATTGAGTTTATATTTATTATTAGAGTAATATTCCATTGTGTACGTGGACCACTTCTTCTTGGTGCATTCCTCGGTTGATGGACATTTTCATTGCTTCCAAGTGCTGGCTATGGTAAATCTTGCTGGCGTACAGGTTTGCCAGCCTGTGACTTTTTGATTCTCATTTTCTCAAGTGATAGGCCAAGCAGTGGTTGTGATTCATTGACTGGTAGCTCAATGTTTCCCTTTTCAAAGCACCTACACTGTGTTTTCATTAGTGGCTCTTTACATGCCCCCCCTTACAACCGAAGGTACGCATTTCTCCACACTCCCTTCACGGTTTATTTTTTGCAGCATTTTTCCTAACGGCCATTCTGACTGCTGTGAGCTGATAGGTTTTTGTAATATGGGTATGCATGTCATTAAAATTTTTTAAATTCGTCATATTCCTACCCCTTTTTCTTTTCTCTTAAAAGAAAAACCCGTGAGTACAATATAGCTCTTGAACTTGTCTTCTTCGAAGCTTGCCCTCTTTTGAATTTTTTGGTCGATTTTTGACCCCAGAAATTTTCTGGAGGGCAGGTATCATTTACAGAACTGCAAGTTGGTGAAAATTTAGTGACCTTTTGCAGTGGGTTCAAAGCTGCTGTTGTGGGAAACGGCCACAAGGAGGTAGCATTTCTCCATTCCCCAATCTGGGTACTAGGGCAGCAGAGCCTTTCTGGAAGTCATTGTCCTAGGTTGTAAATTAGAATGGAAATTGCCAGGAGAAATCCCCATAAGTTTATGTCTCATTACTGCTTCTTGGTTTTGAAAATTTTTTTAATCTGGGTAAAGTTTAGAATATTGTTTGTCCTAGGTGTACACAATCTGGTTCATTTGTACATTATGTATGTCTATTAATGTACAGATCCTCTTCCCATGTAAAATATTACAGTGTTCCGTCGACCTCCCTTGCTATATGTTCGGTGTTTTTGATACATGTATATAATATGTATTTGTATATGTATAGTAACACTAATGTTCATTTCTCAATTTCCCCCCTCCTTTCCTTTCAGATGAGCATAGTTTGTTTTCTAAGCCTGTGAGTGTCTTTCTCTTTGGAAATATGTTCATCTGTGTCAGTTATTAGATAATGCCATAAGTGATAATATAGGATATAGGTGTTTTGCTTTCCGACCTACTTCATGTTTTGTGATTATCTCCAGGCTCAAGTATGGTGCCTCAAAGAGCAGTGCTTCAATGTTTTCCATGGCTAATATTCCATTGTGTACATGGACCACTTCTTCTTGGTGCATTCCTCTGTCGATGGACATTTTCGTTGCTTCCAAGTGTTGCCTATGGTAAATATTGCTGGAGTGCAGGATTGCCAGCCTGTGATTTTTGATTTTCATTTTCTCAGGTGATAGACCCAGCAGTGGGTATGATTGATTGACTGGTACGGTAGCTCAACGTTTACCTTTTCAAGGCAACTCCATTGTGCTTTCATTAGTGGCTCTTACCACGTCCCCCTTAGAATCAAGGGTACGCATTTCTCCACAATCACGTCAGCATTTATTGTTGGCAGAATTTTTTTTGATGGCCATTATGACTGGTGTGAGCTGATAGGTTTTTGTAATTTGGGTTTACATGTCTGTAAAAATTCCTACAATTCTTCATTTTTCCACGGCTTTTTCTTTTCTGTTAAAAGAAAAAAGCAAAAAAGTGTGAGTATAATATACCTCTTCAAATATTCTTTTTGGAAGGTTGCACTCTAGAATTTTTTGGTCGATTTTCGACCTCAGTATTTTTTGGAGGGCAGGTGTCATTTACAGAACTGCAATTGGTGAATATTTAGTGACCTTTTGCAGTGGGTTTAAAGCTGCTGTTGTGGGAAACGGCCACAAGGATGCAGCATTTCTCCATTCCCAAATCTGGGTACTAGGGCAGCAGAGCCATTCTAGAAGTCGTTTGTCTAGGTTGTAAATTTGAATGGAATGTGCCAGGAAAACCCCCCATAAGTCTATGTCTCATTACTCCTAGTTCGTTGTTTTAATTATTTCAATTGGGGTAATGGTTAGAATGTTGCTTGTCCAAGGTGTACACACTCTGGTTCATCTACATATTCTACATACCTATTTATGTAGAGATCCTCTTCCCTTGTAAATTATTACAGTGTTCCGTAATCCTTCCTTGCTATATGGTCGGTCTTTTTGATATATGTATATAATATGTATTTGTATACATATGGTAACGCTAATCTTCATTTATCCATTCCCCCCACCTTCACTTTTAGATAAGCATAGTTCTTTTTTAATAAGTCTGTGATTGACTTTCTGTGTGGAAATATGTTCGTTTGTGTCAGTTATTAGATAACGCCTATAAGTGATATCATAGGATATAGGACTTTTGCTTTCCGACTTACCTCATGTTCTGTGATTATCTCCAAGATCATCTATGGGGCCTCAAAGAGCAGTGTTTCATTGTTTTCCATGGCTAGTATTCATTGTGTACATGGACCACTTCTTCTTTATCCTTTCATCTGTAGATGGACATTTTGGTTGCTTCACTGTCTTGTCTATTGTGAATAAGGCTGCAGTGCAGCTTTTGCAGCCCGGGTCTTCTTCATTCTGGTCTTCTCAGGTGAGAGGCCCATTGGTGCGCCTGCTGGATTGACTGGTACCTCAATTTTTCCTTTTAAACGCAGCTCTTTCCTGTTCTCATTATTAGCGTTTAACCCTTTTACATCTCACCAGCAGCTAGAGGGTACATAGTTCTCTAAAACCTCTTCAGCATTTATTGTTTGTAGACTTTTTGCCAATGGTCAGTCGACTGGTGTGAATTGAAGACTTTTTGTAGATTAGATTGCATGAGTCTAATACTTCCTGAGGCTGAGCTTTTATCCATTTTCCTTTCTTTAAAAAGAGAGTGAGTACAACTTACCTCTTCATACTATCTTCTTGAAAATTTTGCCTGTTTTGAATTTTTTTTATCCATTCCCTACCTCAGCACAATTTTGAGGGCAGGTGTCCTTTACAGCCCTGAGTCCTTGTGAATGGTAAGTGACCATTAGCTGTGGGTTAAAAGCTGCTCTTGCGGGAATCGGCCACATGGCGGCAGCATTTCTCCTTTACCAAATCTGGTTACTAGGTCAACAGAGCCTTACTGGAAGTGGTGTTCTAGGTTGTAAATTAGAATGGCATGTGAGAGGAAAACGCCCTTTAATTTATGTCTCATTACTTCTTGTTGTTATTTTTAACTTAAGTTTTATTTTTTATCACAGCAAACTTGATTACAATGTTTTGTTTGTTCTAGGTGTGCAAGATGTGGTTCTTTCACACATATACATATATCTATTCTTCTTCGGAGCCTTTTCCCATGTAGGTTATGACACAATGTTGAGTAGTCTTCTCTTGGTATTGCGTAGGTCTTTGGTGATTACATATTTCACAGGTGTTTGTATCTCTCTGTTAACCTCAATACGGTAATGTATCCATTCCTCACACCTTTCTAATTGGTGAACCATACGTTTTTTTATTGATTCTATGATAGTGTTTCCCTGTGGAAATATCTTTGTTTGTATCATTTTTTAGGTAACCCCTATATATGATATGATAGGATATGTGTCTTTCGCTTTCTCACTTACTCCACGTTGCGTGATTACTTCTAGACTCATCTACGGTGCTGCAAATGGCATTGTTTCATTTTTTCACTAGCTCATATTCCATCTGTACAGGTAGCAGTTCTTCTTTGTCCACCCATCTGTCAGTGGCCTTTTTGGTTACTTCCATATCTTGGCTATTGTAATAGTGTGCAATGCAGATTTGCGTGGCTGTGTCCTTCCAATTCTGTCTTCTTAGTTTATAGGTCCAGGAATAGGTCTGCTGGATCATATGGTAGCTCAATGTTTACTTTTTAAAGGCACCTCTGTTCTGTTCTCCTTAGTGGCTCTTTCCAGGTTACGTCCCACTTAAAGTGGAGGGCATGTATTTCTTCCCAGCACCTTCAGGATTTATTCTTTGTACTTTTTGCTGATGATTATTCTGAGTGGCGTGAGCTGATACCTCTTTGTGGTTGAATTTGCATGTGTCTCATAATGCGTTGAAATTGAGCTTTAAGACATGATCTTTTTATTTTTCCAGCTGTGATTAGAGCTTATTTCTTCACAGTGTTTTCTTAAAGTATGTGTCACCATTTGTAATATTTTGGCCATTATCTCCCTCAAGACATTTTGAGGGCAGGTTTCATTTACAGCCCTGCAGTACTTGTTCATATGAAGTGACCATTAGCTCAGGCTTTAAACCTGCTTTTGCAGGTAACGGCCAGAGAGCGGCAGCCTTTCTACGTTTCCCATGCTGGTACTAGGGAAACAGACCTACCGGCCAGTGGTGTTCTTCGGTTATAAATTAGAGTGCAATGTGCCCGGATAAACCCACAAATGTTGATGTCTCCTTGCTTTGGTTTGTTTTTAAATTGAGTTTATATTTATTATTAGAGTAATATTCCATTGTGTACGTGGACCACTTCTTCTTGGTGCATTCCTCGGTTGATGGACATTTTCATTGCTTCCAAGTGCTGGCTATGGTAAATCTTGCTGGCGTACAGGTTTGCCAGCCTGTGACTTTTTGATTCTCATTTTCTCAAGTGATAGGCCAAGCAGTGGTTGTGATTGATTGACTGGTAGCTCAATGTTTCCCTTTTCAAAGCACCTACACTGTGTTTTCATTAGTGGCTCTTTACATGCCCCCCCTTACAACCGAAGGTACGCATTTCTCCACACTCCCTTCACGGTTTATTTTTTGCAGCATTTTTCCTAACGGCCATTCTGACTGCTGTGAGCTGATAGGTTTTTGTAATATGGGTATGCATGTCATTAAAATTTTTTAAATTCGTCATATTCCTACCCCTTTTTCTTTTCTCTTAAAAGAAAAACCCGTGAGTACAATATAGCTCTTGAACTTGTCTTCTTCGAAGCTTGCCCTCTTTTGAATTTTTTGGTCGATTTTTGACCCCAGAAATTTTCTGGAGGGCAGGTATCATTTACAGAACTGCAAGTTGGTGAAAATTTAGTGACCTTTTGCAGTGGGTTCAAAGCTGCTGTTGTGGGAAACGGCCACAAGGAGGTAGCATTTCTCCATTCCCCAATCTGGGTACTAGGGCAGCAGAGCCTTTCTGGAAGTCATTGTCCTAGGTTGTAAATTAGAATGGAAATTGCCAGGAGAAATCCCCATAAGTTTATGTCTCATTACTGCTTCTTGGTTTTGAAAATTTTTTTAATCTGGGTAAAGTTTAGAATATTGTTTGTCCTAGGTGTACACAATCTGGTTCATTTGTACATTATGTATGTCTATTAATGTACAGATCCTCTTCCCATGTAAAATATTACAGTGTTCCGTCGACCTCCCTTGCTATATGTTCGGTGTTTTTGATACATGTATATAATATGTATTTGTATATGTATAGTAACACTAATGTTCATTTCTCAATTTCCCCCCTCCTTTCCTTTCAGATGAGCATAGTTTGTTTTCTAAGCCTGTGAGTGTCTTTCTCTTTGGAAATATGTTCATCTGTGTCAGTTATTAGATAATGCCATAAGTGATAATATAGGATATAGGTGTTTTGCTTTCCGACCTACTTCATGTTTTGTGATTATCTCCAGGCTCAAGTATGGTGCCTCAAAGAGCAGTGCTTCAATGTTTTCCATGGCTAATATTCCATTGTGTACATGGACCACTTCTTCTTGGTGCATTCCTCTGTCGATGGACATTTTCGTTGCTTCCAAGTGTTGCCTATGGTAAATATTGCTGGAGTGCAGGATTGCCAGCCTGTGATTTTTGATTTTCATTTTCTCAGGTGATAGACCCAGCAGTGGGTATGATTGATTGACTGGTACGGTAGCTCAACGTTTACCTTTTCAAGGCAACTCCATTGGGCTTTCATTAGTGGCTCTTACCACGTCCCCCTTAGAATCAAGGGTACGCATTTCTCCACAATCACGTCAGCATTTATTGTTGGCAGAATTTTTTTTGATGGCCATTATGACTGGTGTGAGCTGATAGGTTTTTGTAATTTGGGTTTACATGTCTGTAAAAATTCCTACAATTCTTCATTTTTCCACGGCTTTTTCTTTTCTGTTAAAAGAAAAAAGCAAAAAAGTGTGAGTATAATATACCTCTTCAAATATTCTTTTTGGAAGGTTGCACTCTAGAATTTTTTGGTCGATTTTCGACCTCAGTATTTTTTGGAGGGCAGGTGTCATTTACAGAACTGCAATTGGTGAATATTTAGTGACCTTTTGCAGTGGGTTTAAAGCTGCTGTTGTGGGAAACGGCCACAAGGATGCAGCATTTCTCCATTCCCAAATCTGGGTACTAGGGCAGCAGAGCCATTCTAGAAGTCGTTTGTCTAGGTTGTAAATTTGAATGGAATGTGCCAGGAAAACCCCCCATAAGTCTATGTCTCATTACTCCTAGTTCGTTGTTTTAATTATTTCAATTGGGGTAATGGTTAGAATGTTGCTTGTCCAAGGTGTACACACTCTGGTTCATCTACATATTCTACATACCTATTTATGTAGAGATCCTCTTCCCTTGTAAATTATTACAGTGTTCCGTAATCCTTCCTTGCTATATGGTCGGTCTTTTTGATATATGTATATAATATGTATTTGTATACATATGGTAACGCTAATCTTCATTTATCCATTCCCCCCACCTTCACTTTTAGATAAGCATAGTTCTTTTTTAATAAGTCTGTGATTGACTTTCTGTGTGGAAATATGTTCATTTGTGTCAGTTATTAGATAACGCCTATAAGTGATATCATAGGATATAGGACTTTTGCTTTCCGACTTACCTCATGTTCTGTGATTATCTCCAAGATCATCTATGGGGCCTCAAAGAGCAGTGTTTCATTGTTTTCCATGGCTAGTATTCATTGTGTACATGGACCACTTCTTCTTTATCCTTTCATCTGTAGATGGACATTTTGGTTGCTTCACTGTCTTGTCTATTGTGAATAAGGCTGCAGTGCAGCTTTTGCAGCCCGGGTCTTCTTCATTCTGGTCTTCTCAGGTGAGAGGCCCATTGGTGCGCCTGCTGGATTGACTGGTACCTCAATTTTTCCTTTTAAACGCAGCTCTTTCCTGTTCTCATTATTAGCGTTTAACCCTTTTACATCTCACCAGCAGCTAGAGGGTACATAGTTCTCTAAAACCTCTTCAGCATTTATTGTTTGTAGACTTTTTGCCATTGGTCAGTCGACTGGTGTGAATTGAAGACTTTTTGTAGATTAGATTGCATGAGTCTAATACTTCCTGAGGCTGAGCTTTTATCCATTTTCCTTTCTTTAAAAAGAGAGTGAGTACAACTTACCTCTTCATACTATCTTCTTGAAAATTTTGCCTGTTTTGAATTTTTTTTATCCATTCCCTACCTCAGCACAATTTTGAGGGCAGGTGTCCTTTACAGCCCTGAGTCCTTGTGAATGGTAAGTGACCATTAGCTGTGGGTTAAAAGCTGCTCTTGCGGGAATCGGCCACATGGCGGCAGCATTTCTCCTTTACCAAATCTGGTTACTAGGTCAACAGAGCCTTACTGGAAGTGGTCTTCTAGGTTGTAAATTAGAATGGCATGTGAGAGGAAAACGCCCTTTAATTTATGTCTCATTACTTCTTGTTGTTATTTTTAACTTAATTTTTATTTTTTATCACAGCAAACTTGATTACAATGTTTTGTTTGTTCTAGGTGTGCAAGATGTGGTTCTTTCACACATATACATATATCTATTCTTCTTCAGAGCCTTTTCCCATGTAGGTTATGACACAATGTTGAGTAGTCTTCTCTTGGTATTGCGTAGGTCTTTGGTGATTACATATTTCACAGGTGTTTGTATCTCTCTGTTAACCTCAATACGGTAATGTATCCATTCCTCACACCTTTCTATTTGGTGAACCGTACGTTTTTATATTGATTCTATGATAGTGTTTCTCTGTGGAAATATCTTTGTTTGTATCATTTTTTAGGTAACCCCTATATATGATATGATAGGATATGTGTCTTTCGCTTTCTCACTTACTCCACGTTGCGTGATTACTTCTAGACTCATCTACGGTGCTGCAAATGGCATTGTTTCATTTTTTCACTAGCTCATATTCCATCTGTACAGGTAGCAGTTCTTCTTTGTCCACCCATCTGTCAGTGGCCTTTTTGGTTACTTCCATATCTTGGCTATTGTAATAGTGTGCAATGCAGATTTGCGTGGCTGTGTCCTTCCAATTCTGTCTTCTTAGTTTATAGGTCCAGGAATAGGCCTGCTGGATCATATGGTAGCTCAATGTTTACTTTTTAAAGGCACCTCTGTTCTGTTCTCCTTAGTGGCTCTTTCCAGGTTACGTCCCACTTAAAGTGGAGGGCATGTATTTCTTCCCAGCACCTTCAGGATTTATTCTTTGTAGTTTTTGCTGATGATTATTCTGAGTGGCGTGAGCTGATACCTCTTTGTGGTTGAATTTGCATGTGTCTCATAATGCGTTGAAATTGAGCTTTAAGACATGATCTTTTTATTTTTCCAGCTGTGATTAGAGCTTATTTCTTCACAGTGTTTTCTTAAAGTATGTGTCACCATTTGTAATATTTTGGCCATTATCTCCCTCAAGACATTTTGAGGGCAGGTTTCATTTAAAGCCCTGCAGTACTTGTTCATATGAAGTGACCATTAGCTCAGGCTTTAAACCTGCTTTTGCAGGTAACGGCCAGAGAGCGGCAGCCTTTCTACGTTTCCCATGCTGGTACTAGGGAAACAGACCTACCGGCCAGTGGTGTTCTTCGGTTATAAATTAGAGTGCAATGTGCCCGGATAAACCCACAAATGTTGATGTCTCCTTGCTTTGGTTTGTTTTTAAATTGAGTTTATATTTATTATTAGAGTAATATTCCATTGTGTACGTGGACCACTTCTTCTTGGTGCATTCCTCGGTTGATGGACATTTTCATTGCTTCCAAGTGCTGGCTATGGTAAATCTTGCTGGCGTACAGGTTTGCCAGCCTGTGACTTTTTGATTCTCATTTTCTCAAGTGATAGGCCAAGCAGTGGTTGTGATTGATTGACTGGTAGCTCAATGTTTCCCTTTTCAAAGCACCTACACTGTGTTTTCATTAGTGGCTCTTTACAATGCCCCCCTTACAACCGAAGGTACGCATTTCTCCACACTCCCTTCACGGTTTATTTTTTGCAGCATTTTTCCTAACGGCCATTCTGACTGCTGTGAGCTGATAGGTTTTTGTAATATGGGTATGCATGTCATTAAAATTTTTTAAATTCGTCATATTCCTACCCCTTTTTCTTTTCTCTTAAAAGAAAAACCCGTGAGTACAATATAGCTCTTGAACTTGTCTTCTTCGAAGCTTGCCCTCTTTTGAATTTTTTGGTCGATTTTTGACCCCAGAAATTTTCTGGAGGGCAGGTATCATTTACAGAACTGCAAGTTGGTGAAAATTTAGTGACCTTTTGCAGTGGGTTCAAAGCTGCTGTTGTGGGAAACGGCCACAAGGAGGTAGCATTTCTCCATTCCCCAATCTGGGTACTAGGGCAGCAGAGCCTTTCTGGAAGTCATTGTCCTAGGTTGTAAATTAGAATGGAAATTGCCAGGAGAAATCCCCATAAGTTTATGTCTCATTACTTCTTCTTGGTTTTGAAAATTTTTTTAATCTGGGTAAAGTTTAGAATATTGTTTGTCCTAGGTGTACACAATCTGGTTCATTTGTACATTATGTATGTCTATTAATGTACAGATCCTCTTCCCATGTAAAATATTACAGTGTTCCGTCGACCTCCCTTGCTATATGTTCGGTGTTTTTGATACATGTATATAATATGTATTTGTATATGTATGGTAACACTAATGTTCATTTCTCAATTTCCCCCCTCCTTTCCTTTCAGATGAGCATAGTTTGTTTTCTAAGCCTGTGAGTGTCTTTCTCTTTGGAAATATGTTCATCTGTGTCAGTTATTAGATAATGCCATAAGTGATAATATAGGATATAGGTGTTTTGCTTTCCGACCTACTTCATGTTTTGTGATTATCTCCAGGCTCAAGTATGGTGCCTCAAAGAGCAGTGCTTCAATGTTTTCCATGGCTAATATTCCATTGTGTACATGGACCACTTCTTCTTGGTGCATTCCTCTGTCGATGGACATTTTCGTTGCTTCCAAGTTTTGCCTATGGTAAATATTGCTGGAGTGCAGGATTGCCAGCCTGTGATTTTTGATTTTCATTTTCTCAGGTGATAGACCCAGCAGTGGGTATGATTGATTGACTGGTACGGTAGCTCAACGTTTACCTTTTCAAGGCAACTCCATTGGGCTTTCATTAGTGGCTCTTACCACGTCCCCCTTAGAATCAAGGGTACGCATTTCTCCACAATCACGTCAGCATTTATTGTTGGCAGAATTTTTTTTGATGGCCATTATGACTGGTGTGAGCTGATAGGTTTTTGTAATTTGGGTTTACATGTCTGTAAAAATTCCTACAATTCTTCATTTTTCCACGGCTTTTTCTTTTCTGTTAAAAGAAAAAAGCAAAAAAGTGTGAGTATAATATACCTCTTCAAATATTCTTTTTGGAAGGTTGCACTCTAGAATTTTTTGGTCGATTTTCGACCTCAGTATTTTTTGGAGGGCAGGTGTCATTTACAGAACTGCAATTGGTGAATATTTAGTGACCTTTTGCAGTGGGTTTAAAGCTGCTGTTGTGGGAAACGGCCACAAGGATGCAGCATTTCTCCATTCCCAAATCTGGGTACTAGGGCAGCAGAGCCATTCTAGAAGTCGTTTGTCTAGGTTGTAAATTTGAATGGAATGTGCCAGGAAAACCCCCCATAAGTCTATGTCTCATTACTCCTAGTTCGTTGTTTTAATTATTTCAATTGGGGTAATGGTTAGAATGTTGCTTGTCCAAGGTGTACACACTCTGGTTCATCTACATATTCTACATACCTATTTATGTAGAGATCCTCTTCCCTTGTAAATTATTACAGTGTTCCGTAATCCTTCCTTGCTATATGGTCGGTCTTTTTGATATATGTATATAATATGTATTTGTATACATATGGTAACGCTAATCTTCATTTATCCATTCCCCCCACCTTTACTTTTAGATAAGCATAGTTCTTTTTTAATAAGTCTGTGATTGACTTTCTGTGTGGAAATATGTTCATTTGTGTCAGTTATTAGATAACGCCTATAAGTGATATCATAGGATATAGGACTTTTGCTTTCCGACTTACCTCATGTTCTGTGATTATCTCCAAGATCATCTATGGGGCCTCAAAGAGCAGTGTTTCATTGTTTTCCATGGCTAGTATTCATTGTGTACATGGACCACTTCTTCTTTATCCTTTCATCTGTAGATGGACATTTTGGTTGCTTCACTGTCTTGTCTATTGTGAATAAGGCTGCAGTGCAGCTTTTGCAGCCCGGGTCTTCTTCATTCTGGTCTTCTCAGGTGAGAGGCCCATTGGTGCGCCTGCTGGATTGACTGGTACCTCAATTTTTCCTTTTAAACGCAGCTCTTTCCTGTTCTCATTATTAGCGTTTAACCCTTTTACATCTCACCAGCAGCTAGAGGGTACATAGTTCTCTAAAACCTCTTCAGCATTTATTGTTTGTAGACTTTTTGCCATTGGTCAGTCGACTGGTGTGAATTGAAGACTTTTTGTAGATTAGATTGCATGAGTCTAATACTTCCTGAGGCTGAGCTTTTATCCATTTTCCTTTCTTTAAAAAGAGAGTGAGTACAACTTACCTCTTCATACTATCTTCTTGAAAATTTTGCCTGTTTTGAATTTTTTTTATCCATTCCCTACTTCAGCACAATTTTGAGGGCAGGTGTCCTTTACAGCCCTGAGTCCTTGTGAATGGTAAGTGACCATTAGCTGTGGGTTAAAAGCTGCTCTTGCGGGAATCGGCCACATGGCGGCAGCATTTCTCCTTTACCAAATCTGGTTACTAGGTCAACAGAGCCTTACTGGAAGTGGTGTTCTAGGTTGTAAATTAGAATGGCATGTGAGAGGAAAACGCCCTTTAATTTATGTCTCATTACTTCTTGTTGTTATTTTTAACTTAATTTTTATTTTTTATCACAGCAAACTTGATTACAATGTTTTGTTTGTTCTAGGTGTGCAAGATGTGGTTCTTTCACACATATACATATATCTATTCTTCTTCAGAGCCTTTTCCCATGTAGGTTATGACACAATGTTGAGTAGTCTTCTCTTGGTATTGCGTAGGTCTTTGGTGATTACATATTTCACAGGTGTTTGTATCTCTCTGTTAACCTCAATACGGTAATGTATCCATTCCTCACACCTTTCTATTTGGTGAACCGTACGTTTTTATATTGATTTTATGATAGTGTTTCTCTGTGGAAATATCTTTGTTTGTATCATTTTTTAGGTAACCCCTATATATGATATGATAGGATATGTGTCTTTCGCTTTCTCACTTACTCCACGTTGCGTGATTACTTCTAGACTCATCTACGGTGCTGCAAATGGCATTGTTTCATTTTTTCACTAGCTCATATTCCATCTGTACAGGTAGCAGTTCTTCTTTGTCCACCCATCTGTCAGTGGCCTTTTTGGTTACTTCCATATCTTGGCTATTGTAATAGTGTGCAATGCAGATTTGCGTGGCTGTGTCCTTCCAATTCTGTCTTCTTAGTTTATAGGTCCAGGAATAGGTCTGCTGGATCATATGGTAGCTCAATGTTTACTTTTTAAAGGCACCTCTGTTCTGTTCTCCTTAGTGGCTCTTTCCAGGTTACGTCCCACTTAAAGTGGAGGGCATGTATTTCTTCCCAGCACCTTCAGGATTTATTCTTTGTAGTTTTTGCTGATGATTATTCTGAGTGGCGTGAGCTGATACCTCTTTGTGGTTGAATTTGCATGTGTCTCATAATGCGTTGAAATTGAGCTTTAAGACATGATCTTTTTATTTTTCCAGCTGTGATTAGAGCTTATTTCTTCACAGTGTTTTCTTAAAGTATGTGTCACCATTTGTAATATTTTGGCCATTATCTCCCTCAAGACATTTTGAGGGCAGGTTTCATTTACAGCCCTGCAGTACTTGTTCATATGAAGTGACCATTAGCTCAGGCTTTAAACCTGCTTTTGCAGGTAACGGCCAGAGAGCGGCAGCCTTTCTACGTTTCCCATGCTGGTACTAGGGAAACAGACCTACCGGCCAGTGGTGTTCTTCGGTTATAAATTAGAGTGCAATGTGCCCGGATAAACCCACAAATGTTGATGTCTCCTTGCTTTGGTTTGTTTTTAAATTGAGTTTATATTTATTATTAGAGTAATATTCCATTGTGTACGTGGACCACTTCTTCTTGGTGCATTCCTCGGTTGATGGACATTTTCATTGCTTCCAAGTGCTGGCTATGGTAAATCTTGCTGGCGTACAGGTTTGCCAGCCTGTGACTTTTTGATTCTCATTTTCTCAAGTGATAGGCCAAGCAGTGGTTGTGATTCATTGACTGGTAGCTCAATGTTTCCCTTTTCAAAGCACCTACACTGTGTTTTCATTAGTGGCTCTTTACATGCCCCCCCTTACAACCGAAGGTACGCATTTCTCCACACTCCCTTCACGGTTTATTTTTTGCAGCATTTTTCCTAACGGCCATTCTGACTGCTGTGAGCTGATAGGTTTTTGTAATATGGGTATGCATGTCATTAAAATTTTTTAAATTCGTCATATTCCTACCCCTTTTTCTTTTCTCTTAAAAGAAAAACCCGTGAGTACAATATAGCTCTTGAACTTGTCTTCTTCGAAGCTTGCCCTCTTTTGAATTTTTTGGTCGATTTTTGACCCCAGAAATTTTCTGGAGGGCAGGTATCATTTACAGAACTGCAAGTTGGTGAAAATTTAGTGACCTTTTGCAGTGGGTTCAAAGCTGCTGTTGTGGGAAACGGCCACAAGGAGGTAGCATTTCTCCATTCCCCAATCTGGGTACTAGGGCAGCAGAGCCTTTCTGGAAGTCATTGTCCTAGGTTGTAAATTAGAATGGAAATTGCCAGGAGAAATCCCCATAAGTTTATGTCTCATTACTTCTTCTTGGTTTTGAAAATTTTTTTAATCTGGGTAAAGTTTAGAATATTGTTTGTCCTAGGTGTACACAATCTGGTTCATTTGTACATTATGTATGTCTATTAATGTACAGATCCTCTTCCCATGTAAAATATTACAGTGTTCCGTCGACCTCCCTTGCTATATGTTCGGTGTTTTTGATACATGTATATAATATGTATTTGTATATGTATGGTAACACTAATGTTCATTTCTCAATTTCCCCCCTCCTTTCCTTTCAGATGAGCATAGTTTGTTTTCTAAGCCTGTGAGTGTCTTTCTCTTTGGAAATATGTTCATCTGTGTCAGTTATTAGATAATGCCATAAGTGATAATATAGGATATAGGTGTTTTGCTTTCCGACCTACTTCATGTTTTGTGATTATCTCCAGGCTCAAGTATGGTGCCTCAAAGAGCAGTGCTTCAATGTTTTCCATGGCTAATATTCCATTGTGTACATGGACCACTTCTTCTTGGTGCATTCCTCTGTCGATGGACATTTTCGTTGCTTCCAAGTGTTGCCTATGGTAAATATTGCTGGAGTGCAGGATTGCCAGCCTGTGATTTTTGATTTTCATTTTCTCAGGTGATAGACCCAGCAGTGGGTATGATTGATTGACTGGTACGGTAGCTCAACGTTTACCTTTTCAAGGCAACTCCATTGGGCTTTCATTAGTGGCTCTTACCACGTCCCCCTTAGAATCAAGGGTACGCATTTCTCCACAATCACGTCAGCATTTATTGTTGGCAGAATTTTTTTTGATGGCCATTATGACTGGTGTGAGCTGATAGGTTTTTGTAATTTGGGTTTACATGTCTGTAAAAATTCCTACAATTCTTCATTTTTCCACGGCTTTTTCTTTTCTGTTAAAAGAAAAAAGCAAAAAAGTGTGAGTATAATATACCTCTTCAAATATTCTTTTTGGAAGGTTGCACTCTAGAATTTTTTGGTCGATTTTCGACCTCAGTATTTTTTGGAGGGCAGGTGTCATTTACAGAACTGCAATTGGTGAATATTTAGTGACCTTTTGCAGTGGGTTTAAAGCTGCTGTTGTGGGAAACGGCCACAAGGATGCAGCATTTCTCCATTCCCAAATCTGGGTACTAGGGCAGCAGAGCCATTCTAGAAGTCGTTTGTCTAGGTTGTAAATTTGAATGGAATGTGCCAGGAAAACCCCCCATAAGTCTATGTCTCATTACTCCTAGTTCGTTGTTTTAATTTTTTCAATTGGGGTAATGGTTAGAATGTTGCTTGTCCAAGGTGTACACACTCTGGTTCATCTACATATTCTACATACCTATTTATGTAGAGATCCTCTTCCCTTGTAAATTATTACAGTGTTCCGTAATCCTTCCTTGCTATATGGTCGGTCTTTTTGATATATGTATATAATATGTATTTGTATACATATGGTAACGCTAATCTTCATTTATCCATTCCCCCCACCTTTACTTTTAGATAAGCATAGTTCTTTTTTAATAAGTCTGTGATTGACTTTCTGTGTGGAAATATGTTCATTTGTGTCAGTTATTAGATAACGCCTATAAGTGATATCATAGGATATAGGACTTTTGCTTTCCGACTTACCTCATGTTCTGTGATTATCTCCAAGATCATCTATGGGGCCTCAAAGAGCAGTGTTTCATTGTTTTCCATGGCTAGTATTCATTGTGTACATGGACCACTTCTTCTTTATCCTTTCATCTGTAGATGGACATTTTGGTTGCTTCACTGTCTTGTCTATTGTGAATAAGGCTGCAGTGCAGCTTTTGCAGCCCGGGTCTTCTTCATTCTGGTCTTCTCAGGTGAGAGGCCCATTGGTGCGCCTGCTGGATTGACTGGTACCTCAATTTTTCCTTTTAAACGCAGCTCTTTCCTGTTCTCATTATTAGCGTTTAACCCTTTTACATCTCACCAGCAGCTAGAGGGTACACAGTTCTCTAAAACCTCTTCAGCATTTATTGTTTGTAGACTTTTTGCCAATGGTCAGTCGACTGGTGTGAGTTGAAGACTTTTTGTAGATTAGATTGCATGAGTCTAATACTTCCTGAGCCTGAGCTTTTATCCATTTTCCTTTCTTTAAAAAGAGAGTGAGTACAACTTACCTCTTCATACTATCTTCTTGAAAATTTTGCCTGTTTTGAATTTTTTTTATCCATTCCCTACCTCAGCACAATTTTGAGGGCAGGTGTCCTTTACAGCCCTGAGTCCTTGTGAATGGTAAGTGACCATTAGCTGTGGGTTAAAAGCTGCTCTTGCGGGAATCGGCCACATGGCGGCAGCATTTCTCCTTTACCAAATCTGGTTACTAGGTCAACAGAGCCTTACTGGAAGTGGTGTTCTAGGTTGTAAATTAGAATGGCATGTGAGAGGAAAACGCCCTTTAATTTATGTCTCATTACTTCTTGTTGTTATTTTTAACTTAAGTTTTATTTTTTATCACAGCAAACTTGATTACAATGTTTTGTTTGTTCTAGGTGTGCAAGATGTGGTTCTTTCACACATATACATATATCTATTCTTCTTCGGAGCCTTTTCCCATGTAGGTTATGACACAATGTTGAGTAGTCTTCTCTTGGTATTGCGTAGGTCTTTGGTGATTACATATTTCACAGGTGTTTGTATCTCTCTGTTAACCTCAATATGGTAATGTATCCATTCCTCACACCTTTCTATTTGGTGAACCGTACGTTTTTATATTGATTCTATGATAGTGTTTCTCTGTGGAAATATCTTTGTTTGTATCATTTTTTAGGTAACCCCTATATATGATATGATAGGATATGTGTCTTTCGCTTTCTCACTTACTCCACGTTGCGTGATTACTTCTAGACTCATCTACGGTGCTGCAAATGGCATTGTTTCATTTTTTCACTAGCTCATATTCCATCTGTACAGGTAGCAGTTCTTCTTTGTCCACCCATCTGTCAGTGGCCTTTTTGGTTACTTCCATATCTTGGCTATTGTAATAGTGTGCAATGCAGATTTGCGTGGCTGTGTCCTTCCAATTCTGTCTTCTTAGTTTATAGGTCCAGGAATAGGTCTGCTGGATCATATGGTAGCTCAATGTTTACTTTTTAAAGGCACCTCTGTTCTGTTCTCCTTAGTGGCTCTTTCCAGGTTACGTCCCACTTAAAGTGGAGGGCATGTATTTCTTCCCAGCACCTTCAGGATTTATTCTTTGTAGTTTTTGCTGATGATTATTCTGAGTGGCGTGAGCTGATACCTCTTTGTGGTTGAATTTGCATGTGTCTCATAATGCGTTGAAATTGAGCTTTAAGACATGATCTTTTTATTTTTCCAGCTGTGATTAGAGCTTATTTCTTCACAGTGTTTTCTTAAAGTATGTGTCACCATTTGTAATATTTTGGCCATTATCTCCCTCAAGACATTTTGAGGGCAGGTTTCATTTACAGCCCTGCAGTACTTGTTCATATGAAGTGACCATTAGCTCAGGCTTTAAACCTGCTTTTGCAGGTAACGGCCAGAGAGCGGCAGCCTTTCTACGTTTCCCATGCTGGTACTAGGGAAACAGACCTACTGGCCAGTGGTGTTCTTCGGTTATAAATTAGAGTGCAATGTGCCCGGATAAACCCACAAATGTTGATGTCTCCTTGCTTTGGTTTGTTTTTAAATTGAGTTTATATTTATTATTAGAGTAATATTCCATTGTGTACGTGGACCACTTCTTCTTGGTGCATTCCTCGGTTGATGGACATTTTCATTGCTTCCAAGTGCTGGCTATGGTAAATCTTGCTGGCGTACAGGTTTGCCAGCCTGTGACTTTTTGATTCTCATTTTCTCAAGTGATAGGCCAAGCAGTGGTTGTGATTGATTGACTGGTAGCTCAATGTTTCCCTTTTCAAAGCACCTACACTGTGTTTTCATTAGTGGCTCTTTACATGCCCCCCCTTACAACCGAAGGTACGCATTTCTCCACACTCCCTTCACGGTTTATTTTTTGCAGCATTTTTCCTAACGGCCATTCTGACTGCTGTGAGCTGATAGGTTTTTGTAATATGGGTATGCATGTCATTAAAATTTTTTAAATTCGTCATATTCCTACCCCTTTTTCTTTTCTCTTAAAAGAAAAACCCGTGAGTACAATATAGCTCTTGAACTTGTCTTCTTCGAAGCTTGCCCTCTTTTGAATTTTTTGGTCGATTTTTGACCCCAGAAATTTTCTGGAGGGCAGGTATCATTTACAGAACTGCAAGTTGGTGAAAATTTAGTGACGTTTTGCAGTGGGTTCAAAGCTGCTGTTGTGGGAAACGGCCACAAGGAGGTAGCATTTCTCCATTCCCCAATCTGGGTACTAGGGCAGCAGAGCCTTTCTGGAAGTCATTGTCCTAGGTTGTAAATTAGAATGGAAATTGCCAGGAGAAATCCCCATAAGTTTATGTCTCATTACTTCTTCTTGGTTTTGAAAATTTTTTTAATCTGGGTAAAGTTTAGAATATTGTTTGTCCTAGGTGTACACAATCTGGTTCATTTGTACATTATGTATGTCTATTAATGTACAGATCCTCTTCCCATGTAAAATATTACAGTGTTCCGTCGACCTCCCTTGCTATATGTTCGGTGTTTTTGATACATGTATATAATATGTATTTGTATATGTATAGTAACACTAATGTTCATTTCTCAATTTCCCCCCTCCTTTCCTTTCAGATGAGCATAGTTTGTTTTCTAAGCCTGTGAGTGTCTTTCTCTTTGGAAATATGTTCATCTGTGTCAGTTATTAGATAATGCCATAAGTGATAATATAGGATATAGGTGTTTTGCTTTCCGACCTACTTCATGTTTTGTGATTATCTCCAGGCTCAAGTATGGTGCCTCAAAGAGCAGTGCTTCAATGTTTTCCATGGCTAATATTCCATTGTGTACATGGACCACTTCTTCTTGGTGCATTCCTCTGTCGATGGACATTTTCGTTGCTTCCAAGTGTTGCCTATGGTAAATATTGCTGGAGTGCAGGATTGCCAGCCTGTGATTTTTGATTTTCATTTTCTCAGGTGATAGACCCAGCAGTGGGTATGATTGATTGACTGGTACGGTAGCTCAACGTTTACCTTTTCAAGGCAACTCCATTGGGCTTTCATTAGTGGCTCTTACCACGTCCCCCTTAGAATCAAGGGTACGCATTTCTCCACAATCACGTCAGCATTTATTGTTGGCAGAATTTTTTTTGATGGCCATTATGACTGGTGTGAGCTGATAGGTTTTTGTAATTTGGGTTTACATGTCTGTAAAAATTCCTACAATTCTTCATTTTTCCACGGCTTTTTCTTTTCTGTTAAAAGAAAAAAGCAAAAAAGTGTGAGTATAATATACCTCTTCAAATATTCTTTTTGGAAGGTTGCACTCTAGAATTTTTTGGTCGATTTTCGACCTCAGTATTTTTTGGAGGGCAGATGTCATTTACAGAACTGCAATTGGTGAATATTTAGTGACCTTTTGCAGTGGGTTTAAAGCTGCTGTTGTGGGAAACGGCCACAAGGATGCAGCATTTCTCCATTCCCAAATCTGGGTACTAGGGCAGCAGAGCCATTCTACAAGTCGTTTGTCTAGGTTGTAAATTTGAATGGAATGTGCCAGGAAAACCCCCCATAAGTCTATGTCTCATTACTCCTAGTTCGTTGTTTTAATTTTTTCAATTGGGGTAATGGTTAGAATGTTGCTTGTCCAAGGTGTACACACTCTGGTTCATCTACATATTCTACATACCTATTTATGTAGAGATCCTCTTCCCTTGTAAATTATTACAGTGTTCCGTAATCCTTCCTTGCTATATGGTCGGTCTTTTTGATATATGTATATAATATGTATTTGTATACATATGGTAACGCTAATCTTCATTTATCCATTCCCCCCACCTTTACTTTTAGATAAGCATAGTTCTTTTTTAATAAGTCTGTGATTGACTTTCTGTGTGGAAATATGTTCATTTGTGTCAGTTATTAGAAAACGCCTATAAGTGATATCATAGGATATAGGACTTTTGCTTTCCGACTTACCTCATGTTCTGTGATTATCTCCAAGATCATCTATGGGGCCTCAAAGAGCAGTGTTTCATTGTTTTCCATGGCTAGTATTCATTGTGTACATGGACCACTTCTTCTTTATCCTTTCATCTGTAGATGGACATTTTGGTTGCTTCACTGTCTTGTCTATTGTGAATAAGGCTGCAGTGCAGCTTTTGCAGCCCGGGTCTTCTTCATTCTGGTCTTCTCAGGTGAGAGGCCCATTGGTGCGCCTGCTGGATTGACTGGTACCTCAATTTTTCCTTTTAAACGCAGCTCTTTCCTGTTCTCATTATTAGCGTTTAACCCTTTTACATCTCACCAGCAGCTAGAGGGTACACAGTTCTCTAAAACCTCTTCAGCATTTATTGTTTGTAGACTTTTTGCCAATGGTCAGTCGACTGGTGTGAGTTGAAGACTTTTTGTAGATTAGATTGCATGAGTCTAATACTTCCTGAGCCTGAGCTTTTATCCATTTTCCTTTCTTTAAAAAGAGAGTGAGTAAAACTTACCTCTTCATACTATCTTCTTGAAAATTTTGCCTGTTTTGAATTATTTTTATCCATTCCCTACCTCAGCACAATTTTGAGGGCAGGTGTCCTTTACAGCCCTGAGTCCTTGTGAATGGTAAGTGACCATTAGCTGTGGGTTAAAAGCTGCTCTTGCGGGAATCGGCCACATGGCGGCAGCATTTCTCCTTTACCAAATCTGGTTACTAGGTCAACAGAGCCTTACTGGAAGTGGTGTTCTAGGTTGTAAATTAGAATGGCATGTGAGAGGAAAACGCCCTTTAATTTATGTCTCATTACTTCTTGTTGTTATTTTTAACTTAAGTTTTATTTTTTATCACAGCAAACTTGATTACAATGTTTTGTTTGTTCTAGGTGTGCAAGATGTGGTTCTTTCACACATATACATATATCTATTCTTCTTCGGAGCCTTTTCCCATGTAGGTTATGACACAATGTTGAGTAGTCTTCTCTTGGTATTGCGTAGGTCTTTGGTGATTACATATTTCACAGGTGTTTGTATCTCTCTGTTAACCTCAATACGGTAATGTATCCATTCCTCACACCTTTCTAATTGGTGAACCATACGTTTTTTTATTGATTCTATGATAGTGTTTCCCTGTGGAAATATCTTTGTTTGTATCATTTTTTAGGTAACCCCTATATATGATATGATAGGATATGTGTCTTTCGCTTTCTCACTTACTCCACGTTGCGTGATTACTTCTAGACTCATCTACGGTGCTGCAAATGGCATTGTTTCATTTTTTCACTAGCTCATATTCCATCTGTACAGGTAGCAGTTCTTCTTTGTCCACCCATCTGTCAGTGGCCTTTTTGGTTACTTCCATATCTTGGCTATTGTAATAGTGTGCAATGCAGATTTGCGTGGCTGTGTCCTTCCAATTCTGTCTTCTTAGTTTATAGGTCCAGGAATAGGTCTGCTGGATCATATGGTAGCTCAATGTTTACTTTTTAAAGGCACCTCTGTTCTGTTCTCCTTAGTGGCTCTTTCCAGGTTACGTCCCACTTAAAGTGGAGGGCATGTATTTCTTCCCAGCACCTTCAGGATTTATTCTTTGTAGTTTTTGCTGATGATTATTCTGAGTGGCGTGAGCTGATACCTCTTTGTGGTTGAATTTGCATGTGTCTCATAATGCGTTGAAATTGAGCTTTAAGACATGATCTTTTTATTTTTCCAGCTGTGATTAGAGCTTATTTCTTCACAGTGTTTTCTTAAAGTATGTGTCACCATTTGTAATATTTTGGCCATTATCTCCCTCAAGACATTTTGAGGGCAGGTTTCATTTACAGCCCTGCAGTACTTGTTCATATGAAGTGACCATTAGCTCAGGCTTTAAACCTGCTTTTGCAGGTAACGGCCAGAGAGTGGCAGCCTTTCTACGTTTCCCATGCTGGTACTAGGGAAACAGACCTACCGGCCAGTGGTGTTCTTCGGTTATAAATTAGAGTGCAATGTGCCCGGATAAACCCACAAATGTTGATGTCTCCTTGCTTTGGTTTGTTTTTAAATTGAGTTTATATTTATTATTAGAGTAATATTCCATTGTGTACGTGGACCACTTCTTCTTGGTGCATTCCTCGGTTGATGGACATTTTCATTGCTTCCAAGTGCTGGCTATGGTAAATCTTGCTGGCGTACAGGTTTGCCAGCCTGTGACTTTTTGATTCTCATTTTCTCAAGTGATAGGCCAAGCAGTGGTTGTGATTGATTGACTGGTAGCTCAATGTTTCCCTTTTCAAAGCACCTACACTGTGTTTTCATTAGTGGCTCTTTACATGCCCCCCCTTACAACCGAAGGTACGCATTTCTCCACACTCCCTTCACGGTTTATTTTTTGCAGCATTTTTCCTAACGGCCATTCTGACTGCTGTGAGCTGATAGGTTTTTGTAATATGGGTATGCATGTCATTAAAATTTTTTAAATTCGTCATATTCCTACCCCTTTTTCTTTTCTCTTAAAAGAAAAACCCGTGAGTACAATATAGCTCTTGAACTTGTCTTCTTCGAAGCTTGCCCTCTTTTGAATTTTTTGGTCGATTTTTGACCCCAGAAATTTTCTGGAGGGCAGGTATCATTTACAGAACTGCAAGTTGGTGAAAATTTAGTGACCTTTTGCAGTGGGTTCAAAGCTGCTGTTGTGGGAAACGGCCACAAGGAGGTAGCATTTCTCCATTCCCCAATCTGGGTACTAGGGCAGCAGAGCCTTTCTGGAAGTCATTGTCCTAGGTTGTAAATTAGAATGGAAATTGCCAGGAGAAATCCCCATAAGTTTATGTCTCATTACTGCTTCTTGGTTTTGAAAATTTTTTTAATCTGGGTAAAGTTTAGAATATTGTTTGTCCTAGGTGTACACAATCTGGTTCATTTGTACATTATGTATGTCTATTAATGTACAGATCCTCTTCCCATGTAAAATATTACAGTGTTCCGTCGACCTCCCTTGCTATATGTTCGGTGTTTTTGATACATGTATATAATATGTATTTGTATATGTATAGTAACACTAATGTTCATTTCTCAATTTCCCCCCTCCTTTCCTTTCAGATGAGCATAGTTTGTTTTCTAAGCCTGTGAGTGTCTTTCTCTTTGGAAATATGTTCATCTGTGTCAGTTATTAGATAATGCCATAAGTGATAATATAGGATATAGGTGTTTTGCTTTCCGACCTACTTCATGTTTTGTGATTATCTCCAGGCTCAAGTATGGTGCCTCAAAGAGCAGTGCTTCAATGTTTTCCATGGCTAATATTCCATTGTGTACATGGACCACTTCTTCTTGGTGCATTCCTCTGTCGATGGACATTTTCGTTGCTTCCAAGTGTTGCCTATGGTAAATATTGCTGGAGTGCAGGATTGCCAGCCTGTGATTTTTGATTTTCATTTTCTCAGGTGATAGACCCAGCAGTGGGTATGATTGATTGACTGGTACGGTAGCTCAACGTTTACCTTTTCAAGGCAACTCCATTGGGCTTTCATTAGTGGCTCTTACCACGTCCCCCTTAGAATCAAGGGTACGCATTTCTCCACAATCACGTCAGCATTTATTGTTGGCAGAATTTTTTTTGATGGCCATTATGACTGGTGTGAGCTGATAGGTTTTTGTAATTTGGGTTTACATGTCTGTAAAAATTCCTACAATTCTTCATTTTTCCACGGCTTTTTCTTTTCTGTTAAAAGAAAAAAGCAAAAAAGTGTGAGTATAATATACCTCTTCAAATATTCTTTTTGGAAGGTTGCACTCTAGAATTTTTTGGTCGATTTTCGACCTCAGTATTTTTTGGAGGGCAGGTGTCATTTACAGAACTGCAATTGGTGAATATTTAGTGACCTTTTGCAGTGGGTTTAAAGCTGCTGTTGTGGGAAACGGCCACAAGGATGCAGCATTTCTCCATTCCCAAATCTGGGTACTAGGGCAGCAGAGCCATTCTAGAAGTCGTTTGTCTAGGTTGTAAATTTGAATGGAATGTGCCAGGAAAACCCCCCATAAGTCTATGTCTCATTACTCCTAGTTCGTTGTTTTAATTTTTTCAATTGGGGTAATGGTTAGAATGTTGCTTGTCCAAGGTGTACACACTCTGGTTCATCTACATATTCTACATACCTATTTATGTAGAGATCCTCTTCCCTTGTAAATTATTACAGTGTTCCGTAATCCTTCCTTGCTATATGGTCGGTCTTTTTGATATATGTATATAATATGTATTTGTATACATATGGTAACGCTAATCTTCATTTATCCATTCCCCCCACCTTTACTTTTAGATAAGCATAGTTCTTTTTTAATAAGTCTGTGATTGACTTTCTGTGTGGAAATATGTTCATTTGTGTCAGTTATTAGATAACGCCTATAAGTGATATCATAGGATATAGGACTTTTGCTTTCCGACTTACCTCATGTTCTGTGATTATCTCCAAGATCATCTATGGGGCCTCAAAGAGCAGTGTTTCATTGTTTTCCATGGCTAGTATTCATTGTGTACATGGACCACTTCTTCTTTATCCTTTCATCTGTAGATGGACATTTTGGTTGCTTCACTGTCTTGTCTATTGTGAATAAGGCTGCAGTGCAGCTTTTGCAGCCCGGGTCTTCTTCATTCTGGTCTTCTCAGGTGAGAGGCCCATTGGTGCGCCTGCTGGATTGACTGGTACCTCAATTTTTCCTTTTAAACGCAGCTCTTTCCTGTTCTCATTATTAGCGTTTAACCCTTTTACATCTCACCAGCAGCTAGAGGGTACACAGTTCTCTAAAACCTCTTCAGCATTTATTGTTTGTAGACTTTTTGCCAATGGTCAGTCGACTGGTGTGAGTTGAAGACTTTTTGTAGATTAGATTGCATGAGTCTAATACTTCCTGAGCCTGAGCTTTTATCCATTTTCCTTTCTTTAAAAAGAGAGTGAGTAAAACTTACCTCTTCATACTATCTTCTTGAAAATTTTGCCTGTTTTGAATTATTTTTATCCATTCCCTACCTCAGCACAATTTTGAGGGCAGGTGTCCTTTACAGCCCTGAGTCCTTGTGAATGGTAAGTGACCATTAGCTGTGGGTTAAAAGCTGCTCTTGCGGGAATCGGCCACATGGCGGCAGCATTTCTCCTTTACCAAATCTGGTTACTAGGTCAACAGAGCCTTACTGGAAGTGGTGTTCTAGGTTGTAAATTAGAATGGCATGTGAGAGGAAAACGCCCTTTAATTTATGTCTCATTACTTCTTGTTGTTATTTTTAACTTAAGTTTTATTTTTTATCACAGCAAACTTGATTACAATGTTTTGTTTGTTCTAGGTGTGCAAGATGTGGTTCTTTCACACATATACATATATCTATTCTTCTTCGGAGCCTTTTCCCATGTAGGTTATGACACAATGTTGAGTAGTCTTCTCTTGGTATTGCGTAGGTCTTTGGTGATTACATATTTCACAGGTGTTTGTATCTCTCTGTTAACCTCAATACGGTAATGTATCCATTCCTCACACCTTTCTAATTGGTGAACCGTACGTTTTTTTATTGATTCTATGATAGTGTTTCCCTGTGGAAATATCTTTGTTTGTATCATTTTTTAGGTAACCCCTATATATGATATGATAGGATATGTGTCTTTCGCTTTCTCACTTACTCCACGTTGCGTGATTACTTCTAGACTCATCTACGGTGCTGCAAATGGCATTGTTTCATTTTTTCACTAGCTCATATTCCATCTGTACAGGTAGCAGTTCTTCTTTGTCCACCCATCTGTCAGTGGCCTTTTTGGTTACTTCCATATCTTGGCTATTGTAATAGTGTGCAATGCAGATTTGCGTGGCTGTGTCCTTCCAATTCTGTCTTCTTAGTTTATAGGTCCAGGAATAGGTCTGCTGGATCATATGGTAGCTCAATGTTTACTTTTTAAAGGCACCTCTGTTCTGTTCTCCTTAGTGGCTCTTTCCAGGTTACGTCCCACTTAAAGTGGAGGGCATGTATTTCTTCCCAGCACCTTCAGGATTTATTCTTTGTAGTTTTTGCTGATGATTATTCTGAGTGGCGTGAGCTGATACCTCTTTGTGGTTGAATTTGCATGTGTCTCATAATGCGTTGAAATTGAGCTTTAAGACATGATCTTTTTATTTTTCCAGCTGTGATTAGAGCTTATTTCTTCACAGTGTTTTCTTAAAGTATGTGTCACCATTTGTAATATTTTGGCCATTATCTCCCTCAAGACATTTTGAGGGCAGGTTTCATTTACAGCCCTGCAGTACTTGTTCATATGAAGTGACCATTAGCTCAGGCTTTAAACCTGCTTTTGCAGGTAACGGCCAGAGAGCGGCAGCCTTTCTACGTTTCCCATGCTGGTACTAGGGAAACAGACCTACCGGCCAGTGGTGTTCTTCGGTTATAAATTAGAGTGCAATGTGCCCGGATAAACCCACAAATGTTGATGTCTCCTTGCTTTGGTTTGTTTTTAAATTGAGTTTATATTTATTATTAGAGTAATATTCCATTGTGTACGTGGACCACTTCTTCTTGGTGCATTCCTCGGTTGATGGACATTTTCATTGCTTCCAAGTGCTGGCTATGGTAAATCTTGCTGGCGTACAGGTTTGCCAGCCTGTGACTTTTTGATTCTCATTTTCTCAAGTGATAGGCCAAGCAGTGGTTGTGATTGATTGACTGGTAGCTCAATGTTTCCCTTTTCAAAGCACCTACACTGTGTTTTCATTAGTGGCTCTTTACATGCCCCCCCTTACAACCGAAGGTACGCATTTCTCCACACTCCCTTCACGGTTTATTTTTTGCAGCATTTTTCCTAACGGCCATTCTGACTGCTGTGAGCTGATAGGTTTTTGTAATATGGGTATGCATGTCATTAAAATTTTTTAAATTCGTCATATTCCTACCCCTTTTTCTTTTCTCTTAAAAGAAAAACCCGTGAGTACAATATAGCTCTTGAACTTGTCTTCTTCGAAGCTTGCCCTCTTTTGAATTTTTTGGTCGATTTTTGACCCCAGAAATTTTCTGGAGGGCAGGTATCATTTACAGAACTGCAAGTTGGTGAAAATTTAGTGACCTTTTGCAGTGGGTTCAAAGCTGCTGTTGTGGGAAACGGCCACAAGGAGGTAGCATTTCTCCATTCCCCAATCTGGGTACTAGGGCAGCAGAGCCTTTCTGGAAGTCATTGTCCTAGGTTGTAAATTAGAATGGAAATTGCCAGGAGAAATCCCCATAAGTTTATGTCTCATTACTTCTTCTTGGTTTTGAAAATTTTTTTAATCTGGGTAAAGTTTAGAATATTGTTTGTCCTAGGTGTACACAATCTGGTTCATTTGTACATTATGTATGTCTATTAATGTACAGATCCTCTTCCCATGTAAAATATTACAGTGTTCCGTCGACCTCCCTTGCTATATGTTCGGTGTTTTTGATACATGTATATAATATGTATTTGTATATGTATGGTAACACTCATGTTCATTTCTCAATTTCCCCCCTCCTTTCCTTTCAGATGAGCATAGTTTGTTTTCTAAGCCTGTGAGTGTCTTTCTCTTTGGAAATATGTTCATCTGTGTCAGTTATTAGATAATGCCATAAGTGATAATATAGGATATAGGTGTTTTGCTTTCCGACCTACTTCATGTTTTGTGATTATCTCCAGGCTCAAGTATGGTGCCTCAAAGAGCAGTGCTTCAATGTTTTCCATGGCTAATATTCCATTGTGTACATGGACCACTTCTTCTTGGTGCATTCCTCTGTCGATGGACATTTTCGTTGCTTCCAAGTGTTGCCTATGGTAAATATTGCTGGAGTGCAGGATTGCCAGCCTGTGATTTTTGATTTTCATTTTCTCAGGTGATAGACCCAGCAGTGGGTATGATTGATTGACTGGTACGGTAGCTCAACGTTTACCTTTTCAAGGCAACTCCATTGGGCTTTCATTAGTGGCTCTTACCACGTCCCCCTTAGAATCAAGGGTACGCATTTCTCCACAATCACGTCAGCATTTATTGTTGGCAGAATTTTTTTTGATGGCCATTATGACTGGTGTGAGCTGATAGGTTTTTGTAATTTGGGTTTACATGTCTGTAAAAATTCCTACAATTCTTCATTTTTCCACGGCTTTTTCTTTTCTGTTAAAAGAAAAAAGCAAAAAAGTGTGAGTATAATATACCTCTTCAAATATTCTTTTTGGAAGGTTGCACTCTAGAATTTTTTGGTCGATTTTCGACCTCAGTATTTTTTGGAGGGCAGGTGTCATTTACAGAACTGCAATTGGTGAATATTTAGTGACCTTTTGCAGTGGGTTTAAAGCTGCTGTTGTGGGAAACGGCCACAAGGATGCAGCATTTCTCCATTCCCAAATCTGGGTACTAGGGCAGCAGAGCCATTCTAGAAGTCGTTTGTCTAGGTTGTAAATTTGAATGGAATGTGCCAGGAAAACCCCCCATAAGTCTATGTCTCATTACTCCTAGTTCGTTGTTTTAATTTTTTCAATTGGGGTAATGGTTAGAATGTTGCTTGTCCAAGGTGTACACACTCTGGTTCATCTACATATTCTACATACCTATTTATGTAGAGATCCTCTTCCCTTGTAAATTATTACAGTGTTCCGTAATCCTTCCTTGCTATATGGTCGGTCTTTTTGATATATGTATATAATATGTATTTGTATACATATGGTAACGCTAATCTTCATTTATCCATTCCCCCCACCTTTACTTTTAGATAAGCATAGTTCTTTTTTAATAAGTCTGTGATTGACTTTCTGTGTGGAAATATGTTCATTTGTGTCAGTTATTAGATAACGCCTATAAGTGATATCATAGGATATAGGACTTTTGCTTTCCGACTTACCTCATGTTCTGTGATTATCTCCAAGATCATCTATGGGGCCTCAAAGAGCAGTGTTTCATTGTTTTCCATGGCTAGTATTCATTGTGTACATGGACCACTTCTTCTTTATCCTTTCATCTGTAGATGGACATTTTGGTTGCTTCACTGTCTTGTCTATTGTGAATAAGGCTGCAGTGCAGCTTTTGCAGCCCGGGTCTTCTTCATTCTGGTCTTCTCAGGTGAGAGGCCCATTGGTGCGCCTGCTGGATTGACTGGTACCTCAATTTTTCCTTTTAAACGCAGCTCTTTCCTGTTCTCATTATTAGCGTTTAACCCTTTTACATCTCACCAGCAGCTAGAGGGTACACAGTTCTCTAAAACCTCTTCAGCATTTATTGTTTGTAGACTTTTTGCCAATGGTCAGTCGACTGGTGTGAGTTGAAGACTTTTTGTAGATTAGATTGCATGAGTCTAATACTTCCTGAGCCTGAGCTTTTATCCATTTTCCTTTCTTTAAAAAGAGAGTGAGTAAAACTTACCTCTTCATACTATCTTCTTGAAAATTTTGCCTGTTTTGAATTTTTTTTATCCATTCCCTACCTCAGCACAATTTTGAGGGCAGGTGTCCTTTACAGCCCTGAGTCCTTGTGAATGGTAAGTGACCATTAGCTGTGGGTTAAAAGCTGCTCTTGCGGGAATCGGCCACATGGCGGCAGCATTTCTCCTTTACCAAATCTGGTTACTAGGTCAACAGAGCCTTACTGGAAGTGGTGTTCTAGGTTGTAAATTAGAATGGCATGTGAGAGGAAAACGCCCTTTAATTTATGTCTCATTACTTCTTGTTGTTATTTTTAACTTAAGTTTTATTTTTTATCACAGCAAACTTGATTACAATGTTTTGTTTGTTCTAGGTGTGCAAGATGTGGTTCTTTCACACATATACATATATCTATTCTTCTTCGGAGCCTTTTCCCATGTAGGTTATGACACAATGTTGAGTAGTCTTCTCTTGGTATTGCGTAGGTCTTTGGTGATTACATATTTCACAGGTGTTTGTATCTCTCTGTTAACCTCAATACGGTAATGTATCCATTCCTCACACCTTTCTATTTGGTGAACCGTACGTTTTTATATTGATTCTATGATAGTGTTTCTCTGTGGAAATATCTTTGTTTGTATCATTTTTTAGGTAACCCCTATATATGATATGATAGGATATGTGTCTTTCGCTTTCTCACTTACTCCACGTTGCGTGATTACTTCTAGACTCATCTACGGTGCTGCAAATGGCATTGTTTCATTTTTTCACTAGCTCATATTCCATCTGTACAGGTAGCAGTTCTTCTTTGTCCACCCATCTGTCAGTGGCCTTTTTGGTTACTTCCATATCTTGGCTATTGTAATAGTGTGCAATGCAGATTTGCGTGGCTGTGTCCTTCCAATTCTGTCTTCTTAGTTTATAGGTCCAGGAATAGGTCTGCTGGATCATATGGTAGCTCAATGTTTACTTTTTAAAGGCACCTCTGTTCTGTTCTCCTTAGTGGCTCTTTCCAGGTTACGTCCCACTTAAAGTGGAGGGCATGTATTTCTTCCCAGCACCTTCAGGATTTATTCTTTGTAGTTTTTGCTGATGATTATTCTGAGTGGCGTGAGCTGATACCTCTTTGTGGTTGAATTTGCATGTGTCTCATAATGCGTTGAAATTGAGCTTTAAGACATGATCTTTTTATTTTTCCAGCTGTGATTAGAGCTTATTTCTTCACAGTGTTTTCTTAAAGTATGTGTCACCATTTGTAATATTTTGGCCATTATCTCCCTCAAGACATTTTGAGGGCAGGTTTCATTTACAGCCCTGCAGTACTTGTTCATATGAAGTGACCATTAGCTCAGGCTTTAAACCTGCTTTTGCAGGTAACGGCCAGAGAGCGGCAGCCTTTCTACGTTTCCCATGCTGGTACTAGGGAAACAGACCTACCGGCCAGTGGTGTTCTTCGGTTATAAATTAGAGTGCAATGTGCCCGGATAAACCCACAAATGTTGATGTCTCCTTGCTTTGGTTTGTTTTTAAATTGAGTTTATATTTATTATTAGAGTAATATTCCATTGTGTACGTGGACCACTTCTTCTTGGTGCATTCCTCGGTTGATGGACATTTTCATTGCTTCCAAGTGCTGGCTATGGTAAATCTTGCTGGCGTACAGGTTTGCCAGCCTGTGACTTTTTGATTCTCATTTTCTCAAGTGATAGGCCAAGCAGTGGTTGTGATTGATTGACTGGTAGCTCAATGTTTCCCTTTTCAAAGCACCTACACTGTGTTTTCATTAGTGGCTCTTTACATGCCCCCCCTTACAACCGAAGGTACGCATTTCTCCACACTCCCTTCACGGTTTATTTTTTGCAGCATTTTTCCTAACGGCCATTCTGACTGCTGTGAGCTGATAGGTTTTTGTAATATGGGTATGCATGTCATTAAAATTTTTTAAATTCGTCATATTCCTACCCCTTTTTCTTTTCTCTTAAAAGAAAAACCCGTGAGTACAATATAGCTCTTGAACTTGTCTTCTTCGAAGCTTGCCCTCTTTTGAATTTTTTGGTCGATTTTTGACCCCAGAAATTTTCTGGAGGGCAGGTATCATTTACAGAACTGCAAGTTGGTGAAAATTTAGTGACGTTTTGCAGTGGGTTCAAAGCTGCTGTTGTGGGAAACGGCCACAAGGAGGTAGCATTTCTCCATTCCCCAATCTGGGTACTAGGGCAGCAGAGCCTTTCTGGAAGTCATTGTCCTAGGTTGTAAATTAGAATGGAAATTGCCAGGAGAAATCCCCATAAGTTTATGTCTCATTACTTCTTCTTGGTTTTGAAAATTTTTTTAATCTGGGTAAAGTTTAGAATATTGTTTGTCCTAGGTGTACACAATCTGGTTCATTTGTACATTATGTATGTCTATTAATGTACAGATCCTCTTCCCATGTAAAATATTACAGTGTTCCGTCGACCTCCCTTGCTATATGTTCGGTGTTTTTGATACATGTATATAATATGTATTTGTATATGTATGGTAACACTAATGTTCATTTCTCAATTTCCCCCCTCCTTTCCTTTCAGATGAGCATAGTTTGTTTTCTAAGCCTGTGAGTGTCTTTCTCTTTGGAAATATGTTCATCTGTGTCAGTTATTAGATAATGCCATAAGTGATAATATAGGATATAGGTGTTTTGCTTTCCGACCTACTTCATGTTTTGTGATTATCTCCAGGCTCAAGTATGGTGCCTCAAAGAGCAGTGCTTCAATGTTTTCCATGGCTAATATTCCATTGTGTACATGGACCACTTCTTCTTGGTGCATTCCTCTGTCGATGGACATTTTCGTTGCTTCCAAGTGTTGCCTATGGTAAATATTGCTGGAGTGCAGGATTGCCAGCCTGTGATTTTTGATTTTCATTTTCTCAGGTGATAGACCCAGCAGTGGGTATGATTGATTGACTGGTACGGTAGCTCAACGTTTACCTTTTCAAGGCAACTCCATTGGGCTTTCATTAGTGGCTCTTACCACGTCCCCCTTAGAATCAAGGGTACGCATTTCTCCACAATCACGTCAGCATTTATTGTTGGCAGAATTTTTTTTGATGGCCATTATGACTGGTGTGAGCTGATAGGTTTTTGTAATTTGGGTTTACATGTCTGTAAAAATTCCTACAATTCTTCATTTTTCCACGGCTTTTTCTTTTCTGTTAAAAGAAAAAAGCAAAAAAGTGTGAGTATAATATACCTCTTCAAATATTCTTTTTGGAAGGTTGCACTCTAGAATTTTTTGGTCGATTTTCGACCTCAGTATTTTTTGGAGGGCAGGTGTCATTTACAGAACTGCAATTGGTGAATATTTAGTGACCTTTTGCAGTGGGTTTAAAGCTGCTGTTGTGGGAAACGGCCACAAGGATGCAGCATTTCTCCATTCCCAAATCTGGGTACTAGGGCAGCAGAGCCATTCTAGAAGTCGTTTGTCTAGGTTGTAAATTTGAATGGAATGTGCCAGGAAAACCCCCCATAAGTCTATGTCTCATTACTCCTAGTTCGTTGTTTTAATTTTTTCAATTGGGGTAATGGTTAGAATGTTGCTTGTCCAAGGTGTACACACTCTGGTTCATCTACATATTCTACATACCTATTTATGTAGAGATCCTCTTCCCTTGTAAATTATTACAGTGTTCCGTAATCCTTCCTTGCTATATGGTCGGTCTTTTTGATATATGTATATAATATGTATTTGTATACATATGGTAACGCTAATCTTCATTTATCCATTCCCCCCACCTTTACTTTTAGATAAGCATAGTTCTTTTTTAATAAGTCTGTGATTGACTTTCTGTGTGGAAATATGTTCATTTGTGTCAGTTATTAGATAACGCCTATAAGTGATATCATAGGATATAGGACTTTTGCTTTCCGACTTACCTCATGTTCTGTGATTATCTCCAAGATCATCTATGGGGCCTCAAAGAGCAGTGTTTCATTGTTTTCCATGGCTAGTATTCATTGTGTACATGGACCACTTCTTCTTTATCCTTTCATCTGTAGATGGACATTTTGGTTGCTTCACTGTCTTGTCTATTGTGAATAAGGCTGCAGTGCAGCTTTTGCAGCCCGGGTCTTCTTCATTCTGGTCTTCTCAGGTGAGAGGCCCATTGGTGCGCCTGCTGGATTGACTGGTACCTCAATTTTTCCTTTTAAACGCAGCTCTTTCCTGTTCTCATTATTAGCGTTTAACCCTTTTACATCTCACCAGCAGCTAGAGGGTACATAGTTCTCTAAAACCTCTTCAGCATTTATTGTTTGTAGACTTTTTGCCATTGGTCAGTCGACTGGTGTGAATTGAAGACTTTTTGTAGATTAGATTGCATGAGTCTAATACTTCCTGAGGCTGAGCTTTTATCCATTTTCCTTTCTTTAAAAAGAGAGTGAGTACAACTTACCTCTTCATACTATCTTCTTGAAAATTTTGCCTGTTTTGAATTTTTTTTATCCATTCCCTACCTCAGCACAATTTTGAGGGCAGGTGTCCTTTACAGCCCTGAGTCCTTGTGAATGGTAAGTGACCATTAGCTGTGGGTTAAAAGCTGCTCTTGCGGGAATCGGCCACATGGCGGCAGCATTTCTCCTTTACCAAATCTGGTTACTAGGTCAACAGAGCCTTACTGGAAGTGGTGTTCTAGGTTGTAAATTAGAATGGCATGTGAGAGGAAAACGCCCTTTAATTTATGTCTCATTACTTCTTGTTGTTATTTTTAACTTAATTTTTATTTTTTATCACAGCAAACTTGATTACAATGTTTTGTTTGTTCTAGGTGTGCAAGATGTGGTTCTTTCACACATATACATATATCTATTCTTCTTCAGAGCCTTTTCCCATGTAGGTTATGACACAATGTTGAGTAGTCTTCTCTTGGTATTGCGTAGGTCTTTGGTGATTACATATTTCACAGGTGTTTGTATCTCTCTGTTAACCTCAATACGGTAATGTATCCATTCCTCACACCTTTCTATTTGGTGAACCGTACGTTTTTATATTGATTTTATGATAGTGTTTCTCTGTGGAAATATCTTTGTTTGTATCATTTTTTAGGTAACCCCTATATATGATATGATAGGATATGTGTCTTTCGCTTTCTCACTTACTCCACGTTGCGTGATTACTTCTAGACTCATCTACGGTGCTGCAAATGGCATTGTTTCATTTTTTCACTAGCTCATATTCCATCTGTACAGGTAGCAGTTCTTCTTTGTCCACCCATCTGTCAGTGGCCTTTTTGGTTACTTCCATATCTTGGCTATTGTAATAGTGTGCAATGCAGATTTGCGTGGCTGTGTCCTTCCAATTCTGTCTTCTTAGTTTATAGGTCCAGGAATAGGTCTGCTGGATCATATGGTAGCTCAATGTTTACTTTTTAAAGGCACCTCTGTTCTGTTCTCCTTAGTGGCTCTTTCCAGGTTACGTCCCACTTAAAGTGGAGGGCATGTATTTCTTCCCAGCACCTTCAGGATTTATTCTTTGTAGTTTTTGCTGATGATTATTCTGAGTGGCGTGAGCTGATACCTCTTTGTGGTTGAATTTGCATGTGTCTCATAATGCGTTGAAATTGAGCTTTAAGACATGATCTTTTTATTTTTCCAGCTGTGATTAGAGCTTATTTCTTCACAGTGTTTTCTTAAAGTATGTGTCACCATTTGTAATATTTTGGCCATTATCTCCCTCAAGACATTTTGAGGGCAGGTTTCATTTACAGCCCTGCAGTACTTGTTCATATGAAGTGACCATTAGCTCAGGCTTTAAACCTGCTTTTGCAGGTAACGGCCAGAGAGCGGCAGCCTTTCTACGTTTCCCATGCTGGTACTAGGGAAACAGACCTACCGGCCAGTGGTGTTCTTCGGTTATAAATTAGAGTGCAATGTGCCCGGATAAACCCACAAATGTTGATGTCTCCTTGCTTTGGTTTGTTTTTAAATTGAGTTTATATTTATTATTAGAGTAATATTCCATTGTGTACGTGGACCACTTCTTCTTGGTGCATTCCTCGGTTGATGGACATTTTCATTGCTTCCAAGTGCTGGCTATGGTAAATCTTGCTGGCGTACAGGTTTGCCAGCCTGTGACTTTTTGATTCTCATTTTCTCAAGTGATAGGCCAAGCAGTGGTTGTGATTCATTGACTGGTAGCTCAATGTTTCCCTTTTCAAAGCACCTACACTGTGTTTTCATTAGTGGCTCTTTACATGCCCCCCCTTACAACCGAAGGTACGCATTTCTCCACACTCCCTTCACGGTTTATTTTTTGCAGCATTTTTCCTAACGGCCATTCTGACTGCTGTGAGCTGATAGGTTTTTGTAATATGGGTATGCATGTCATTAAAATTTTTTAAATTTGTCATATTCTTACCCCTTTTTCTTTTCTCTTAAAAGAAAAACCCGTGAGTACAATATAGCTCTTGAACTTGTCTTCTTCGAAGCTTGCCCTCTTTTGAATTTTTTGGTCGATTTTTGACCCCAGAAATTTTCTGGAGGGCAGGTATCATTTACAGAACTGCAAGTTGGTGAAAATTTAGTGACCTTTTGCAGTGGGTTCAAAGCTGCTGTTGTGGGAAACGGCCACAAGGAGGTAGCATTTCTCCATTCCCCAATCTGGGTACTAGGGCAGCAGAGCCTTTCTGGAAGTCATTGTCCTAGGTTGTAAATTAGAATGGAAATTGCCAGGAGAAATCCCCATAAGTTTATGTCTCATTACTTCTTCTTGGTTTTGAAAATTTTTTTAATCTGGGTAAAGTTTAGAATATTGTTTGTCCTAGGTGTACACAATCTGGTTCATTTGTACATTATGTATGTCTATTAATGTACAGATCCTCTTCCCATGTAAAATATTACAGTGTTCCGTCGACCTCCCTTGCTATATGTTCGGTGTTTTTGATACATGTATATAATATGTATTTGTATATGTATAGTAACACTAATGTTCATTTCTCAATTTCCCCCCTCCTTTCCTTTCAGATGAGCATAGTTTGTTTTCTAAGCCTGTGAGTGTCTTTCTCTTTGGAAATATGTTCATCTGTGTCAGTTATTAGATAATGCCATAAGTGATAATATAGGATATAGGTGTTTTGCTTTCCGACCTACTTCATGTTTTGTGATTATCTCCAGGCTCAAGTATGGTGCCTCAAAGAGCAGTGCTTCAATGTTTTCCATGGCTAATATTCCATTGTGTACATGGACCACTTCTTCTTGGTGCATTCCTCTGTCGATGGACATTTTCGTTGCTTCCAAGTGTTGCCTATGGTAAATATTGCTGGAGTGCAGGATTGCCAGCCTGTGATTTTTGATTTTCATTTTCTCAGGTGATAGACCCAGCAGTGGGTATGATTGATTGACTGGTACGGTAGCTCAATGTTTACCTTTTCAAGGCAACTCCATTGTGCTTTCATTAGTGGCTCTTACCACGTCCCCCTTAGAATCAAGGGTACGCATTTCTCCACAATCACGTCAGCATTTATTGTTGGCAGAATTTTTTTTGATGGCCATTATGACTGGTGTGAGCTGATAGGTTTTTGTAATTTGGGTTTACATGTCTGTAAAAATTCCTACAATTCTTCATTTTTCCACGGCTTTTTCTTTTCTGTTAAAAGAAAAAAGCAAAAAAGTGTGAGTATAATATACCTCTTCAAATATTCTTTTTGGAAGGTTGCACTCTAGAATTTTTTGGTCGATTTTCGACCTCAGTATTTTTTGGAGGGCAGGTGTCATTTACAGAACTGCAATTGGTGAATATTTAGTGACCTTTTGCAGTGGGTTTAAAGCTGCTGTTGTGGGAAACGGCCACAAGGATGCAGCATTTCTCCATTCTCAAATCTGGGTACTAGGGCAGCAGAGCCATTCTAGAAGTCGTTTGTCTAGGTTGTAAATTTGAATGGAATGTGCCAGGAAAACCCCCCATAAGTCTATGTCTCATTACTCCTAGTTCGTTGTTTTAATTATTTCAATTGGGGTAATGGTTAGAATGTTGCTTGTCCAAGGTGTACACACTCTGGTTCATCTACATATTCTACATACCTATTTATGTAGAGATCCTCTTCCCTTGTAAATTATTACAGTGTTCCGTAATCCTTCCTTGCTATATGGTCGGTCTTTTTGATATATGTATATAATATGTATTTGTATACATATGGTAACGCTAATCTTCATTTATCCATTCCCCCCACCTTTACTTTTAGATAAGCATAGTTCTTTTTTAATAAGTCTGTGATTGACTTTCTGTGTGGAAATATGTTCATTTGTGTCAGTTATTAGATAACGCCTATAAGTGATATCATAGGATATAGGACTTTTGCTTTCCGACTTACCTCATGTTCTGTGATTATCTCCAAGATCATCTATGGGGCCTCAAAGAGCAGTGTTTCATTGTTTTCCATGGCTAGTATTCATTGTGTACATGGACCACTTCTTCTTTATCCTTTCATCTGTAGATGGACATTTTGGTTGCTTCACTGTCTTGTCTATTGTGAATAAGGCTGCAGTGCAGCTTTTGCAGCCCGGGTCTTCTTCATTCTGGTCTTCTCAGGTGAGAGGCCCATTGGTGCGCCTGCTGGATTGACTGGTACCTCAATTTTTCCTTTTAAACGCAGCTCTTTCCTGTTCTCATTATTAGCGTTTAACCCTTTTACATCTCACCAGCAGCTAGAGGGTACATAGTTCTCTAAAACCTCTTCAGCATTTATTGTTTGTAGACTTTTTGCCATTGGTCAGTCGACTGGTGTGAATTGAAGACTTTTTGTAGATTAGATTGCATGAGTCTAATACTTCCTGAGGCTGAGCTTTTATCCATTTTCCTTTCTTTAAAAAGAGAGTGAGTACAACTTACCTCTTCATACTATCTTCTTGAAAATTTTGCCTGTTTTGAATTTTTTTTATCCATTCCCTACCTCAGCACAATTTTGAGGGCAGGTGTCCTTTACAGCCCTGAGTCCTTGTGAATGGTAAGTGACCATTAGCTGTGGGTTAAAAGCTGCTCTTGCGGGAATCGGCCACATGGCGGCAGCATTTCTCCTTTACCAAATCTGGTTACTAGGTCAACAGAGCCTTACTGGAAGTGGTGTTCTAGGTTGTAAATTAGAATGGCATGTGAGAGGAAAACGCCCTTTAATTTATGTCTCATTACTTCTTGTTGTTATTTTTAACTTAATTTTTATTTTTTATCACAGCAAACTTGATTACAATGTTTTGTTTGTTCTAGGTGTGCAAGATGTGGTTCTTTCACACATATACATATATCTATTCTTCTTCAGAGCCTTTTCCCATGTAGGTTATGACACAATGTTGAGTAGTCTTCTCTTGGTATTGCGTAGGTCTTTGGTGATTACATATTTCACAGGTGTTTGTATCTCTCTGTTAACCTCAATACGGTAATGTATCCATTCCTCACACCTTTCTATTTGGTGAACCGTACGTTTTTATATTGATTTTATGATAGTGTTTCTCTGTGGAAATATCTTTGTTTGTATCATTTTTTAGGTAACCCCTATATATGATATGATAGGATATGTGTCTTTCGCTTTCTCACTTACTCCACGTTGCGTGATTACTTCTAGACTCATCTACGGTGCTGCAAATGGCATTGTTTCATTTTTTCACTAGCTCATATTCCATCTGTACAGGTAGCAGTTCTTCTTTGTCCACCCATCTGTCAGTGGCCTTTTTGGTTACTTCCATATCTTGGCTATTGTAATAGTGTGCAATGCAGATTTGCGTGGCTGTGTCCTTCCAATTCTGTCTTCTTAGTTTATAGGTCCAGGAATAGGTCTGCTGGATCATATGGTAGCTCAATGTTTACTTTTTAAAGGCACCTCTGTTCTGTTCTCCTTAGTGGCTCTTTCCAGGTTACGTCCCACTTAAAGTGGAGGGCATGTATTTCTTCCCAGCACCTTCAGGATTTATTCTTTGTACTTTTTGCTGATGATTATTCTGAGTGGCGTGAGCTGATACCTCTTTGTGGTTGAATTTGCATGTGTCTCATAATGCGTTGAAATTGAGCTTTAAGACATGATCTTTTTATTTTTCCAGCTGTGATTAGAGCTTATTTCTTCACAGTGTTTTCTTAAAGTATGTGTCACCATTTGTAATATTTTGGCCATTATCTCCCTCAAGACATTTTGAGGGCAGGTTTCATTTACAGCCCTGCAGTACTTGTTCATATGAAGTGACCATTAGCTCAGTCTTTAAACCTGCTTTTGCAGGTAACGGCCAGAGAGCGGCAGCCTTTCTACGTTTCCCATGCTGGTACTAGGGAAACAGACCTACCGGCCAGTGGTGTTCTTCGGTTATAAATTAGAGTGCAATGTGCCCGGATAAACCCACAAATGTTGATGTCTCCTTGCTTTGGTTTGTTTTTAAATTGAGTTTATATTTATTATTAGAGTAATATTCCATTGTGTACGTGGACCACTTCTTCTTGGTGCATTCCTCGGTTGATGGACATTTTCATTGCTTCCAAGTGCTGGCTATGGTAAATCTTGCTGGCGTACAGGTTTGCCAGCCTGTGACTTTTTGATTCTCATTTTCTCAAGTGATAGGCCAAGCAGTGGTTGTGATTGATTGACTGGTAGCTCAATGTTTCCCTTTTCAAAGCACCTACACTGTGTTTTCATTAGTGGCTCTTTACATGCCCCCCCTTACAACCGAAGGTACGCATTTCTCCACACTCCCTTCACGGTTTATTTTTTGCAGCATTTTTCCTAACGGCCATTCTGACTGCTGTGAGCTGATAGGTTTTTGTAATATGGGTATGCATGTTATTAAAATTTTTTAAATTCGTCATATTCCTACCCCTTTTTCTTTTCTCTTAAAAGAAAAACCCGTGAGTACAATATAGCTCTTGAACTTGTCTTCTTCGAAGCTTGCCCTCTTTTGAATTTTTTGGTCGATTTTTGACCCCAGAAATTTTCTGGAGGGCAGGTATCATTTACAGAACTGCAAGTTGGTGAAAATTTAGTGACCTTTTGCAGTGGGTTCAAAGCTGCTGTTGTGGGAAACGGCCACAAGGAGGTAGCATTTCTCCATTCCCCAATCTGGGTACTAGGGCAGCAGAGCCTTTCTGGAAGTCATTGTCCTAGGTTGTAAATTAGAATGGAAATTGCCAGGAGAAATCCCCATAAGTTTATGTCTCATTACTTCTTCTTGGTTTTGAAAATTTTTTTAATCTGGGTAAAGTTTAGAATATTGTTTGTCCTAGGTGTACACAATCTGGTTCATTTGTACATTATGTATGTCTATTAATGTACAGATCCTCTTCCCATGTAAAATATTACAGTGTTCCGTCGACCTCCCTTGCTATATGTTCGGTGTTTTTGATACATGTATATAATATGTATTTGTATATGTATGGTAACACTAATGTTCATTTCTCAATTTCCCCCCTCCTTTCCTTTCAGATGAGCATAGTTTGTTTTCTAAGCCTGTGAGTGTCTTTCTCTTTGGAAATATGTTCATCTGTGTCAGTTATTAGATAATGCCATAAGTGATAATATAGGATATAGGTGTTTTGCTTTCCGACCTACTTCATGTTTTGTGATTATCTCCAGGCTCAAGTATGGTGCCTCAAAGAGCAGTGCTTCAATGTTTTCCATGGCTAATATTCCATTGTGTACATGGACCACTTCTTCTTGGTGCATTCCTCTGTCGATGGACATTTTCGTTGCTTCCAAGTGTTGCCTATGGTAAATATTGCTGGAGTGCAGGATTGCCAGCCTGTGATTTTTGATTTTCATTTTCTCAGGTGATAGACCCAGCAGTGGGTATGATTGATTGACTGGTACGGTAGCTCAACGTTTACCTTTTCAAGGCAACTCCATTGGGCTTTCATTAGTGGCTCTTACCACGTCCCCCTTAGAATCAAGGGTACGCATTTCTCCACAATCACGTCAGCATTTATTGTTGGCAGAATTTTTTTTGATGGCCATTATGACTGGTGTGAGCTGATAGGTTTTTGTAATTTGGGTTTACATGTCTGTAAAAATTCCTACAATTCTTCATTTTTCCACGGCTTTTTCTTTTCTGTTAAAAGAAAAAAGCAAAAAAGTGTGAGTATAATATACCTCTTCAAATATTCTTTTTGGAAGGTTGCACTCTAGAATTTTTTGGTCGATTTTCGACCTCAGTATTTTTTGGAGGGCAGGTGTCATTTACAGAACTGCAATTGGTGAATATTTAGTGACCTTTTGCAGTGGGTTTAAAGCTGCTGTTGTGGGAAACGGCCACAAGGATGCAGCATTTCTCCATTCCCAAATCTGGGTACTAGGGCAGCAGAGCCATTCTAGAAGTCGTTTGTCTAGGTTGTAAATTTGAATGGAATGTGCCAGGAAAACCCCCCATAAGTCTATGTCTCATTACTCCTAGTTCGTTGTTTTAATTTTTTCAATTGGGGTAATGGTTAGAATGTTGCTTGTCCAAGGTGTACACACTCTGGTTCATCTACATATTCTACATACCTATTTATGTAGAGATCCTCTTCCCTTGTAAATTATTACAGTGTTCCGTAATCCTTCCTTGCTATATGGTCGGTCTTTTTGATATATGTATATAATATGTATTTGTATACATATGGTAACGCTAATCTTCATTTATCCATTCCCCCCACCTTTACTTTTAGATAAGCATAGTTCTTTTTTAATAAGTCTGTGATTGACTTTCTGTGTGGAAATATGTTCATTTGTGTCAGTTATTAGATAACGCCTATAAGTGATATCATAGGATATAGGACTTTTGCTTTCCGACTTACCTCATGTTCTGTGATTATCTCCAAGATCATCTATGGGGCCTCAAAGAGCAGTGTTTCATTGTTTTCCATGGCTAGTATTCATTGTGTACATGGACCACTTCTTCTTTATCCTTTCATCTGTAGATGGACATTTTGGTTGCTTCACTGTCTTGTCTATTGTGAATAAGGCTGCAGTGCAGCTTTTGCAGCCCGGGTCTTCTTCATTCTGGTCTTCTCAGGTGAGAGGCCCATTGGTGCGCCTGCTGGATTGACTGGTACCTCAATTTTTCCTTTTAAACGCAGCTCTTTCCTGTTCTCATTATTAGCGTTTAACCCTTTTACATCTCACCAGCAGCTAGAGGGTACACAGTTCTCTAAAACCTCTTCAGCATTTATTGTTTGTAGACTTTTTGCCAATGGTCAGTCGACTGGTGTGAGTTGAAGACTTTTTGTAGATTAGATTGCATGAGTCTAATACTTCCTGAGCCTGAGCTTTTATCCATTTTCCTTTCTTTAAAAAGAGAGTGAGTAAAACTTACCTCTTCATACTATCTTCTTGAAAATTTTGCCTGTTTTGAATTTTTTTTATCCATTCCCTACCTCAGCACAATTTTGAGGGCAGGTGTCCTTTACAGCCCTGAGTCCTTGTGAATGGTAAGTGACCATTAGCTGTGGGTTAAAAGCTGCTCTTGCGGGAATCGGCCACATGGCGGCAGCATTTCTCCTTTACCAAATCTGGTTACTAGGTCAACAGAGCCTTACTGGAAGTGGTGTTCTAGGTTGTAAATTAGAATGGCATGTGAGAGGAAAACGCCCTTTAATTTATGTCTCATTACTTCTTGTTGTTATTTTTAACTTAAGTTTTATTTTTTATCACAGCAAACTTGATTACAATGTTTTGTTTGTTCTAGGTGTGCAAGATGTGGTTCTTTCACACATATACATATATCTATTCTTCTTCGGAGCCTTTTCCCATGTAGGTTATGACACAATGTTGAGTAGTCTTCTCTTGGTATTGCGTAGGTCTTTGGTGATTACATATTTCACAGGTGTTTGTATCTCTCTGTTAACCTCAATACGGTAATGTATCCATTCCTCACACCTTTCTATTTGGTGAACCGTACGTTTTTATATTGATTCTATGATAGTGTTTCTCTGTGGAAATATCTTTGTTTGTATCATTTTTTAGGTAACCCCTATATATGATATGATAGGATATGTGTCTTTCGCTTTCTCACTTACTCCACGTTGCGTGATTACTTCTAGACTCATCTACGGTGCTGCAAATGGCATTGTTTCATTTTTTCACTAGCTCATATTCCATCTGTACAGGTAGCAGTTCTTCTTTGTCCACCCATCTGTCAGTGGCCTTTTTGGTTACTTCCATATCTTGGCTATTGTAATAGTGTGCAATGCAGATTTGCGTGGCTGTGTCCTTCCAATTCTGTCTTCTTAGTTTATAGGTCCAGGAATAGGTCTGCTGGATCATATGGTAGCTCAATGTTTACTTTTTAAAGGCACCTCTGTTCTGTTCTCCTTAGTGGCTCTTTCCAGGTTACGTCCCACTTAAAGTGGAGGGCATGTATTTCTTCCCAGCACCTTCAGGATTTATTCTTTGTAGTTTTTGCTGATGATTATTCTGAGTGGCGTGAGCTGATACCTCTTTGTGGTTGAATTTGCATGTGTCTCATAATGCGTTGAAATTGAGCTTTAAGACATGATCTTTTTATTTTTCCAGCTGTGATTAGAGCTTATTTCTTCACAGTGTTTTCTTAAAGTATGTGTCACCATTTGTAATATTTTGGCCATTATCTCCCTCAAGACATTTTGAGGGCAGGTTTCATTTACAGCCCTGCAGTACTTGTTCATATGAAGTGACCATTAGCTCAGGCTTTAAACCTGCTTTTGCAGGTAACGGCCAGAGAGCGGCAGCCTTTCTACGTTTCCCATGCTGGTACTAGGGAAACAGACCTACCGGCCAGTGGTGTTCTTCGGTTATAAATTAGAGTGCAATGTGCCCGGATAAACCCACAAATGTTGATGTCTCCTTGCTTTGGTTTGTTTTTAAATTGAGTTTATATTTATTATTAGAGTAATATTCCATTGTGTACGTGGACCACTTCTTCTTGGTGCATTCCTCGGTTGATGGACATTTTCATTGCTTCCAAGTGCTGGCTATGGTAAATCTTGCTGGCGTACAGGTTTGCCAGCCTGTGACTTTTTGATTCTCATTTTCTCAAGTGATAGGCCAAGCAGTGGTTGTGATTCATTGACTGGTAGCTCAATGTTTCCCTTTTCAAAGCACCTACACTGTGTTTTCATTAGTGGCTCTTTACATGCCCCCCCTTACAACCGAAGGTACGCATTTCTCCACACTCCCTTCACGGTTTATTTTTTGCAGCATTTTTCCTAACGGCCATTCTGACTGCTGTGAGCTGATAGGTTTTTGTAATATGGGTATGCATGTCATTAAAATTTTTTAAATTCGTCATATTCCTACCCCTTTTTCTTTTCTCTTAAAAGAAAAACCCGTGAGTACAATATAGCTCTTGAACTTGTCTTCTTCGAAGCTTGCCCTCTTTTGAATTTTTTGGTCGATTTTTGACCCCAGAAATTTTCTGGAGGGCAGGTATCATTTACAGAACTGCAAGTTGGTGAAAATTTAGTGACGTTTTGCAGTGGGTTCAAAGCTGCTGTTGTGGGAAACGGCCACAAGGAGGTAGCATTTCTCCATTCCCCAATCTGGGTACTAGGGCAGCAGAGCCTTTCTGGAAGTCATTGTCCTAGGTTGTAAATTAGAATGGAAATTGCCAGGAGAAATCCCCATAAGTTTATGTCTCATTACTTCTTCTTGGTTTTGAAAATTTTTTTAATCTGGGTAAAGTTTAGAATATTGTTTGTCCTAGGTGTACACAATCTGGTTCATTTGTACATTATGTATGTCTATTAATGTACAGATCCTCTTCCCATGTAAAATATTACAGTGTTCCGTCGACCTCCCTTGCTATATGTTCGGTGTTTTTGATACATGTATATAATATGTATTTGTACATGTATAGTAACACTAATGTTCATTTCTCAATTTCCCCCCTCCTTTCCTTTCAGATGAGCATAGTTTGTTTTCTAAGCCTGTGAGTGTCTTTCTCTTTGGAAATATGTTCATCTGTGTCAGTTATTAGATAATGCCATAAGTGATAATATAGGATATAGGTGTTTTGCTTTCCGACCTACTTCATGTTTTGTGATTATCTCCAGGCTCAAGTATGGTGCCTCAAAGAGCAGTGCTTCAATGTTTTCCATGGCTAATATTCCATTGTGTACATGGACCACTTCTTCTTGGTGCATTCCTCTGTCGATGGACATTTTCGTTGCTTCCAAGTGTTGCCTATGGTAAATATTGCTGGAGTGCAGGATTGCCAGCCTGTGATTTTTGATTTTCATTTTCTCAGGTGATAGACCCAGCAGTGGGTATGATTGATTGACTGGTACGGTAGCTCAACGTTTACCTTTTCAAGGCAACTCCATTGGGCTTTCATTAGTGGCTCTTACCACGTCCCCCTTAGAATCAAGGGTACGCATTTCTCCACAATCACGTCAGCATTTATTGTTGGCAGAATTTTTTTTGATGGCCATTATGACTGGTGTGAGCTGATAGGTTTTTGTAATTTGGGTTTACATGTCTGTAAAAATTCCTACAATTCTTCATTTTTCCACGGCTTTTTCTTTTCTGTTAAAAGAAAAAAGCAAAAAAGTGTGAGTATAATATACCTCTTCAAATATTCTTTTTGGAAGGTTGCACTCTAGAATTTTTTGGTCGATTTTCGACCTCAGTATTTTTTGGAGGGCAGATGTCATTTACAGAACTGCAATTGGTGAATATTTAGTGACCTTTTGCAGTGGGTTTAAAGCTGCTGTTGTGGGAAACGGCCACAAGGATGCAGCATTTCTCCATTCCCAAATCTGGGTACTAGGGCAGCAGAGCCATTCTACAAGTCGTTTGTCTAGGTTGTAAATTTGAATGGAATGTGCCAGGAAAACCCCCCATAAGTCTATGTCTCATTACTCCTAGTTCGTTGTTTTAATTTTTTCAATTGGGGTAATGGTTAGAATGTTGCTTGTCCAAGGTGTACACACTCTGGTTCATCTACATATTCTACATACCTATTTATGTAGAGATCCTCTTCCCTTGTAAATTATTACAGTGTTCCGTAATCCTTCCTTGCTATATGGTCGGTCTTTTTGATATATGTATATAATATGTATTTGTATACATATGGTAACGCTAATCTTCATTTATCCATTCCCCCCACCTTTACTTTTAGATAAGCATAGTTCTTTTTTAATAAGTCTGTGATTGACTTTCTGTGTGGAAATATGTTCATTTGTGTCAGTTATTAGATAACGCCTATAAGTGATATCATAGGATATAGGACTTTTGCTTTCCGACTTACCTCATGTTCTGTGATTATCTCCAAGATCATCTATGGGGCCTCAAAGAGCAGTGTTTCATTGTTTTCCATGGCTAGTATTCATTGTGTACATGGACCACTTCTTCTTTATCCTTTCATCTGTAGATGGACATTTTGGTTGCTTCACTGTCTTGTCTATTGTGAATAAGGCTGCAGTGCAGCTTTTGCAGCCCGGGTCTTCTTCATTCTGGTCTTCTCAGGTGAGAGGCCCATTGGTGCGCCTGCTGGATTGACTGGTACCTCAATTTTTCCTTTTAAACGCAGCTCTTTCCTGTTCTCATTATTAGCGTTTAACCCTTTTACATCTCACCAGCAGCTAGAGGGTACACAGTTCTCTAAAACCTCTTCAGCATTTATTGTTTGTAGACTTTTTGCCAATGGTCAGTCGACTGGTGTGAGTTGAAGACTTTTTGTAGATTAGATTGCATGAGTCTAATACTTCCTGAGCCTGAGCTTTTATCCATTTTCCTTTCTTTAAAAAGAGAGTGAGTAAAACTTACCTCTTCATACTATCTTCTTGAAAATTTTGCCTGTTTTGAATTATTTTTATCCATTCCCTACCTCAGCACAATTTTGAGGGCAGGTGTCCTTTACAGCCCTGAGTCCTTGTGAATGGTAAGTGACCATTAGCTGTGGGTTAAAAGCTGCTCTTGCGGGAATCGGCCACATGGCGGCAGCATTTCTCCTTTACCAAATCTGGTTACTAGGTCAACAGAGCCTTACTGGAAGTGGTGTTCTAGGTTGTAAATTAGAATGGCATGTGAGAGGAAAACGCCCTTTAATTTATGTCTCATTACTTCTTGTTGTTATTTTTAACTTAAGTTTTATTTTTTATCACAGCAAACTTGATTACAATGTTTTGTTTGTTCTAGGTGTGCAAGATGTGGTTCTTTCACACATATACATATATCTATTCTTCTTCGGAGCCTTTTCCCATGTAGGTTATGACACAATGTTGAGTAGTCTTCTCTTGGTATTGCGTAGGTCTTTGGTGATTACATATTTCACAGGTGTTTGTATCTCTCTGTTAACCTCAATACGGTAATGTATCCATTCCTCACACCTTTCTAATTGGTGAACCATACGTTTTTTTATTGATTCTATGATAGTGTTTCCCTGTGGAAATATCTTTGTTTGTATCATTTTTTAGGTAACCCCTATATATGATATGATAGGATATGTGTCTTTCGCTTTCTCACTTACTCCACGTTGCGTGATTACTTCTAGACTCATCTACGGTGCTGCAAATGGCATTGTTTCATTTTTTCACTAGCTCATATTCCATCTGTACAGGTAGCAGTTCTTCTTTGTCCACCCATCTGTCAGTGGCCTTTTTGGTTACTTCCATATCTTGGCTATTGTAATAGTGTGCAATGCAGATTTGCGTGGCTGTGTCCTTCCAATTCTGTCTTCTTAGTTTATAGGTCCAGGAATAGGTCTGCTGGATCATATGGTAGCTCAATGTTTACTTTTTAAAGGCACCTCTGTTCTGTTCTCCTTAGTGGCTCTTTCCAGGTTACGTCCCACTTAAAGTGGAGGGCATGTATTTCTTCCCAGCACCTTCAGGATTTATTCTTTGTAGTTTTTGCTGATGATTATTCTGAGTGGCGTGAGCTGATACCTCTTTGTGGTTGAATTTGCATGTGTCTCATAATGCGTTGAAATTGAGCTTTAAGACATGATCTTTTTATTTTTCCAGCTGTGATTAGAGCTTATTTCTTCACAGTGTTTTCTTAAAGTATGTGTCACCATTTGTAATATTTTGGCCATTATCTCCCTCAAGACATTTTGAGGGCAGGTTTCATTTACAGCCCTGCAGTACTTGTTCATATGAAGTGACCATTAGCTCAGGCTTTAAACCTGCTTTTGCAGGTAACGGCCAGAGAGCGGCAGCCTTTCTACGTTTCCCATGCTGGTACTAGGGAAACAGACCTACCGGCCAGTGGTGTTCTTCGGTTATAAATTAGAGTGCAATGTGCCCGGATAAACCCACAAATGTTGATGTCTCCTTGCTTTGGTTTGTTTTTAAATTGAGTTTATATTTATTATTAGAGTAATATTCCATTGTGTACGTGGACCACTTCTTCTTGGTGCATTCCTCGGTTGATGGACATTTTCATTGCTTCCAAGTGCTGGCTATGGTAAATCTTGCTGGCGTACAGGTTTGCCAGCCTGTGACTTTTTGATTCTCATTTTCTCAAGTGATAGGCCAAGCAGTGGTTGTGATTCATTGACTGGTAGCTCAATGTTTCCCTTTTCAAAGCACCTACACTGTGTTTTCATTAGTGGCTCTTTACATGCCCCCCCTTACAACCGAAGGTACGCATTTCTCCACACTCCCTTCACGGTTTATTTTTTGCAGCATTTTTCCTAACGGCCATTCTGACTGCTGTGAGCTGATAGGTTTTTGTAATATGGGTATGCATGTCATTAAAATTTTTTAAATTCGTCATATTCCTACCCCTTTTTCTTTTCTCTTAAAAGAAAAACCCGTGAGTACAATATAGCTCTTGAACTTGTCTTCTTCGAAGCTTGCCCTCTTTTGAATTTTTTGGTCGATTTTTGACCCCAGAAATTTTCTGGAGGGCAGGTATCATTTACAGAACTGCAAGTTGGTGAAAATTTAGTGACCTTTTGCAGTGGGTTCAAAGCTGCTGTTGTGGGAAACGGCCACAAGGAGGTAGCATTTCTCCATTCCCCAATCTGGGTACTAGGGCAGCAGAGCCTTTCTGGAAGTCATTGTCCTAGGTTGTAAATTAGAATGGAAATTGCCAGGAGAAATCCCCATAAGTTTATGTCTCATTACTGCTTCTTGGTTTTGAAAATTTTTTTAATCTGGGTAAAGTTTAGAATATTGTTTGTCCTAGGTGTACACAATCTGGTTCATTTGTACATTATGTATGTCTATTAATGTACAGATCCTCTTCCCATGTAAAATATTACAGTGTTCCGTCGACCTCCCTTGCTATATGTTCGGTGTTTTTGATACATGTATATAATATGTATTTGTATATGTATAGTAACACTAATGTTCATTTCTCAATTTCCCCCCTCCTTTCCTTTCAGATGAGCATAGTTTGTTTTCTAAGCCTGTGAGTGTCTTTCTCTTTGGAAATATGTTCATCTGTGTCAGTTATTAGATAATGCCATAAGTGATAATATAGGATATAGGTGTTTTGCTTTCCGACCTACTTCATGTTTTGTGATTATCTCCAGGCTCAAGTATGGTGCCTCAAAGAGCAGTGCTTCAATGTTTTCCATGGCTAATATTCCATTGTGTACATGGACCACTTCTTCTTGGTGCATTCCTCTGTCGATGGACATTTTCGTTGCTTCCAAGTGTTGCCTATGGTAAATATTGCTGGAGTGCAGGATTGCCAGCCTGTGATTTTTGATTTTCATTTTCTCAGGTGATAGACCCAGCAGTGGGTATGATTGATTGACTGGTACGGTAGCTCAATGTTTACCTTTTCAAGGCAACTCCATTGTGCTTTCATTAGTGGCTCTTACCACGTCCCCCTTAGAATCAAGGGTACGCATTTCTCCACAATCACGTCAGCATTTATTGTTGGCAGAATTTTTTTTGATGGCCATTATGACTGGTGTGAGCTGATAGGTTTTTGTAATTTGGGTTTACATGTCTGTAAAAATTCCTACAATTCTTCATTTTTCCACGGCTTTTTCTTTTCTGTTAAAAGAAAAAAGCAAAAAAGTGTGAGTATAATATACCTCTTCAAATATTCTTTTTGGAAGGTTGCACTCTAGAATTTTTTGGTCGATTTTCGACCTCAGTATTTTTTGGAGGGCAGATGTCATTTACAGAACTGCAATTGGTGAATATTTAGTGACCTTTTGCAGTGGGTTTAAAGCTGCTGTTGTGGGAAACGGCCACAAGGATGCAGCATTTCTCCATTCCCAAATCTGGGTACTAGGGCAGCAGAGCCATTCTACAAGTCGTTTGTCTAGGTTGTAAATTTGAATGGAATGTGCCAGGAAAACCCCCCATAAGTCTATGTCTCATTACTCCTAGTTCGTTGTTTTAATTTTTTCAATTGGGGTAATGGTTAGAATGTTGCTTGTCCAAGGTGTACACACTCTGGTTCATCTACATATTCTACATACCTATTTATGTAGAGATCCTCTTCCCTTGTAAATTATTACAGTGTTCCGTAATCCTTCCTTGCTATATGGTCGGTCTTTTTGATATATGTATATAATATGTATTTGTATACATATGGTAACGCTAATCTTCATTTATCCATTCCCCCCACCTTTACTTTTAGATAAGCATAGTTCTTTTTTAATAAGTCTGTGATTGACTTTCTGTGTGGAAATATGTTCATTTGTGTCAGTTATTAGATAACGCCTATAAGTGATATCATAGGATATAGGACTTTTGCTTTCCGACTTACCTCATGTTCTGTGATTATCTCCAAGATCATCTATGGGGCCTCAAAGAGCAGTGTTTCATTGTTTTCCATGGCTAGTATTCATTGTGTACATGGACCACTTCTTCTTTATCCTTTCATCTGTAGATGGACATTTTGGTTGCTTCACTGTCTTGTCTATTGTGAATAAGGCTGCAGTGCAGCTTTTGCAGCCCGGGTCTTCTTCATTCTGGTCTTCTCAGGTGAGAGGCCCATTGGTGCGCCTGCTGGATTGACTGGTACCTCAATTTTTCCTTTTAAACGCAGCTCTTTCCTGTTCTCATTATTAGCGTTTAACCCTTTTACATCTCACCAGCAGCTAGAGGGTACACAGTTCTCTAAAACCTCTTCAGCATTTATTGTTTGTAGACTTTTTGCCAATGGTCAGTCGACTGGTGTGAGTTGAAGACTTTTTGTAGATTAGATTGCATGAGTCTAATACTTCCTGAGCCTGAGCTTTTATCCATTTTCCTTTCTTTAAAAAGAGAGTGAGTAAAACTTACCTCTTCATACTATCTTCTTGAAAATTTTGCCTGTTTTGAATTATTTTTATCCATTCCCTACCTCAGCACAATTTTGAGGGCAGGTGTCCTTTACAGCCCTGAGTCCTTGTGAATGGTAAGTGACCATTAGCTGTGGGTTAAAAGCTGCTCTTGCGGGATTCGGCCACATGGCGGCAGCATTTCTCCTTTACCAAATCTGGTTACTAGGTCAACAGAGCCTTACTGGAAGTGGTGTTCTAGGTTGTAAATTAGAATGGCATGTGAGAGGAAAATGCCCTTTAATTTATGTCTCATTACTTCTTGTTGTTATTTTTAACTTAAGTTTTATTTTTTATCACAGCAAACTTGATTACAATGTTTTGTTTGTTCTAGGTGTGCAAGATGTGGTTCTTTCACACATATACATATATCTATTCTTCTTCGGAGCCTTTTCCCATGTAGGTTATGACACAATGTTGAGTAGTCTTCTCTTGGTATTGCGTAGGTCTTTGGTGATTACATATTTCACAGGTGTTTGTATCTCTCTGTTAACCTCAATACGGTAATGTATCCATTCCTCACACCTTTCTAATTGGTGAACCATACGTTTTTTTATTGATTCTATGATAGTGTTTCCCTGTGGAAATATCTTTGTTTGTATCATTTTTTAGGTAACCCCTATATATGATATGATAGGATATGTGTCTTTCGCTTTCTCACTTACTCCACGTTGCGTGATTACTTCTAGACTCATCTACGGTGCTGCAAATGGCATTGTTTCATTTTTTCACTAGCTCATATTCCATCTGTACAGGTAGCAGTTCTTCTTTGTCCACCCATCTGTCAGTGGCCTTTTTGGTTACTTCCATATCTTGGCTATTGTAATAGTGTGCAATGCAGATTTGCGTGGCTGTGTCCTTCCAATTCTGTCTTCTTAGTTTATAGGTCCAGGAATAGGTCTGCTGGATCATATGGTAGCTCAATGTTTACTTTTTAAAGGCACCTCTGTTCTGTTCTCCTTAGTGGCTCTTTCCAGGTTACGTCCCACTTAAAGTGGAGGGCATGTATTTCTTCCCAGCACCTTCAGGATTTATTCTTTGTAGTTTTTGCTGATGATTATTCTGAGTGGCGTGAGCTGATACCTCTTTGTGGTTGAATTTGCATGTGTCTCATAATGCGTTGAAATTGAGCTTTAAGACATGATCTTTTTATTTTTCCAGCTGTGATTAGAGCTTATTTCTTCACAGTGTTTTCTTAAAGTATGTGTCACCATTTGTAATATTTTGGCCATTATCTCCCTCAAGACATTTTGAGGGCAGGTTTCATTTACAGCCCTGCAGTACTTGTTCATATGAAGTGACCATTAGCTCAGGCTTTAAACCTGCTTTTGCAGGTAACGGCCAGAGAGCGGCAGCCTTTCTACGTTTCCCATGCTGGTACTAGGGAAACAGACCTACCGGCCAGTGGTGTTCTTCGGTTATAAATTAGAGTGCAATGTGCCCGGATAAACCCACAAATGTTGATGTCTCCTTGCTTTTGTTTGTTTTTAAATTGAGTTTATATTTATTATTAGAGTAATATTCCATTGTGTACGTGGACCACTTCTTCTTGGTGCATTCCTCGGTTGATGGACATTTTCATTGCTTCCAAGTGCTGGCTATGGTAAATCTTGCTGGCGTACAGGTTTGCCAGCCTGTGACTTTTTGATTCTCATTTTCTCAAGTGATAGGCCAAGCAGTGGTTGTGATTGATTGACTGGTAGCTCAATGTTTCCCTTTTCAAAGCACCTACACTGTGTTTTCATTAGTGGCTCTTTACATGCCCCCCCTTACAACCGAAGGTACGCATTTCTCCACACTCCCTTCACGGTTTATTTTTTGCAGCATTTTTCCTAACGGCCATTCTGACTGCTGTGAGCTGATAGGTTTTTGTAATATGGGTATGCATGTCATTAAAATTTTTTAAATTCGTCATATTCCTACCCCTTTTTCTTTTCTCTTAAAAGAAAAACCCGTGAGTACAATATAGCTCTTGAACTTGTCTTCTTCGAAGCTTGCCCTCTTTTGAATTTTTTGGTCGATTTTTGACCCCAGAAATTTTCTGGAGGGCAGGTATCATTTACAGAACTGCAAGTTGGTGAAAATTTAGTGACCTTTTGCAGTGGGTTCAAAGCTGCTGTTGTGGGAAACGGCCACAAGGAGGTAGCATTTCTCCATTCCCCAATCTGGGTACTAGGGCAGCAGAGCCTTTCTGGAAGTCATTGTCCTAGGTTGTAAATTAGAATGGAAATTGCCAGGAGAAATCCCCATAAGTTTATGTCTCATTACTGCTTCTTGGTTTTGAAAATTTTTTTAATCTGGGTAAAGTTTAGAATATTGTTTGTCCTAGGTGTACACAATCTGGTTCATTTGTACATTATGTATGTCTATTAATGTACAGATCCTCTTCCCATGTAAAATATTACAGTGTTCCGTCGACCTCCCTTGCTATATGTTCGGTGTTTTTGATACATGTATATAATATGTATTTGTATATGTATAGTAACACTAATGTTCATTTCTCAATTTCCCCCCTCCTTTCCTTTCAGATGAGCATAGTTTGTTTTCTAAGCCTGTGAGTGTCTTTCTCTTTGGAAATATGTTCATCTGTGTCAGTTATTAGATAATGCCATAAGTGATAATATAGGATATAGGTGTTTTGCTTTCCGACCTACTTCATGTTTTGTGATTATCTCCAGGCTCAAGTATGGTGCCTCAAAGAGCAGTGCTTCAATGTTTTCCATGGCTAATATTCCATTGTGTACATGGACCACTTCTTCTTGGTGCATTCCTCTGTCGATGGACATTTTCGTTGCTTCCAAGTGTTGCCTATGGTAAATATTGCTGGAGTGCAGGATTGCCAGCCTGTGATTTTTGATTTTCATTTTCTCAGGTGATAGACCCAGCAGTGGGTATGATTGATTGACTGGTACGGTAGCTCAACGTTTACCTTTTCAAGGCAACTCCATTGGGCTTTCATTAGTGGCTCTTACCACGTCCCCCTTAGAATCAAGGGTACGCATTTCTCCACAATCACGTCAGCATTTATTGTTGGCAGAATTTTTTTTGATGGCCATTATGACTGGTGTGAGCTGATAGGTTTTTGTAATTTGGGTTTACATGTCTGTAAAAATTCCTACAATTCTTCATTTTTCCACGGCTTTTTCTTTTCTGTTAAAAGAAAAAAGCAAAAAAGTGTGAGTATAATATACCTCTTCAAATATTCTTTTTGGAAGGTTGCACTCTAGAATTTTTTGGTCGATTTTCGACCTCAGTATTTTTTGGAGGGCAGGTGTCATTTACAGAACTGCAATTGGTGAATATTTAGTGACCTTTTGCAGTGGGTTTAAAGCTGCTGTTGTGGGAAACGGCCACAAGGATGCAGCATTTCTCCATTCCCAAATCTGGGTACTAGGGCAGCAGAGCCATTCTAGAAGTCGTTTGTCTAGGTTGTAAATTTGAATGGAATGTGCCAGGAAAACCCCCCATAAGTCTATGTCTCATTACTCCTAGTTCGTTGTTTTAATTTTTTCAATTGGGGTAATGGTTAGAATGTTGCTTGTCCAAGGTGTACACACTCTGGTTCATCTACATATTCTACATACCTATTTATGTAGAGATCCTCTTCCCTTGTAAATTATTACAGTGTTCCGTAATCCTTCCTTGCTATATGGTCGGTCTTTTTGATATATGTATATAATATGTATTTGTATACATATGGTAACGCTAATCTTCATTTATCCATTCCCCCCACCTTTACTTTTAGATAAGCATAGTTCTTTTTTAATAAGTCTGTGATTGACTTTCTGTGTGGAAATATGTTCATTTGTGTCAGTTATTAGATAACGCCTATAAGTGATATCATAGGATATAGGACTTTTGCTTTCCGACTTACCTCATGTTCTGTGATTATCTCCAAGATCATCTATGGGGCCTCAAAGAGCAGTGTTTCATTGTTTTCCATGGCTAGTATTCATTGTGTACATGGACCACTTCTTCTTTATCCTTTCATCTGTAGATGGACATTTTGGTTGCTTCACTGTCTTGTCTATTGTGAATAAGGCTGCAGTGCAGCTTTTGCAGCCCGGGTCTTCTTCATTCTGGTCTTCTCAGGTGAGAGGCCCATTGGTGCGCCTGCTGGATTGACTGGTACCTCAATTTTTCCTTTTAAACGCAGCTCTTTCCTGTTCTCATTATTAGCGTTTAACCCTTTTACATCTCACCAGCAGCTAGAGGGTACACAGTTCTCTAAAACCTCTTCAGCATTTATTGTTTGTAGACTTTTTGCCAATGGTCAGTCGACTGGTGTGAGTTGAAGACTTTTTGTAGATTAGATTGCATGAGTCTAATACTTCCTGAGCCTGAGCTTTTATCCATTTTCCTTTCTTTAAAAAGAGAGTGAGTAAAACTTACCTCTTCATACTATCTTCTTGAAAATTTTGCCTGTTTTGAATTTTTTTTATCCATTCCCTACCTCAGCACAATTTTGAGGGCAGGTGTCCTTTACAGCCCTGAGTCCTTGTGAATGGTAAGTGACCATTAGCTGTGGGTTAAAAGCTGCTCTTGCGGGAATCGGCCACATGGCGGCAGCATTTCTCCTTTACCAAATCTGGTTACTAGGTCAACAGAGCCTTACTGGAAGTGGTGTTCTAGGTTGTAAATTAGAATGGCATGTGAGAGGAAAACGCCCTTTAATTTATGTCTCATTACTTCTTGTTGTTATTTTTAACTTAAGTTTTATTTTTTATCACAGCAAACTTGATTACAATGTTTTGTTTGTTCTAGGTGTGCAAGATGTGGTTCTTTCACACATATACATATATCTATTCTTCTTCGGAGCCTTTTCCCATGTAGGTTATGACACAATGTTGAGTAGTCTTCTCTTGGTATTGCGTAGGTCTTTGGTGATTACATATTTCACAGGTGTTTGTATCTCTCTGTTAACCTCAATACGGTAATGTATCCATTCCTCACACCTTTCTATTTGGTGAACCGTACGTTTTTATATTGATTCTATGATAGTGTTTCTCTGTGGAAATATCTTTGTTTGTATCATTTTTTAGGTAACCCCTATATATGATATGATAGGATATGTGTCTTTCGCTTTCTCACTTACTCCACGTTGCGTGATTACTTCTAGACTCATCTACGGTGCTGCAAATGGCATTGTTTCATTTTTTCACTAGCTCATATTCCATCTGTACAGGTAGCAGTTCTTCTTTGTCCACCCATCTGTCAGTGGCCTTTTTGGTTACTTCCATATCTTGGCTATTGTAATAGTGTGCAATGCAGATTTGCGTGGCTGTGTCCTTCCAATTCTGTCTTCTTAGTTTATAGGTCCAGGAATAGGTCTGCTGGATCATATGGTAGCTCAATGTTTACTTTTTAAAGGCACCTCTGTTCTGTTCTCCTTAGTGGCTCTTTCCAGGTTACGTCCCACTTAAAGTGGAGGGCATGTATTTCTTCCCAGCACCTTCAGGATTTATTCTTTGTAGTTTTTGCTGATGATTATTCTGAGTGGCGTGAGCTGATACCTCTTTGTGGTTGAATTTGCATGTGTCTCATAATGCGTTGAAATTGAGCTTTAAGACATGATCTTTTTATTTTTCCAGCTGTGATTAGAGCTTATTTCTTCACAGTGTTTTCTTAAAGTATGTGTCACCATTTGTAATATTTTGGCCATTATCTCCCTCAAGACATTTTGAGGGCAGGTTTCATTTACAGCCCTGCAGTACTTGTTCATATGAAGTGACCATTAGCTCAGGCTTTAAACCTGCTTTTGCAGGTAACGGCCAGAGAGCGGCAGCCTTTCTACGTTTCCCATGCTGGTACTAGGGAAACAGACCTACCGGCCAGTGGTGTTCTTCGGTTATAAATTAGAGTGCAATGTGCCCGGATAAACCCACAAATGTTGATGTCTCCTTGCTTTGGTTTGTTTTTAAATTGAGTTTATATTTATTATTAGAGTAATATTCCATTGTGTACGTGGACCACTTCTTCTTGGTGCATTCCTCGGTTGATGGACATTTTCATTGCTTCCAAGTGCTGGCTATGGTAAATCTTGCTGGCGTACAGGTTTGCCAGCCTGTGACTTTTTGATTCTCATTTTCTCAAGTGATAGGCCAAGCAGTGGTTGTGATTGATTGACTGGTAGCTCAATGTTTCCCTTTTCAAAGCACCTACACTGTGTTTTCATTAGTGGCTCTTTACATGCCCCCCCTTACAACCGAAGGTACGCATTTCTCCACACTCCCTTCACGGTTTATTTTTTGCAGCATTTTTCCTAACGGCCATTCTGACTGCTGTGAGCTGATAGGTTTTTGTAATATGGGTATGCATGTCATTAAAATTTTTTAAATTCGTCATATTCCTACCCCTTTTTCTTTTCTCTTAAAAGAAAAACCTGTGAGTACAATATAGCTCTTGAACTTGTCTTCTTCGAAGCTTGCCCTCTTTTGAATTTTTTGGTCGATTTTTGACCCCAGAAATTTTCTGGAGGGCAGGTATCATTTACAGAACTGCAAGTTGGTGAAAATTTAGTGACCTTTTGCAGTGGGTTCAAAGCTGCTGTTGTGGGAAACGGCCACAAGGAGGTAGCATTTCTCCATTCCCCAATCTGGGTACTAGGGCAGCAGAGCCTTTCTGGAAGTCATTGTCCTAGGTTGTAAATTAGAATGGAAATTGCCAGGAGAAATCCCCATAAGTTTATGTCTCATTACTTCTTCTTGGTTTTGAAAATTTTTTTAATCTGGGTAAAGTTTAGAATATTGTTTGTCCTAGGTGTACACAATCTGGTTCATTTGTACATTATGTATGTCTATTAATGTACAGATCCTCTTCCCATGTAAAATATTACAGTGTTCCGTCGACCTCCCTTGCTATATGTTCGGTGTTTTTGATACATGTATATAATATGTATTTGTATATGTATGGTAACACTAATGTTCATTTCTCAATTTCCCCCCTCCTTTCCTTTCAGATGAGCATAGTTTGTTTTCTAAGCCTGTGAGTGTCTTTCTCTTTGGAAATATGTTCATCTGTGTCAGTTATTAGATAATGCCATAAGTGATAATATAGGATATAGGTGTTTTGCTTTCCGACCTACTTCATGTTTTGTGATTATCTCCAGGCTCAAGTATGGTGCCTCAAAGAGCAGTGCTTCAATGTTTTCCATGGCTAATATTCCATTGTGTACATGGACCACTTCTTCTTGGTGCATTCCTCTGTCGATGGACATTTTCGTTGCTTCCAAGTGTTGCCTATGGTAAATATTGCTGGAGTGCAGGATTGCCAGCCTGTGATTTTTGATTTTCATTTTCTCAGGTGATAGACCCAGCAGTGGGTATGATTGATTGACTGGTACGGTAGCTCAACGTTTACCTTTTCAAGGCAACTCCATTGGGCTTTCATTAGTGGCTCTTACCACGTCCCCCTTAGAATCAAAGGTACGCATTTCTCCACAATCACGTCAGCTTTTATTGTTGGCAGAATTTTTTTTGATGGCCATTATGACTGGTGTGAGCTGATAGGTTTTTGTAATTTGGGTTTACATGTCTGTAAAAATTCCTACAATTCTTCATTTTTCCACGGCTTTTTCTTTTCTGTTAAAAGAAAAAAGCAAAAAAGTGTGAGTATAATATACCTCTTCAAATATTCTTTTTGGAAGGTTGCACTCTAGAATTTTTTGGTCGATTTTCGACCTCAGTATTTTTTGGAGGGCAGGTGTCATTTACAGAACTGCAATTGGTGAATATTTAGTGACCTTTTGCAGTGGGTTTAAAGCTGCTGTTGTGGGAAACGGCCACAAGGATGCAGCATTTCTCCATTCCCAAATCTGGGTACTAGGGCAGCAGAGCCATTCTAGAAGTCGTTTGTCTAGGTTGTAAATTTGAATGGAATGTGCCAGGAAAACCCCCCATAAGTCTATGTCTCATTACTCCTAGTTCGTTGTTTTAATTATTTCAATTGGGGTAATGGTTAGAATGTTGCTTGTCCAAGGTGTACACACTCTGGTTCATCTACATATTCTACATACCTATTTATGTAGAGATCCTCTTCCCTTGTAAATTATTACAGTGTTCCGTAATCCTTCCTTGCTATATGGTCGGTCTTTTTGATATATGTATATAATATGTATTTGTATACATATGGTAACGCTAATCTTCATTTATCCATTCCCCCCACCTTTACTTTTAGATAAGCATAGTTCTTTTTTAATAAGTCTGTGATTGACTTTCTGTGTGGAAATATGTTCATTTGTGTCAGTTATTAGATAACGCCTATAAGTGATATCATAGGATATAGGACTTTTGCTTTCCGACTTACCTCATGTTCTGTGATTATCTCCAAGATCATCTATGGGGCCTCAAAGAGCAGTGTTTCATTGTTTTCCATGGCTAGTATTCATTGTGTACATGGACCACTTCTTCTTTATCCTTTCATCTGTAGATGGACATTTTGGTTGCTTCACTGTCTTGTCTATTGTGAATAAGGCTGCAGTGCAGCTTTTGCAGCCCGGGTCTTCTTCATTCTGGTCTTCTCAGGTGAGAGGCCCATTGGTGCGCCTGCTGGATTGACTGGTACCTCAATTTTTCCTTTTAAACGCAGCTCTTTCCTGTTCTCATTATTAGCGTTTAACCCTTTTACATCTCACCAGCAGCTAGAGGGTACACAGTTCTCTAAAACCTCTTCAGCATTTATTGTTTGTAGACTTTTTGCCAATGGTCAGTCGACTGGTGTGAGTTGAAGACTTTTTGTAGATTAGATTGCATGAGTCTAATACTTCCTGAGCCTGAGCTTTTATCCATTTTCCTTTCTTTAAAAAGAGAGTGAGTAAAACTTACCTCTTCATACTATCTTCTTGAAAATTTTGCCTGTTTTGAATTTTTTTTATCCATTCCCTACCTCAGCACAATTTTGAGGGCAGGTGTCCTTTACAGCCCTGAGTCCTTGTGAATGGTAAGTGACCATTAGCTGTGGGTTAAAAGCTGCTCTTGCGGGAATCGGCCACATGGCGGCAGCATTTCTCCTTTACCAAATCTGGTTACTAGGTCAACAGAGCCTTACTGGAAGTGGTGTTCTAGGTTGTAAATTAGAATGGCATGTGAGAGGAAAACGCCCTTTAATTTATGTCTCATTACCTCTTGTTGTTATTTTTAACTTAAGTTTTATTTTTTATCACAGCAAACTTGATTACAATGTTTTGTTTGTTCTAGGTGTGCAAGATGTGGTTCTTTCACACATATACATATATCTATTCTTCTTCGGAGCCTTTTCCCATGTAGGTTATGACACAATGTTGAGTAGTCTTCTCTTGGTATTGCGTAGGTCTTTGGTGATTACATATTTCACAGGTGTTTGTATCTCTCTGTTAACCTCAATACGGTAATGTATCCATTCCTCACACCTTTCTATTTGGTGAACCGTACGTTTTTATATTGATTTTATGATAGTGTTTCTCTGTGGAAATATCTTTGTTTGTATCATTTTTTAGGTAACCCCTATATATGATATGATAGGATATGTGTCTTTCGCTTTCTCACTTACTCCACGTTGCGTGATTACTTCTAGACTCATCTACGGTGCTGCAAATGGCATTGTTTCATTTTTTCACTAGCTCATATTCCATCTGTACAGGTAGCAGTTCTTCTTTGTCCACCCATCTGTCAGTGGCCTTTTTGGTTACTTCCATATCTTGGCTATTGTAATAGTGTGCAATGCAGATTTGCGTGGCTGTGTCCTTCCAATTCTGTCTTCTTAGTTTATAGGTCCAGGAATAGGTCTGCTGGATCATATGGTAGCTCAATGTTTACTTTTTAAAGGCACCTCTGTTCTGTTCTCCTTAGTGGCTCTTTCCAGGTTACGTCCCACTTAAAGTGGAGGGCATGTATTTCTTCCCAGCACCTTCAGGATTTATTCTTTGTAGTTTTTGCTGATGATTATTCTGAGTGGCGTGAGCTGATACCTCTTTGTGGTTGAATTTGCATGTGTCTCATAATGCGTTGAAATTGAGCTTTAAGACATGATCTTTTTATTTTTCCAGCTGTGATTAGAGCTTATTTCTTCACAGTGTTTTCTTAAAGTATGTGTCACCATTTGTAATATTTTGGCCATTATCTCCCTCAAGACATTTTGAGGGCAGGTTTCATTTACAGCCCTGCAGTACTTGTTCATATGAAGTGACCATTAGCTCAGGCTTTAAACCTGCTTTTGCAGGTAACGGCCAGAGAGCGGCAGCCTTTCTACGTTTCCCATGCTGGTACTAGGGAAACAGACCTACCGGCCAGTGGTGTTCTTCGGTTATAAATTAGAGTGCAATGTGCCCGGATAAACCCACAAATGTTGATGTCTCCTTGCTTTTGTTTGTTTTTAAATTGAGTTTATATTTATTATTAGAGTAATATTCCATTGTGTACGTGGACCACTTCTTCTTGGTGCATTCCTCGGTTGATGGACATTTTCATTGCTTCCAAGTGCTGGCTATGGTAAATCTTGCTGGCGTACAGGTTTGCCAGCCTGTGACTTTTTGATTCTCATTTTCTCAAGTGATAGGCCAAGCAGTGGTTGTGATTGATTGACTGGTAGCTCAATGTTTCCCTTTTCAAAGCACCTACACTGTGTTTTCATTAGTGGCTCTTTACATGCCCCCCCTTACAACCGAAGGTACGCATTTCTCCACACTCCCTTCACGGTTTATTTTTTGCAGCATTTTTCCTAACGGCCATTCTGACTGCTGTGAGCTGATAGGTTTTTGTAATATGGGTATGCATGTTATTAAAATTTTTTAAATTCGTCATATTCCTACCCCTTTTTCTTTTCTCTTAAAAGAAAAACCCGTGAGTACCATATAGCTCTTGAACTTGTCTTCTTCGAAGCTTGCCCTCTTTTGAATTTTTTGGTCGATTTTTGACCCCAGAAATTTTCTGGAGGGCAGGTATCATTTACAGAACTGCAAGTTGGTGAAAATTTAGTGACCTTTTGCAGTGGGTTCAAAGCTGCTGTTGTGGGAAACGGCCACAAGGAGGTAGCATTTCTCCATTCCCCAATCTGGGTACTAGGGCAGCAGAGCCTTTCTGGAAGTCATTGTCCTAGGTTGTAAATTAGAATGGAAATTGCCAGGAGAAATCCCCATAAGTTTATGTCTCATTACTTCTTCTTGGTTTTGAAAATTTTTTTAATCTGGGTAAAGTTTAGAATATTGTTTGTCCTAGGTGTACACAATCTGGTTCATTTGTACATTATGTATGTCTATTAATGTACAGATCCTCTTCCCATGTAAAATATTACAGTGTTCCGTCGACCTCCCTTGCTATATGTTCGGTGTTTTTGATACATGTATATAATATGTATTTGTATATGTATGGTAACACTAATGTTCATTTCTCAATTTCCCCCCTCCTTTCCTTTCAGATGAGCATAGTTTGTTTTCTAAGCCTGTGAGTGTCTTTCTCTTTGGAAATATGTTCATCTGTGTCAGTTATTAGATAATGCCATAAGTGATAATATAGGATATAGGTGTTTTGCTTTCCGACCTACTTCATGTTTTGTGATTATCTCCAGGCTCAAGTATGGTGCCTCAAAGAGCAGTGCTTCAATGTTTTCCATGGCTAATATTCCATTGTGTACATGGACCACTTCTTCTTGGTGCATTCCTCTGTCGATGGACATTTTCGTTGCTTCCAAGTGTTGCCTATGGTAAATATTGCTGGAGTGCAGGATTGCCAGCCTGTGATTTTTGATTTTCATTTTCTCAGGTGATAGACCCAGCAGTGGGTATGATTGATTGACTGGTACGGTAGCTCAACGTTTACCTTTTCAAGGCAACTCCATTGGGCTTTCATTAGTGGCTCTTACCACGTCCCCCTTAGAATCAAGGGTACGCATTTCTCCACAATCACGTCAGCATTTATTGTTGGCAGAATTTTTTTTGATGGCCATTATGACTGGTGTGAGCTGATAGGTTTTTGTAATTTGGGTTTACATGTCTGTAAAAATTCCTACAATTCTTCATTTTTCCACGGCTTTTTCTTTTCTGTTAAAAGAAAAAAGCAAAAAAGTGTGAGTATAATATACCTCTTCAAATATTCTTTTTGGAAGGTTGCACTCTAGAATTTTTTGGTCGATTTTCGACCTCAGTATTTTTTGGAGGGCAGGTGTCATTTACAGAACTGCAATTGGTGAATATTTAGTGACCTTTTGCAGTGGGTTTAAAGCTGCTGTTGTGGGAAACGGCCACAAGGATGCAGCATTTCTCCATTCCCAAATCTGGGTACTAGGGCAGCAGAGCCATTCTAGAAGTCGTTTGTCTAGGTTGTAAATTTGAATGGAATGTGCCAGGAAAACCCCCCATAAGTCTATGTCTCATTACTCCTAGTTCGTTGTTTTAATTTTTTCAATTGGGGTAATGGTTAGAATGTTGCTTGTCCAAGGTGTACACACTCTGGTTCATCTACATATTCTACATACCTATTTATGTAGAGATCCTCTTCCCTTGTAAATTATTACAGTGTTCCGTAATCCTTCCTTGCTATATGGTCGGTCTTTTTGATATATGTATATAATATGTATTTGTATACATATGGTAACGCTAATCTTCATTTATCCATTCCCCCCACCTTTACTTTTAGATAAGCATAGTTCTTTTTTAATAAGTCTGTGATTGACTTTCTGTGTGGAAATATGTTCATTTGTGTCAGTTATTAGATAACGCCTATAAGTGATATCATAGGATATAGGACTTTTGCTTTCCGACTTACCTCATGTTCTGTGATTATCTCCAAGATCATCTATGGGGCCTCAAAGAGCAGTGTTTCATTGTTTTCCATGGCTAGTATTCATTGTGTACATGGACCACTTCTTCTTTATCCTTTCATCTGTAGATGGACATTTTGGTTGCTTCACTGTCTTGTCTATTGTGAATAAGGCTGCAGTGCAGCTTTTGCAGCCCGGGTCTTCTTCATTCTGGTCTTCTCAGGTGAGAGGCCCATTGGTGCGCCTGCTGGATTGACTGGTACCTCAATTTTTCCTTTTAAACGCAGCTCTTTCCTGTTCTCATTATTAGCGTTTAACCCTTTTACATCTCACCAGCAGCTAGAGGGTACATAGTTCTCTAAAACCTCTTCAGCATTTATTGTTTGTAGACTTTTTGCCATTGGTCAGTCGACTGGTGTGAATTGAAGACTTTTTGTAGATTAGATTGCATGAGTCTAATACTTCCTGAGGCTGAGCTTTTATCCATTTTCCTTTCTTTAAAAAGAGAGTGAGTACAACTTACCTCTTCATACTATCTTCTTGAAAATTTTGCCTGTTTTGAATTTTTTTTATCCATTCCCTACCTCAGCACAATTTTGAGGGCAGGTGTCCTTTACAGCCCTGAGTCCTTGTGAATGGTAAGTGACCATTAGCTGTGGGTTAAAAGCTGCTCTTGCGGGAATCGGCCACATGGCGGCAGCATTTCTCCTTTACCAAATCTGGTTACTAGGTCAACAGAGCCTTACTGGAAGTGGTGTTCTAGGTTGTAAATTAGAATGGCATGTGAGAGGAAAACGCCCTTTAATTTATGTCTCATTACTTCTTGTTGTTATTTTTAACTTAATTTTTATTTTTTATCACAGCAAACTTGATTACAATGTTTTGTTTGTTCTAGGTGTGCAAGATGTGGTTCTTTCACACATATACATATATCTATTCTTCTTCAGAGCCTTTTCCCATGTAGGTTATGACACAATGTTGAGTAGTCTTCTCTTGGTATTGCGTAGGTCTTTGGTGATTACATATTTCACAGGTGTTTGTATCTCTCTGTTAACCTCAATACGGTAATGTATCCATTCCTCACACCTTTCTATTTGGTGAACCGTACGTTTTTATATTGATTTTATGATAGTGTTTCTCTGTGGAAATATCTTTGTTTGTATCATTTTTTAGGTAACCCCTATATATGATATGATAGGATATGTGTCTTTCGCTTTCTCACTTACTCCACGTTGCGTGATTACTTCTAGACTCATCTACGGTGCTGCAAATGGCATTGTTTCATTTTTTCACTAGCTCATATTCCATCTGTACAGGTAGCAGTTCTTCTTTGTCCACCCATCTGTCAGTGGCCTTTTTGGTTACTTCCATATCTTGGCTATTGTAATAGTGTGCAATGCAGATTTGCGTGGCTGTGTCCTTCCAATTCTGTCTTCTTAGTTTATAGGTCCAGGAATAGGTCTGCTGGATCATATGGTAGCTCAATGTTTACTTTTTAAAGGCACCTCTGTTCTGTTCTCCTTAGTGGCTCTTTCCAGGTTACGTCCCACTTAAAGTGGAGGGCATGTATTTCTTCCCAGCACCTTCAGGATTTATTCTTTGTAGTTTTTGCTGATGATTATTCTGAGTGGCGTGAGCTGATACCTCTTTGTGGTTGAATTTGCATGTGTCTCATAATGCGTTGAAATTGAGCTTTAAGACATGATCTTTTTATTTTTCCAGCTGTGATTAGAGCTTATTTCTTCACAGTGTTTTCTTAAAGTATGTGTCACCATTTGTAATATTTTGGCCATTATCTCCCTCAAGACATTTTGAGGGCAGGTTTCATTTACAGCCCTGCAGTACTTGTTCATATGAAGTGACCATTAGCTCAGGCTTTAAACCTGCTTTTGCAGGTAACGGGCAGAGAGCGGCAGCCTTTCTACGTTTCCCATGCTGGTACTAGGGAAACAGACCTACCGGCCAGTGGTGTTCTTCGGTTATAAATTAGAGTGCAATGTGCCCGGATAAACCCACAAATGTTGATGTCTCCTTGCTTTGGTTTGTTTTTAAATTGAGTTTATATTTATTATTAGAGTAATATTCCATTGTGTACGTGGACCACTTCTTCTTGGTGCATTCCTCGGTTGATGGACATTTTCATTGCTTCCAAGTGCTGGCTATGGTAAATCTTGCTGGCGTACAGGTTTGCCAGCCTGTGACTTTTTGATTCTCATTTTCTCAAGTGATAGGCCAAGCAGTGGTTGTGATTGATTGACTGGTAGCTCAATGTTTCCCTTTTCAAAGCACCTACACTGTGTTTTCATTAGTGGCTCTTTACATGCCCCCCCTTACAACCGAAGGTACGCATTTCTCCACACTCCCTTCACGGTTTATTTTTTGCAGCATTTTTCCTAACGGCCATTCTGACTGCTGTGAGCTGATAGGTTTTTGTAATATGGGTATGCATGTCATTAAAATTTTTTAAATTCGTCATATTCCTACCCCTTTTTCTTTTCTCTTAAAAGAAAAACCCGTGAGTACAATATAGCTCTTGAACTTGTCTTCTTCGAAGCTTGCCCTCTTTTGAATTTTTTGGTCGATTTTTGACCCCAGAAATTTTCTGGAGGGCAGGTATCATTTACAGAACTGCAAGTTGGTGAAAATTTAGTGACCTTTTGCAGTGGGTTCAAAGCTGCTGTTGTGGGAAACGGCCACAAGGAGGTAGCATTTCTCCATTCCCCAATCTGGGTACTAGGGCAGCAGAGCCTTTCTGGAAGTCATTGTCCTAGGTTGTAAATTAGAATGGAAATTGCCAGGAGAAATCCCCATAAGTTTATGTCTCATTACTTCTTCTTGGTTTTGAAAATTTTTTTAATCTGGGTAAAGTTTAGAATATTGTTTGTCCTAGGTGTACACAATCTGGTTCATTTGTACATTATGTATGTCTATTAATGTACAGATCCTCTTCCCATGTAAAATATTACAGTGTTCCGTCGACCTCCCTTGCTATATGTTCGGTGTTTTTGATACATGTATATAATATGTATTTGTATATGTATGGTAACACTAATGTTCATTTCTCAATTTCCCCCCTCCTTTCCTTTCAGATGAGCATAGTTTGTTTTCTAAGCCTGTGAGTGTCTTTCTCTTTGGAAATATGTTCATCTGTGTCAGTTATTAGATAATGCCATAAGTGATAATATAGGATATAGGTGTTTTGCTTTCCGACCTACTTCATGTTTTGTGATTATCTCCAGGCTCAAGTATGGTGCCTCAAAGAGCAGTGCTTCAATGTTTTCCATGGCTAATATTCCATTGTGTACATGGACCACTTCTTCTTGGTGCATTCCTCTGTCGATGGACATTTTCGTTGCTTCCAAGTGTTGCCTATGGTAAATATTGCTGGAGTGCAGGATTGCCAGCCTGTGATTTTTGATTTTCATTTTCTCAGGTGATAGACCCAGCAGTGGGTATGATTGATTGACTGGTACGGTAGCTCAATGTTTACCTTTTCAAGGCAACTCCATTGTGCTTTCATTAGTGGCTCTTACCACGTCCCCCTTAGAATCAAGGGTACGCATTTCTCCACAATCACGTCAGCATTTATTGTTGGCAGAATTTTTTTTGATGGCCATTATGACTGGTGTGAGCTGATAGGTTTTTGTAATTTGGGTTTACATGTCTGTAAAAATTCCTACAATTCTTCATTTTTCCACGGCTTTTTCTTTTCTGTTAAAAGAAAAAAGCAAAAAAGTGTGAGTATAATATACCTCTTCAAATATTCTTTTTGGAAGGTTGCACTCTAGAATTTTTTGGTCGATTTTCGACCTCAGTATTTTTTGGAGGGCAGGTGTCATTTACAGAACTGCAATTGGTGAATATTTAGTGACCTTTTGCAGTGGGTTTAAAGCTGCTGTTGTGGGAAACGGCCACAAGGATGCAGCATTTCTCCATTCCCAAATCTGGGTACTAGGGCAGCAGAGCCATTCTAGAAGTCGTTTGTCTAGGTTGTAAATTTGAATGGAATGTGCCAGGAAAACCCCCCATAAGTCTATGTCTCATTACTCCTAGTTCGTTGTTTTAATTATTTCAATTGGGGTAATGGTTAGAATGTTGCTTGTCCAAGGTGTACACACTCTGGTTCATCTACATATTCTACATACCTATTTATGTAGAGATCCTCTTCCCTTGTAAATTATTACAGTGTTCCGTAATCCTTCCTTGCTATATGGTCGGTCTTTTTGATATATGTATATAATATGTATTTGTATACATATGGTAACGCTAATCTTCATTTATCCATTCCCCCCACCTTTACTTTTAGATAAGCATAGTTCTTTTTTAATAAGTCTGTGATTGACTTTCTGTGTGGAAATATGTTCATTTGTGTCAGTTATTAGATAACGCCTATAAGTGATATCATAGGATATAGGACTTTTGCTTTCCGACTTACCTCATGTTCTGTGATTATCTCCAAGATCATCTATGGGGCCTCAAAGAGCAGTGTTTCATTGTTTTCCATGGCTAGTATTCATTGTGTACATGGACCACTTCTTCTTTATCCTTTCATCTGTAGATGGACATTTTGGTTGCTTCACTGTCTTGTCTATTGTGAATAAGGCTGCAGTGCAGCTTTTGCAGCCCGGGTCTTCTTCATTCTGGTCTTCTCAGGTGAGAGGCCCATTGGTGCGCCTGCTGGATTGACTGGTACCTCAATTTTTCCTTTTAAACGCAGCTCTTTCCTGTTCTCATTATTAGCGTTTAACCCTTTTACATCTCACCAGCAGCTAGAGGGTACATAGTTCTCTAAAACCTCTTCAGCATTTATTGTTTGTAGACTTTTTGCCATTGGTCAGTCGACTGGTGTGAATTGAAGACTTTTTATAGATTAGATTGCATGAGTCTAATACTTCCTGAGGCTGAGCTTTTATCCATTTTCCTTTCTTTAAAAAGAGAGTGAGTACAACTTACCTCTTCATACTATCTTCTTGAAAATTTTGCCTGTTTTGAATTTTTTTTATCCATTCCCTACCTCAGCACAATTTTGAGGGCAGGTGTCCTTTACAGCCCTGAGTCCTTGTGAATGGTAAGTGACCATTAGCTGTGGGTTAAAAGCTGCTCTTGCGGGAATCGGCCACATGGCGGCAGCATTTCTCCTTTACCAAATCTGGTTACTAGGTCAACAGAGCCTTACTGGAAGTGGTGTTCTAGGTTGTAAATTAGAATGGCATGTGAGAGGAAAACGCCCTTTAATTTATGTCTCATTACTTCTTGTTGTTATTTTTAACTTAATTTTTATTTTTTATCACAGCAAACTTGATTACAATGTTTTGTTTGTTCTAGGTGTGCAAGATGTGGTTCTTTCACACATATACATATATCTATTCTTCTTCAGAGCCTTTTCCCATGTAGGTTATGACACAATGTTGAGTAGTCTTCTCTTGGTATTGCGTAGGTCTTTGGTGATTACATATTTCACAGGTGTTTGTATCTCTCTGTTAACCTCAATACGGTAATGTATCCATTCCTCACACCTTTCTATTTGGTGAACCGTACGTTTTTATATTGATTTTATGATAGTGTTTCTCTGTGGAAATATCTTTGTTTGTATCATTTTTTAGGTAACCCCTATATATGATATGATAGGATATGTGTCTTTCGCTTTCTCACTTACTCCACGTTGCGTGATTACTTCTAGACTCATCTACGGTGCTGCAAATGGCATTGTTTCATTTTTTCACTAGCTCATATTCCATCTGTACAGGTAGCAGTTCTTCTTTGTCCACCCATCTGTCAGTGGCCTTTTTGGTTACTTCCATATCTTGGCTATTGTAATAGTGTGCAATGCAGATTTGCGTGGCTGTGTCCTTCCAATTCTGTCTTCTTAGTTTATAGGTCCAGGAATAGGTCTGCTGGATCATATGGTAGCTCAATGTTTACTTTTTAAAGGCACCTCTGTTCTGTTCTCCTTAGTGGCTCTTTCCAGGTTACGTCCCACTTAAAGTGGAGGGCATGTATTTCTTCCCAGCACCTTCAGGATTTATTCTTTGTAGTTTTTGCTGATGATTATTCTGAGTGGCGTGAGCTGATACCTCTTTGTGGTTGAATTTGCATGTGTCTCATAATGCGTTGAAATTGAGCTTTAAGACATGATCTTTTTATTTTTCCAGCTGTGATTAGAGCTTATTTCTTCACAGTGTTTTCTTAAAGTATGTGTCACCATTTGTAATATTTTGGCCATTATCTCCCTCAAGACATTTTGAGGGCAGGTTTCATTTACAGCCCTGCAGTACTTGTTCATATGAAGTGACCATTAGCTCAGGCTTTAAACCTGCTTTTGCAGGTAACGGGCAGAGAGCGGCAGCCTTTCTACGTTTCCCATGCTGGTACTAGGGAAACAGACCTACCGGCCAGTGGTGTTCTTCGGTTATAAATTAGAGTGCAATGTGCCCGGATAAACCCACAAATGTTGATGTCTCCTTGCTTTGGTTTGTTTTTAAATTGAGTTTATATTTATTATTAGAGTAATATTCCATTGTGTACGTGGACCACTTCTTCTTGGTGCATTCCTCGGTTGATGGACATTTTCATTGCTTCCAAGTGCTGGCTATGGTAAATCTTGCTGGCGTACAGGTTTGCCAGCCTGTGACTTTTTGATTCTCATTTTCTCAAGTGATAGGCCAAGCAGTGGTTGTGATTGATTGACTGGTAGCTCAATGTTTCCCTTTTCAAAGCACCTACACTGTGTTTTCATTAGTGGCTCTTTACATGCCCCCCCTTACAACCGAAGGTACGCATTTCTCCACACTCCCTTCACGGTTTATTTTTTGCAGCATTTTTCCTAACGGCCATTCTGACTGCTGTGAGCTGATAGGTTTTTGTAATATGGGTATGCATGTTATTAAAATTTTTTAAATTCGTCATATTCCTACCCCTTTTTCTTTTCTCTTAAAAGAAAAACCCGTGAGTACAATATAGCTCTTGAACTTGTCTTCTTCGAAGCTTGCCCTCTTTTGAATTTTTTGGTCGATTTTTGACCCCAGAAATTTTCTGGAGGGCAGGTATCATTTACAGAACTGCAAGTTGGTGAAAATTTAGTGACCTTTTGCAGTGGGTTCAAAGCTGCTGTTGTGGGAAACGGCCACAAGGAGGTAGCATTTCTCCATTCCCCAATCTGGGTACTAGGGCAGCAGAGCCTTTCTGGAAGTCATTGTCCTAGGTTGTAAATTAGAATGGAAATTGCCAGGAGAAATCCCCATAAGTTTATGTCTCATTACTTCTTCTTGGTTTTGAAAATTTTTTTAATCTGGGTAAAGTTTAGAATATTGTTTGTCCTAGGTGTACACAATCTGGTTCATTTGTACATTATGTATGTCTATTAATGTACAGATCCTCTTCCCATGTAAAATATTACAGTGTTCCGTCGACCTCCCTTGCTATATGTTCGGTGTTTTTGATACATGTATATAATATGTATTTGTATATGTATGGTAACACTAATGTTCATTTCTCAATTTCCCCCCTCCTTTCCTTTCAGATGAGCATAGTTTGTTTTCTAAGCCTGTGAGTGTCTTTCTCTTTGGAAATATGTTCATCTGTGTCAGTTATTAGATAATGCCATAAGTGATAATATAGGATATAGGTGTTTTGCTTTCCGACCTACTTCATGTTTTGTGATTATCTCCAGGCTCAAGTATGGTGCCTCAAAGAGCAGTGCTTCAATGTTTTCCATGGCTAATATTCCATTGTGTACATGGACCACTTCTTCTTGGTGCATTCCTCTGTCGATGGACATTTTCGTTGCTTCCAAGTGTTGCCTATGGTAAATATTGCTGGAGTGCAGGATTGCCAGCCTGTGATTTTTGATTTTCATTTTCTCAGGTGATAGACCCAGCAGTGGGTATGATTGATTGACTGGTACGGTAGCTCAACGTTTACCTTTTCAAGGCAACTCCATTGGGCTTTCATTAGTGGCTCTTACCACGTCCCCCTTAGAATCAAGGGTACGCATTTCTCCACAATCACGTCAGCATTTATTGTTGGCAGAATTTTTTTTGATGGCCATTATGACTGGTGTGAGCTGATAGGTTTTTGTAATTTGGGTTTACATGTCTGTAAAAATTCCTACAATTCTTCATTTTTCCACGGCTTTTTCTTTTCTGTTAAAAGAAAAAAGCAAAAAAGTGTGAGTATAATATACCTCTTCAAATATTCTTTTTGGAAGGTTGCACTCTAGAATTTTTTGGTCGATTTTCGACCTCAGTATTTTTTGGAGGGCAGGTGTCATTTACAGAACTGCAATTGGTGAATATTTAGTGACCTTTTGCAGTGGGTTTAAAGCTGCTGTTGTGGGAAACGGCCACAAGGATGCAGCATTTCTCCATTCCCAAATCTGGGTACTAGGGCAGCAGAGCCATTCTAGAAGTCGTTTGTCTAGGTTGTAAATTTGAATGGAATGTGCCAGGAAAACCCCCCATAAGTCTATGTCTCATTACTCCTAGTTCGTTGTTTTAATTATTTCAATTGGGGTAATGGTTAGAATGTTGCTTGTCCAAGGTGTACACACTCTGGTTCATCTACATATTCTACATACCTATTTATGTAGAGATCCTCTTCCCTTGTAAATTATTACAGTGTTCCGTAATCCTTCCTTGCTATATGGTCGGTCTTTTTGATATATGTATATAATATGTATTTGTATACATATGGTAACGCTAATCTTCATTTATCCATTCCCCCCACCTTTACTTTTAGATAAGCATAGTTCTTTTTTAATAAGTCTGTGATTGACTTTCTGTGTGGAAATATGTTCATTTGTGTCAGTTATTAGATAACGCCTATAAGTGATATCATAGGATATAGGACTTTTGCTTTCCGACTTACCTCATGTTCTGTGATTATCTCCAAGATCATCTATGGGGCCTCAAAGAGCAGTGTTTCATTGTTTTCCATGGCTAGTATTCATTGTGTACATGGACCACTTCTTCTTTATCCTTTCATCTGTAGATGGACATTTTGGTTGCTTCACTGTCTTGTCTATTGTGAATAAGGCTGCAGTGCAGCTTTTGCAGCCCGGGTCTTCTTCATTCTGGTCTTCTCAGGTGAGAGGCCCATTGGTGCGCCTGCTGGATTGACTGGTACCTCAATTTTTCCTTTTAAACGCAGCTCTTTCCTGTTCTCATTATTAGCGTTTAACCCTTTTACATCTCACCAGCAGCTAGAGGGTACATAGTTCTCTAAAACCTCTTCAGCATTTATTGTTTGTAGACTTTTTGCCATTGGTCAGTCGACTGGTGTGAATTGAAGACTTTTTGTAGATTAGATTGCATGAGTCTAATACTTCCTGAGGCTGAGCTTTTATCCATTTTCCTTTCTTTAAAAAGAGAGTGAGTACAACTTACCTCTTCATACTATCTTCTTGAAAATTTTGCCTGTTTTGAATTTTTTTTATCCATTCCCTACCTCAGCACAATTTTGAGGGCAGGTGTCCTTTACAGCCCTGAGTCCTTGTGAATGGTAAGTGACCATTAGCTGTGGGTTAAAAGCTGCTCTTGCGGGAATCGGCCACATGGCGGCAGCATTTCTCCTTTACCAAATCTGGTTACTAGGTCAACAGAGCCTTACTGGAAGTGGTGTTCTAGGTTGTAAATTAGAATGGCATGTGAGAGGAAAACGCCCTTTAATTTATGTCTCATTACTTCTTGTTGTTATTTTTAACTTAATTTTTATTTTTTATCACAGCAAACTTGATTACAATGTTTTGTTTGTTCTAGGTGTGCAAGATGTGGTTCTTTCACACATATACATATATCTATTCTTCTTCAGAGCCTTTTCCCATGTAGGTTATGACACAATGTTGAGTAGTCTTCTCTTGGTATTGCGTAGGTCTTTGGTGATTACATATTTCACAGGTGTTTGTATCTCTCTGTTAACCTCAATACGGTAATGTATCCATTCCTCACACCTTTCTATTTGGTGAACCGTACGTTTTTATATTGATTTTATGATAGTGTTTCTCTGTGGAAATATCTTTGTTTGTATCATTTTTTAGGTAACCCCTATATATGATATGATAGGATATGTGTCTTTCGCTTTCTCACTTACTCCACGTTGCGTGATTACTTCTAGACTCATCTACGGTGCTGCAAATGGCATTGTTTCATTTTTTCACTAGCTCATATTCCATCTGTACAGGTAGCAGTTCTTCTTTGTCCACCCATCTGTCAGTGGCCTTTTTGGTTACTTCCATATCTTGGCTATTGTAATAGTGTGCAATGCAGATTTGCGTGGCTGTGTCCTTCCAATTCTGTCTTCTTAGTTTATAGGTCCAGGAATAGGTCTGCTGGATCATATGGTAGCTCAATGTTTACTTTTTAAAGGCACCTCTGTTCTGTTCTCCTTAGTGGCTCTTTCCAGGTTACGTCCCACTTAAAGTGGAGGGCATGTATTTCTTCCCAGCACCTTCAGGATTTATTCTTTGTAGTTTTTGCTGATGATTATTCTGAGTGGCGTGAGCTGATACCTCTTTGTGGTTGAATTTGCATGTGTCTCATAATGCGTTGAAATTGAGCTTTAAGACATGATCTTTTTATTTTTCCAGCTGTGATTAGAGCTTATTTCTTCACAGTGTTTTCTTAAAGTATGTGTCACCATTTGTAATATTTTGGCCATTATCTCCCTCAAGACATTTTGAGGGCAGGTTTCATTTACAGCCCTGCAGTACTTGTTCATATGAAGTGACCATTAGCTCAGGCTTTAAACCTGCTTTTGCAGGTAACGGGCAGAGAGCGGCAGCCTTTCTACGTTTCCCATGCTGGTACTAGGGAAACAGACCTACCGGCCAGTGGTGTTCTTCGGTTATAAATTAGAGTGCAATGTGCCCGGATAAACCCACAAATGTTGATGTCTCCTTGCTTTGGTTTGTTTTTAAATTGAGTTTATATTTATTATTAGAGTAATATTCCATTGTGTACGTGGACCACTTCTTCTTGGTGCATTCCTCGGTTGATGGACATTTTCATTGCTTCCAAGTGCTGGCTATGGTAAATCTTGCTGGCGTACAGGTTTGCCAGCCTGTGACTTTTTGATTCTCATTTTCTCAAGTGATAGGCCAAGCAGTGGTTGTGATTGATTGACTGGTAGCTCAATGTTTCCCTTTTCAAAGCACCTACACTGTGTTTTCATTAGTGGCTCTTTACATGCCCCCCCTTACAACCGAAGGTACGCATTTCTCCACACTCCCTTCACGGTTTATTTTTTGCAGCATTTTTCCTAACGGCCATTCTGACTGCTGTGAGCTGATAGGTTTTTGTAATATGGGTATGCATGTTATTAAAATTTTTTAAATTCGTCATATTCCTACCCCTTTTTCTTTTCTCTTAAAAGAAAAACCCGTGAGTACAATATAGCTCTTGAACTTGTCTTCTTCGAAGCTTGCCCTCTTTTGAATTTTTTGGTCGATTTTTGACCCCAGAAATTTTCTGGAGGGCAGGTATCATTTACAGAACTGCAAGTTGGTGAAAATTTAGTGACCTTTTGCAGTGGGTTCAAAGCTGCTGTTGTGGGAAACGGCCACAAGGAGGTAGCATTTCTCCATTCCCCAATCTGGGTACTAGGGCAGCAGAGCCTTTCTGGAAGTCATTGTCCTAGGTTGTAAATTAGAATGGAAATTGCCAGGAGAAATCCCCATAAGTTTATGTCTCATTACTTCTTCTTGGTTTTGAAAATTTTTTTAATCTGGGTAAAGTTTAGAATATTGTTTGTCCTAGGTGTACACAATCTGGTTCATTTGTACATTATGTATGTCTATTAATGTACAGATCCTCTTCCCATGTAAAATATTACAGTGTTCCGTCGACCTCCCTTGCTATATGTTCGGTGTTTTTGATACATGTATATAATATGTATTTGTATATGTATGGTAACACTAATGTTCATTTCTCAATTTCCCCCCTCCTTTCCTTTCAGATGAGCATAGTTTGTTTTCTAAGCCTGTGAGTGTCTTTCTCTTTGGAAATATGTTCATCTGTGTCAGTTATTAGATAATGCCATAAGTGATAATATAGGATATAGGTGTTTTGCTTTCCGACCTACTTCATGTTTTGTGATTATCTCCAGGCTCAAGTATGGTGCCTCAAAGAGCAGTGCTTCAATGTTTTCCATGGCTAATATTCCATTGTGTACATGGACCACTTCTTCTTGGTGCATTCCTCTGTCGATGGACATTTTCGTTGCTTCCAAGTGTTGCCTATGGTAAATATTGCTGGAGTGCAGGATTGCCAGCCTGTGATTTTTGATTTTCATTTTCTCAGGTGATAGACCCAGCAGTGGGTATGATTGATTGACTGGTACGGTAGCTCAACGTTTACCTTTTCAAGGCAACTCCATTGGGCTTTCATTAGTGGCTCTTACCACGTCCCCCTTAGAATCAAGGGTACGCATTTCTCCACAATCACGTCAGCATTTATTGTTGGCAGAATTTTTTTTGATGGCCATTATGACTGGTGTGAGCTGATAGGTTTTTGTAATTTGGGTTTACATGTCTGTAAAAATTCCTACAATTCTTCATTTTTCCACGGCTTTTTCTTTTCTGTTAAAAGAAAAAAGCAAAAAAGTGTGAGTATAATATACCTCTTCAAATATTCTTTTTGGAAGGTTGCACTCTAGAATTTTTTGGTCGATTTTCGACCTCAGTATTTTTTGGAGGGCAGGTGTCATTTACAGAACTGCAATTGGTGAATATTTAGTGACCTTTTGCAGTGGGTTTAAAGCTGCTGTTGTGGGAAACGGCCACAAGGATGCAGCATTTCTCCATTCCCAAATCTGGGTACTAGGGCAGCAGAGCCATTCTAGAAGTCGTTTGTCTAGGTTGTAAATTTGAATGGAATGTGCCAGGAAAACCCCCCATAAGTCTATGTCTCATTACTCCTAGTTCGTTGTTTTAATTTTTTCAATTGGGGTAATGGTTAGAATGTTGCTTGTCCAAGGTGTACACACTCTGGTTCATCTACATATTCTACATACCTATTTATGTAGAGATCCTCTTCCCTTGTAAATTATTACAGTGTTCCGTAATCCTTCCTTGCTATATGGTCGGTCTTTTTGATATATGTATATAATATGTATTTGTATACATATGGTAACGCTAATCTTCATTTATCCATTCCCCCCACCTTTACTTTTAGATAAGCATAGTTCTTTTTTAATAAGTCTGTGATTGACTTTCTGTGTGGAAATATGTTCATTTGTGTCAGTTATTAGATAACGCCTATAAGTGATATCATAGGATATAGGACTTTTGCTTTCCGACTTACCTCATGTTCTGTGATTATCTCCAAGATCATCTATGGGGCCTCAAAGAGCAGTGTTTCATTGTTTTCCATGGCTAGTATTCATTGTGTACATGGACCACTTCTTCTTTATCCTTTCATCTGTAGATGGACATTTTGGTTGCTTCACTGTCTTGTCTATTGTGAATAAGGCTGCAGTGCAGCTTTTGCAGCCCGGGTCTTCTTCATTCTGGTCTTCTCAGGTGAGAGGCCCATTGGTGCGCCTGCTGGATTGACTGGTACCTCAATTTTTCCTTTTAAACGCAGCTCTTTCCTGTTCTCATTATTAGCGTTTAACCCTTTTACATCTCACCAGCAGCTAGAGGGTACACAGTTCTCTAAAACCTCTTCAGCATTTATTGTTTGTAGACTTTTTGCCAATGGTCAGTCGACTGGTGTGAGTTGAAGACTTTTTGTAGATTAGATTGCATGAGTCTAATACTTCCTGAGCCTGAGCTTTTATCCATTTTCCTTTCTTTAAAAAGAGAGTGAGTAAAACTTACCTCTTCATACTATCTTCTTGAAAATTTTGCCTGTTTTGAATTTTTTTTATCCATTCCCTACCTCAGCACAATTTTGAGGGCAGGTGTCCTTTACAGCCCTGAGTCCTTGTGAATGGTAAGTGACCATTAGCTGTGGGTTAAAAGCTGCTCTTGCGGGAATCGGCCACATGGCGGCAGCATTTCTCCTTTACCAAATCTGGTTACTAGGTCAACAGAGCCTTACTGGAAGTGGTGTTCTAGGTTGTAAATTAGAATGGCATGTGAGAGGAAAACGCCCTTTAATTTATGTCTCATTACTTCTTGTTGTTATTTTTAACTTAAGTTTTATTTTTTATCACAGCAAACTTGATTACAATGTTTTGTTTGTTCTAGGTGTGCAAGATGTGGTTCTTTCACACATATACATATATCTATTCTTCTTCGGAGCCTTTTCCCATGTAGGTTATGACACAATGTTGAGTAGTCTTCTCTTGGTATTGCGTAGGTCTTTGGTGATTACATATTTCACAGGTGTTTGTATCTCTCTGTTAACCTCAATACGGTAATGTATCCATTCCTCACACCTTTCTATTTGGTGAACCGTACGTTTTTATATTGATTCTATGATAGTGTTTCTCTGTGGAAATATCTTTGTTTGTATCATTTTTTAGGTAACCCCTATATATGATATGATAGGATATGTGTCTTTCGCTTTCTCACTTACTCCACGTTGCGTGATTACTTCTAGACTCATCTACGGTGCTGCAAATGGCATTGTTTCATTTTTTCACTAGCTCATATTCCATCTGTACAGTTAGCAGTTCTTCTTTGTCCACCCATCTGTCAGTGGCCTTTTTGGTTACTTCCATATCTTGGCTATTGTAATAGTGTGCAATGCAGATTTGCGTGGCTGTGTCCTTCCAATTCTGTCTTCTTAGTTTATAGGTCCAGGAATAGGTCTGCTGGATCATATGGTAGCTCAATGTTTACTTTTTAAAGGCACCTCTGTTCTGTTCTCCTTAGTGGCTCTTTCCAGGTTACGTCCCACTTAAAGTGGAGGGCATGTATTTCTTCCCAGCACCTTCAGGATTTATTCTTTGTAGTTTTTGCTGATGATTATTCTGAGTGGCGTGAGCTGATACCTCTTTGTGGTTGAATTTGCATGTGTCTCATAATGCGTTGAAATTGAGCTTTAAGACATGATCTTTTTATTTTTCCAGCTGTGATTAGAGCTTATTTCTTCACAGTGTTTTCTTAAAGTATGTGTCACCATTTGTAATATTTTGGCCATTATCTCCCTCAAGACATTTTGAGGGCAGGTTTCATTTACAGCCCTGCAGTACTTGTTCATATGAAGTGACCATTAGCTCAGGCTTTAAACCTGCTTTTGCAGGTAACGGCCAGAGAGCGGCAGCCTTTCTACGTTTCCCATGCTGGTACTAGGGAAACAGACCTACCGGCCAGTGGTGTTCTTCGGTTATAAATTAGAGTGCAATGTGCCCGGATAAACCCACAAATGTTGATGTCTCCTTGCTTTGGTTTGTTTTTAAATTGAGTTTATATTTATTATTAGAGTAATATTCCATTGTGTACGTGGACCACTTCTTCTTGGTGCATTCCTCGGTTGATGGACATTTTCATTGCTTCCAAGTGCTGGCTATGGTAAATCTTGCTGGCGTACAGGTTTGCCAGCCTGTGACTTTTTGATTCTCATTTTCTCAAGTGATAGGCCAAGCAGTGGTTGTGATTCATTGACTGGTAGCTCAATGTTTCCCTTTTCAAAGCACCTACACTGTGTTTTCATTAGTGGCTCTTTACATGCCCCCCCTTACAACCGAAGGTACGCATTTCTCCACACTCCCTTCACGGTTTATTTTTTGCAGCATTTTTCCTAACGGCCATTCTGACTGCTGTGAGCTGATAGGTTTTTGTAATATGGGTATGCATGTCATTAAAATTTTTTAAATTCGTCATATTCCTACCCCTTTTTCTTTTCTCTTAAAAGAAAAACCCGTGAGTACAATATAGCTCTTGAACTTGTCTTCTTCGAAGCTTGCCCTCTTTTGAATTTTTTGGTCGATTTTTGACCCCAGAAATTTTCTGGAGGGCAGGTATCATTTACAGAACTGCAAGTTGGTGAAAATTTAGTGACGTTTTGCAGTGGGTTCAAAGCTGCTGTTGTGGGAAACGGCCACAAGGAGGTAGCATTTCTCCATTCCCCAATCTGGGTACTAGGGCAGCAGAGCCTTTCTGGAAGTCATTGTCCTAGGTTGTAAATTAGAATGGAAATTGCCAGGAGAAATCCCCATAAGTTTATGTCTCATTACTTCTTCTTGGTTTTGAAAATTTTTTTAATCTGGGTAAAGTTTAGAATATTGTTTGTCCTAGGTGTACACAATCTGGTTCATTTGTACATTATGTATGTCTATTAATGTACAGATCCTCTTCCCATGTAAAATATTACAGTGTTCCGTCGACCTCCCTTGCTATATGTTCGGTGTTTTTGATACATGTATATAATATGTATTTGTATATGTATAGTAACACTAATGTTCATTTCTCAATTTCCCCCCTCCTTTCCTTTCAGATGAGCATAGTTTGTTTTCTAAGCCTGTGAGTGTCTTTCTCTTTGGAAATATGTTCATCTGTGTCAGTTATTAGATAATGCCATAAGTGATAATATAGGATATAGGTGTTTTGCTTTCCGACCTACTTCATGTTTTGTGATTATCTCCAGGCTCAAGTATGGTGCCTCAAAGAGCAGTGCTTCAATGTTTTCCATGGCTAATATTCCATTGTGTACATGGACCACTTCTTCTTGGTGCATTCCTCTGTCGATGGACATTTTCGTTGCTTCCAAGTGTTGCCTATGGTAAATATTGCTGGAGTGCAGGATTGCCAGCCTGTGATTTTTGATTTTCATTTTCTCAGGTGATAGACCCAGCAGTGGGTATGATTGATTGACTGGTACGGTAGCTCAACGTTTACCGTTTCAAGGCAACTCCATTGTGCTTTCATTAGTGGCTCTTACCACGTCCCCCTTAGAATCAAGGGTACGCATTTCTCCACAATCACGTCAGCATTTATTGTTGGCAGAATTTTTTTTGATGGCCATTATGACTGGTGTGAGCTGATAGGTTTTTGTAATTTGGGTTTACATGTCTGTAAAAATTCCTACAATTCTTCATTTTTCCACGGCTTTTTCTTTTCTGTTAAAAGAAAAAAGCAAAAAAGTGTGAGTATAATATACCTCTTCAAATATTCTTTTTGGAAGGTTGCACTCTAGAATTTTTTGGTCGATTTTCGACCTCAGTATTTTTTGGAGGGCAGATGTCATTTACAGAACTGCAATTGGTGAATATTTAGTGACCTTTTGCAGTGGGTTTAAAGCTGCTGTTGTGGGAAACGGCCACAAGGATGCAGCATTTCTCCATTCCCAAATCTGGGTACTAGGGCAGCAGAGCCATTCTACAAGTCGTTTGTCTAGGTTGTAAATTTGAATGGAATGTGCCAGGAAAACCCCCCATAAGTCTATGTCTCATTACTCCTAGTTCGTTGTTTTAATTTTTTCAATTGGGGTAATGGTTAGAATGTTGCTTGTCCAAGGTGTACACACTCTGGTTCATCTACATATTCTACATACCTATTTATGTAGAGATCCTCTTCCCTTGTAAATTATTACAGTGTTCCGTAATCCTTCCTTGCTATATGGTCGGTCTTTTTGATATATGTATATAATATGTATTTGTATACATATGGTAACGCTAATCTTCATTTATCCATTCCCCCCACCTTTACTTTTAGATAAGCATAGTTCTTTTTTAATAAGTCTGTGATTGACTTTCTGTGTGGAAATATGTTCATTTGTGTCAGTTATTAGATAACGCCTATAAGTGATATCATAGGATATAGGACTTTTGCTTTCCGACTTACCTCATGTTCTGTGATTATCTCCAAGATCATCTATGGGGCCTCAAAGAGCAGTGTTTCATTGTTTTCCATGGCTAGTATTCATTGTGTACATGGACCACTTCTTCTTTATCCTTTCATCTGTAGATGGACATTTTGGTTGCTTCACTGTCTTGTCTATTGTGAATAAGGCTGCAGTGCAGCTTTTGCAGCCCGGGTCTTCTTCATTCTGGTCTTCTCAGGTGAGAGGCCCATTGGTGCGCCTGCTGGATTGACTGGTACCTCAATTTTTCCTTTTAAACGCAGCTCTTTCCTGTTCTCATTATTAGCGTTTAACCCTTTTACATCTCACCAGCAGCTAGAGGGTACACAGTTCTCTAAAACCTCTTCAGCATTTATTGTTTGTAGACTTTTTGCCAATGGTCAGTCGACTGGTGTGAGTTGAAGACTTTTTGTAGATTAGATTGCATGAGTCTAATACTTCCTGAGCCTGAGCTTTTATCCATTTTCCTTTCTTTAAAAAGAGAGTGAGTAAAACTTACCTCTTCATACTATCTTCTTGAAAATTTTGCCTGTTTTGAATTATTTTTATCCATTCCCTACCTCAGCACAATTTTGAGGGCAGGTGTCCTTTACAGCCCTGAGTCCTTGTGAATGGTAAGTGACCATTAGCTGTGGGTTAAAAGCTGCTCTTGCGGGAATCGGCCACATGGCGGCAGCATTTCTCCTTTACCAAATCTGGTTACTAGGTCAACAGAGCCTTACTGGAAGTGGTGTTCTAGGTTGTAAATTAGAATGGCATGTGAGAGGAAAACGCCCTTTAATTTATGTCTCATTACTTCTTGTTGTTATTTTTAACTTAAGTTTTATTTTTTATCACAGCAAACTTGATTACAATGTTTTGTTTGTTCTAGGTGTGCAAGATGTGGTTCTTTCACACATATACATATATCTATTCTTCTTCGGAGCCTTTTCCCATGTAGGTTATGACACAATGTTGAGTAGTCTTCTCTTGGTATTGCGTAGGTCTTTGGTGATTACATATTTCACAGGTGTTTGTATCTCTCTGTTAACCTCAATACGGTAATGTATCCATTCCTCACACCTTTCTAATTGGTGAACCATACGTTTTTTTATTGATTCTATGATAGTGTTTCCCTGTGGAAATATCTTTGTTTGTATCATTTTTTAGGTAACCCCTATATATGATATGATAGGATATGTGTCTTTCGCTTTCTCACTTACTCCACGTTGCGTGATTACTTCTAGACTCATCTACGGTGCTGCAAATGGCATTGTTTCATTTTTTCACTAGCTCATATTCCATCTGTACAGGTAGCAGTTCTTCTTTGTCCACCCATCTGTCAGTGGCCTTTTTGGTTACTTCCATATCTTGGCTATTGTAATAGTGTGCAATGCAGATTTGCGTGGCTGTGTCCTTCCAATTCTGTCTTCTTAGTTTATAGGTCCAGGAATAGGTCTGCTGGATCATATGGTAGCTCAATGTTTACTTTTTAAAGGCACCTCTGTTCTGTTCTCCTTAGTGGCTCTTTCCAGGTTACGTCCCACTTAAAGTGGAGGGCATGTATTTCTTCCCAGCACCTTCAGGATTTATTCTTTGTAGTTTTTGCTGATGATTATTCTGAGTGGCGTGAGCTGATACCTCTTTGTGGTTGAATTTGCATGTGTCTCATAATGCGTTGAAATTGAGCTTTAAGACATGATCTTTTTATTTTTCCAGCTGTGATTAGAGCTTATTTCTTCACAGTGTTTTCTTAAAGTATGTGTCACCATTTGTAATATTTTGGCCATTATCTCCCTCAAGACATTTTGAGGGCAGGTTTCATTTACAGCCCTGCAGTACTTGTTCATATGAAGTGACCATTAGCTCAGGCTTTAAACCTGCTTTTGCAGGTAACGGCCAGAGAGCGGCAGCCTTTCTACGTTTCCCATGCTGGTACTAGGGAAACAGACCTACCGGCCAGTGGTGTTCTTCGGTTATAAATTAGAGTGCAATGTGCCCGGATAAACCCACAAATGTTGATGTCTCCTTGCTTTGGTTTGTTTTTAAATTGAGTTTATATTTATTATTAGAGTAATATTCCATTGTGTACGTGGACCACTTCTTCTTGGTGCATTCCTCGGTTGATGGACATTTTCATTGCTTCCAAGTGCTGGCTATGGTAAATCTTGCTGGCGTACAGGTTTGCCAGCCTGTGACTTTTTGATTCTCATTTTCTCAAGTGATAGGCCAAGCAGTGGTTGTGATTGATTGACTGGTAGCTCAATGTTTCCCTTTTCAAAGCACCTACACTGTGTTTTCATTAGTGGCTCTTTACATGCCCCCCCTTACAACCGAAGGTACGCATTTCTCCACACTCCCTTCACGGTTTATTTTTTGCAGCATTTTTCCTAACGGCCATTCTGACTGCTGTGAGCTGATAGGTTTTTGTAATATGGGTATGCATGTCATTAAAATTTTTTAAATTCGTCATATTCCTACCCCTTTTTCTTTTCTCTTAAAAGAAAAACCCGTGAGTACAATATAGCTCTTGAACTTGTCTTCTTCGAAGCTTGCCCTCTTTTGAATTTTTTGGTCGATTTTTGACCCCAGAAATTTTCTGGAGGGCAGGTATCATTTACAGAACTGCAAGTTGGTGAAAATTTAGTGACCTTTTGCAGTGGGTTCAAAGCTGCTGTTGTGGGAAACGGCCACAAGGAGGTAGCATTTCTCCATTCCCCAATCTGGGTACTAGGGCAGCAGAGCCTTTCTGGAAGTCATTGTCCTAGGTTGTAAATTAGAATGGAAATTGCCAGGAGAAATCCCCATAAGTTTATGTCTCATTACTGCTTCTTGGTTTTGAAAATTTTTTTAATCTGGGTAAAGTTTAGAATATTGTTTGTCCTAGGTGTACACAATCTGGTTCATTTGTACATTATGTATGTCTATTAATGTACAGATCCTCTTCCCATGTAAAATATTACAGTGTTCCGTCGACCTCCCTTGCTATATGTTCGGTGTTTTTGATACATGTATATAATATGTATTTGTATATGTATAGTAACACTAATGTTCATTTCTCAATTTCCCCCCTCCTTTCCTTTCAGATGAGCATAGTTTGTTTTCTAAGCCTGTGAGTGTCTTTCTCTTTGGAAATATGTTCATCTGTGTCAGTTATTAGATAATGCCATAAGTGATAATATAGGATATAGGTGTTTTGCTTTCCGACCTACTTCATGTTTTGTGATTATCTCCAGGCTCAAGTATGGTGCCTCAAAGAGCAGTGCTTCAATGTTTTCCATGGCTAATATTCCATTGTGTACATGGACCACTTCTTCTTGGTGCATTCCTCTGTCGATGGACATTTTCGTTGCTTCCAAGTGTTGCCTATGGTAAATATTGCTGGAGTGCAGGATTGCCAGCCTGTGATTTTTGATTTTCATTTTCTCAGGTGATAGACCCAGCAGTGGGTATGATTGATTGACTGGTACGGTAGCTCAATGTTTACCTTTTCAAGGCAACTCCATTGTGCTTTCATTAGTGGCTCTTACCACGTCCCCCTTAGAATCAAGGGTACGCATTTCTCCACAATCACGTCAGCATTTATTGTTGGCAGAATTTTTTTTGATGGCCATTATGACTGGTGTGAGCTGATAGGTTTTTGTAATTTGGGTTTACATGTCTGTAAAAATTCCTACAATTCTTCATTTTTCCACGGCTTTTTCTTTTCTGTTAAAAGAAAAAAGCAAAAAAGTGTGAGTATAATATACCTCTTCAAATATTCTTTTTGGAAGGTTGCACTCTAGAATTTTTTGGTCGATTTTCGACCTCAGTATTTTTTGGAGGGCAGGTGTCATTTACAGAACTGCAATTGGTGAATATTTAGTGACCTTTTGCAGTGGGTTTAAAGCTGCTGTTGTGGGAAACGGCCACAAGGATGCAGCATTTCTCCATTCCCAAATCTGGGTACTAGGGCAGCAGAGCCATTCTAGAAGTCGTTTGTCTAGGTTGTAAATTTGAATGGAATGTGCCAGGAAAACCCCCCATAAGTCTATGTCTCATTACTCCTAGTTCGTTGTTTTAATTATTTCAATTGGGGTAATGGTTAGAATGTTGCTTGTCCAAGGTGTACACACTCTGGTTCATCTACATATTCTACATACCTATTTATGTAGAGATCCTCTTCCCTTGTAAATTATTACAGTGTTCCGTAATCCTTCCTTGCTATATGGTCGGTCTTTTTGATATATGTATATAATATGTATTTGTATACATATGGTAACGCTAATCTTCATTTATCCATTCCCCCCACCTTCACTTTTAGATAAGCATAGTTCTTTTTTAATAAGTCTGTGATTGACTTTCTGTGTGGAAATATGTTCGTTTGTGTCAGTTATTAGATAACGCCTATAAGTGATATCATAGGATATAGGACTTTTGCTTTCCGACTTACCTCATGTTCTGTGATTATCTCCAAGATCATCTATGGGGCCTCAAAGAGCAGTGTTTCATTGTTTTCCATGGCTAGTATTCATTGTGTACATGGACCACTTCTTCTTTATCCTTTCATCTGTAGATGGACATTTTGGTTGCTTCACTGTCTTGTCTATTGTGAATAAGGCTGCAGTGCAGCTTTTGCAGCCCGGGTCTTCTTCATTCTGGTCTTCTCAGGTGAGAGGCCCATTGGTGCGCCTGCTGGATTGACTGGTACCTCAATTTTTCCTTTTAAACGCAGCTCTTTCCTGTTCTCATTATTAGCGTTTAACCCTTTTACATCTCACCAGCAGCTAGAGGGTACATAGTTCTCTAAAACCTCTTCAGCATTTATTGTTTGTAGACTTTTTGCCATTGGTCAGTCGACTGGTGTGAATTGAAGACTTTTTGTAGATTAGATTGCATGAGTCTAATACTTCCTGAGGCTGAGCTTTTATCCATTTTCCTTTCTTTAAAAAGAGAGTGAGTACAACTTACCTCTTCATACTATCTTCTTGAAAATTTTGCCTGTTTTGAATTTTTTTTATCCATTCCCTACCTCAGCACAATTTTGAGGGCAGGTGTCCTTTACAGCCCTGAGTCCTTGTGAATGGTAAGTGACCATTAGCTGTGGGTTAAAAGCTGCTCTTGCGGGAATCGGCCACATGGCGGCAGCATTTCTCCTTTACCAAATCTGGTTACTAGGTCAACAGAGCCTTACTGGAAGTGGTGTTCTAGGTTGTAAATTAGAATGGCATGTGAGAGGAAAACGCCCTTTAATTTATGTCTCATTACTTCTTGTTGTTATTTTTAACTTAATTTTTATTTTTTATCACAGCAAACTTGATTACAATGTTTTGTTTGTTCTAGGTGTGCAAGATGTGGTTCTTTCACACATATACATATATCTATTCTTCTTCAGAGCCTTTTCCCATGTAGGTTATGACACAATGTTGAGTAGTCTTCTCTTGGTATTGCGTAGGTCTTTGGTGATTACATATTTCACAGGTGTTTGTATCTCTCTGTTAACCTCAATACGGTAATGTATCCATTCCTCACACCTTTCTATTTGGTGAACCGTACGTTTTTATATTGATTCTATGATAGTGTTTCTCTGTGGAAATATCTTTGTTTGTATCATTTTTTAGGTAACCCCTATATATGATATGATAGGATATGTGTCTTTCGCTTTCTCACTTACTCCACGTTGCGTGATTACTTCTAGACTCATCTACGGTGCTGCAAATGGCATTGTTTCATTTTTTCACTAGCTCATATTCCATCTGTACAGGTAGCAGTTCTTCTTTGTGCACCCATCTGTCAGTGGCCTTTTTGGTTACTTCCATATCTTGGCTATTGTAATAGTGTGCAATGCAGATTTGCGTGGCTGTGTCCTTCCAATTCTGTCTTCTTAGTTTATAGGTCCAGGAATAGGTCTGCTGGATCATATGGTAGCTCAATGTTTACTTTTTAAAGGCACCTCTGTTCTGTTCTCCTTAGTGGCTCTTTCCAGGTTACGTCCCACTTAAAGTGGAGGGCATGTATTTCTTCCCAGCACCTTCAGGATTTATTCTTTGTAGTTTTTGCTGATGATTATTCTGAGTGGCGTGAGCTGATACCTCTTTGTGGTTGAATTTGCATGTGTCTCATAATGCGTTGAAATTGAGCTTTAAGACATGATCTTTTTATTTTTCCAGCTGTGATTAGAGCTTATTTCTTCACAGTGTTTTCTTAAAGTATGTGTCACCATTTGTAATATTTTGGCCATTATCTCCCTCAAGACATTTTGAGGGCAGGTTTCATTTACAGCCCTGCAGTACTTGTTCATATGAAGTGACCATTAGCTCAGGCTTTAAACCTGCTTTTGCAGGTAACGGCCAGAGAGCGGCAGCCTTTCTACGTTTCCCATGCTGGTACTAGGGAAACAGACCTACCGGCCAGTGGTGTTCTTCGGTTATAAATTAGAGTGCAATGTGCCGGGATAAACCCACAAATGTTGATGTCTCCTTGCTTTGGTTTGTTTTTAAATTGAGTTTATATTTATTATTAGAGTAATATTCCATTGTGTACGTGGACCACTTCTTCTTGGTGCATTCCTCGGTTGATGGACATTTTCATTGCTTCCAAGTGCTGGCTATGGTAAATCTTGCTGGCGTACAGGTTTGCCAGCCTGTGACTTTTTGATTCTCATTTTCTCAAGTGATAGGCCAAGCAGTGGTTGTGATTGATTGACTGGTAGCTCAATGTTTCCCTTTTCAAAGCACCTACACTGTGTTTTCATTAGTGGCTCTTTACATGCCCCCCCTTACAACCGAAGGTACGCATTTCTCCACACTCCCTTCACGGTTTATTTTTTGCAGCATTTTTCCTAACGGCCATTCTGACTGCTGTGAGCTGATAGGTTTTTGTAATATGGGTATGCATGTCATTAAAATTTTTTAAATTCGTCATATTCCTACCCCTTTTTCTTTTCTCTTAAAAGAAAAACCCGTGAGTACAATATAGCTCTTGAACTTGTCTTCTTCGAAGCTTGCCCTCTTTTGAATTTTTTGGTCGATTTTTGACCCCAGAAATTTTCTGGAGGGCAGGTATCATTTACAGAACTGCAAGTTGGTGAAAATTTAGTGACCTTTTGCAGTGGGTTCAAAGCTGCTGTTGTGGGAAACGGCCACAAGGAGGTAGCATTTCTCCATTCCCCAATCTGGGTACTAGGGCAGCAGAGCCTTTCTGGAAGTCATTGTCCTAGGTTGTAAATTAGAATGGAAATTGCCAGGAGAAATCCCCATAAGTTTATGTCTCATTACTTCTTCTTGGTTTTGAAAATTTTTTTAATCTGGGTAAAGTTTAGAATATTGTTTGTCCTAGGTGTACACAATCTGGTTCATTTGTACATTATGTATGTCTATTAATGTACAGATCCTCTTCCCATGTAAAATATTACAGTGTTCCGTCGACCTCCCTTGCTATATGTTCGGTGTTTTTGATACATGTATATAATATGTATTTGTATATGTATGGTAACACTAATGTTCATTTCTCAATTTCCCCCCTCCTTTCCTTTCAGATGAGCATAGTTTGTTTTCTAAGCCTGTGAGTGTCTTTCTCTTTGGAAATATGTTCATCTGTGTCAGTTATTAGATAATGCCATAAGTGATAATATAGGATATAGGTGTTTTGCTTTCCGACCTACTTCATGTTTTGTGATTATCTCCAGGCTCAAGTATGGTGCCTCAAAGAGCAGTGCTTCAATGTTTTCCATGGCTAATATTCCATTGTGTACATGGACCACTTCTTCTTGGTGCATTCCTCTGTCGATGGACATTTTCGTTGCTTCCAAGTGTTGCCTATGGTAAATATTGCTGGAGTGCAGGATTGCCAGCCTGTGATTTTTGATTTTCATTTTCTCAGGTGATAGACCCAGCAGTGGGTATGATTGATTGACTGGTACGGTAGCTCAACGTTTACCTTTTCAAGGCAACTCCATTGTGCTTTCATTAGTGGCTCTTACCACGTCCCCCTTAGAATCAAGGGTACGCATTTCTCCACAATCACGTCAGCATTTATTGTTGGCAGAATTTTTTTTGATGGCCATTATGACTGGTGTGAGCTGATAGGTTTTTGTAATTTGGGTTTACATGTCTGTAAAAATTCCTACAATTCTTCATTTTTCCACGGCTTTTTCTTTTCTGTTAAAAGAAAAAAGCAAAAAAGTGTGAGTATAATATACCTCTTCAAATATTCTTTTTGGAAGGTTGCACTCTAGAATTTTTTGGTCGATTTTCGACCTCAGTATTTTTTGGAGGGCAGGTGTCATTTACAGAACTGCAATTGGTGAATATTTAGTGACCTTTTGCAGTGGGTTTAAAGCTGCTGTTGTGGGAAACGGCCACAAGGATGCAGCATTTCTCCATTCCCAAATCTGGGTACTAGGGCAGCAGAGCCATTCTAGAAGTCGTTTGTCTAGGTTGTAAATTTGAATGGAATGTGCCAGGAAAACCCCCCATAAGTCTATGTCTCATTACTCCTAGTTCGTTGTTTTAATTATTTCAATTGGGGTAATGGTTAGAATGTTGCTTGTCCAAGGTGTACACACTCTGGTTCATCTACATATTCTACATACCTATTTATGTAGAGATCCTCTTCCCTTGTAAATTATTACAGTGTTCCGTAATCCTTCCTTGCTATATGGTCGGTCTTTTTGATATATGTATATAATATGTATTTGTATACATATGGTAACGCTAATCTTCATTTATCCATTCCCCCCACCTTTACTTTTAGATAAGCATAGTTCTTTTTTAATAAGTCTGTGATTGACTTTCTGTGTGGAAATATGTTCATTTGTGTCAGTTATTAGATAACGCCTATAAGTGATATCATAGGATATAGGACTTTTGCTTTCCGACTTACCTCATGTTCTGTGATTATCTCCAAGATCATCTATGGGGCCTCAAAGAGCAGTGTTTCATTGTTTTCCATGGCTAGTATTCATTGTGTACATGGACCACTTCTTCTTTATCCTTTCATCTGTAGATGGACATTTTGGTTGCTTCACTGTCTTGTCTATTGTGAATAAGGCTGCAGTGCAGCTTTTGCAGCCCGGGTCTTCTTCATTCTGGTCTTCTCAGGTGAGAGGCCCATTGGTGCGCCTGCTGGATTGACTGGTACCTCAATTTTTCCTTTTAAACGCAGCTCTTTCCTGTTCTCATTATTAGCGTTTAACCCTTTTACATCTCACCAGCAGCTAGAGGGTACACAGTTCTCTAAAACCTCTTCAGCATTTATTGTTTGTAGACTTTTTGCCAATGGTCAGTCGACTGGTGTGAGTTGAAGACTTTTTGTAGATTAGATTGCATGAGTCTAATACTTCCTGAGGCTGAGCTTTTATCCATTTTCCTTTCTTTAAAAAGAGAGTGAGTAAAACTTACCTCTTCATACTATCTTCTTGAAAATTTTGCCTGTTTTGAATTATTTTTATCCATTCCCTACCTCAGCACAATTTTGAGGGCAGGTGTCCTTTACAGCCCTGAGTCCTTGTGAATGGTAAGTGACCATTAGCTGTGGGTTAAAAGCTGCTCTTGCGGGAATCGGCCACATGGCGGCAGCATTTCTCCTTTACCAAATCTGGTTACTAGGTCAACAGAGCCTTACTGGAAGTGGTGTTCTAGGTTGTAAATTAGAATGGCATGTGAGAGGAAAACGCCCTTTAATTTATGTCTCATTACTTCTTGTTGTTATTTTTAACTTAAGTTTTATTTTTTATCACAGCAAACTTGATTACAATGTTTTGTTTGTTCTAGGTGTGCAAGATGTGGTTCTTTCACACATATACATATATCTATTCTTCTTCAGAGCCTTTTCCCATGTAGGTTATGACACAATGTTGAGTAGTCTTCTCTTGGTATTGCGTAGGTCTTTGGTGATTACATATTTCACAGGTGTTTGTATCTCTCTGTTAACCTCAATACGGTAATGTATCCATTCCTCACACCTTTCTATTTGGTGAACCGTACGTTTTTATATTGATTCTATGATAGTGTTTCTCTGTGGAAATATCTTTGTTTGTATCATTTTTTAGGTAACCCCTATATATGATATGATAGGATATGTGTCTTTCGCTTTCTCACTTACTCCACGTTGCGTGATTACTTCTAGACTCATCTACGGTGCTGCAAATGGCATTGTTTCATTTTTTCACTAGCTCATATTCCATCTGTACAGGTAGCAGTTCTTCTTTGTCCACCCATCTGTCAGTGGCCTTTTTGGTTACTTCCATATCTTGGCTATTGTAATAGTGTGCAATGCAGATTTGCGTGGCTGTGTCCTTCCAATTCTGTCTTCTTAGTTTATAGGTCCAGGAATAGGTCTGCTGGATCATATGGTAGCTCAATGTTTACTTTTTAAAGGCACCTCTGTTCTGTTCTCCTTAGTGGCTCTTTCCAGGTTACGTCCCACTTAAAGTGGAGGGCATGTATTTCTTCCCAGCACCTTCAGGATTTATTCTTTGTAGTTTTTGCTGATGATTATTCTGAGTGGCGTGAGCTGATACCTCTTTGTGGTTGAATTTGCATGTGTCTCATAATGCGTTGAAATTGAGCTTTAAGACATGATCTTTTTATTTTTCCAGCTGTGATTAGAGCTTATTTCTTCACAGTGTTTTCTTAAAGTATGTGTCACCATTTGTAATATTTTGGCCATTATCTCCCTCAAGACATTTTGAGGGCAGGTTTCATTTACAGCCCTGCAGTACTTGTTCATATGAAGTGACCATTAGCTCAGGCTTTAAACCTGCTTTTGCAGGTAACGGCCAGAGAGCGGCAGCCTTTCTACGTTTCCCATGCTGGTACTAGGGAAACAGACCTACCGGCCAGTGGTGTTCTTCGGTTATAAATTAGAGTGCAATGTGCCGGGATAAACCCACAAATGTTGATGTCTCCTTGCTTTGGTTTGTTTTTAAATTGAGTTTATATTTATTATTAGAGTAATATTCCATTGTGTACGTGGACCACTTCTTCTTGGTGCATTCCTCGGTTGATGGACATTTTCATTGCTTCCAAGTGCTGGCTATGGTAAATCTTGCTGGCGTACAGGTTTGCCAGCCTGTGACTTTTTGATTCTCATTTTCTCAAGTGATAGGCCAAGCAGTGGTTGTGATTGATTGACTGGTAGCTCAATGTTTCCCTTTTCAAAGCACCTACACTGTGTTTTCATTAGTGGCTCTTTACATGCCCCCCCTTACAACCGAAGGTACGCATTTCTCCACACTCCCTTCACGGTTTATTTTTTGCAGCATTTTTCCTAACGGCCATTCTGACTGCTGTGAGCTGATAGGTTTTTGTAATATGGGTATGCATGTCATTAAAATTTTTTAAGTTCGTCATATTCCTACCCCTTTTTCTTTTCTCTTAAAAGAAAAACCCGTGAGTACAATATAGCTCTTGAACTTGTCTTCTTCGAAGCTTGCCCTCTTTTGAATTTTTTGGTCGATTTTTGACCCCAGAAATTTTCTGGAGGGCAGGTATCATTTACAGAACTGCAAGTTGGTGAAAATTTAGTGACCTTTTGCAGTGGGTTCAAAGCTGCTGTTGTGGGAAACGGCCACAAGGAGGTAGCATTTCTCCATTCCCCAATCTGGGTACTAGGGCAGCAGAGCCTTTCTGGAAGTCATTGTCCTAGGTTGTAAATTAGAATGGAAATTGCCAGGAGAAATCCCCATAAGTTTATGTCTCATTACTTCTTCTTGGTTTTGAAAATTTTTTTAATCTGGGTAAAGTTTAGAATATTGTTTGTCCTAGGTGTACACAATCTGGTTCATTTGTACATTATGTATGTCTATTAATGTACAGATCCTCTTCCCATGTAAAATATTACAGTGTTCCGTCGACCTCCCTTGCTATATGTTCGGTGTTTTTGATACATGTATATAATATGTATTTGTATATGTATGGTAACACTAATGTTCATTTCTCAATTTCCCCCCTCCTTTCCTTTCAGATGAGCATAGTTTGTTTTCTAAGCCTGTGAGTGTCTTTCTCTTTGGAAATATGTTCATCTGTGTCAGTTATTAGATAATGCCATAAGTGATAATATAGGATATAGGTGTTTTGCTTTCCGACCTACTTCATGTTTTGTGATTATCTCCAGGCTCAAGTATGGTGCCTCAAAGAGCAGTGCTTCAATGTTTTCCATGGCTAATATTCCATTGTGTACATGGACCACTTCTTCTTGGTGCATTCCTCTGTCGATGGACATTTTCGTTGCTTCCAAGTGTTGCCTATGGTAAATATTGCTGGAGTGCAGGATTGCCAGCCTGTGATTTTTGATTTTCATTTTCTCAGGTGATAGACCCAGCAGTGGGTATGATTGATTGACTGGTACGGTAGCTCAACGTTTACCTTTTCAAGGCAACTCCATTGTGCTTTCATTAGTGGCTCTTACCACGTCCCCCTTAGAATCAAGGGTACGCATTTCTCCACAATCACGTCAGCATTTATTGTTGGCAGAATTTTTTTTGATGGCCATTATGACTGGTGTGAGCTGATAGGTTTTTGTAATTTGGGTTTACATGTCTGTAAAAATTCCTACAATTCTTCATTTTTCCACGGCTTTTTCTTTTCTGTTAAAAGAAAAAAGCAAAAAAGTGTGAGTATAATATACCTCTTCAAATATTCTTTTTGGAAGGTTGCACTCTAGAATTTTTTGGTCGATTTTCGACCTCAGTATTTTTTGGAGGGCAGGTGTCATTTACAGAACTGCAATTGGTGAATATTTAGTGACCTTTTGCAGTGGGTTTAAAGCTGCTGTTGTGGGAAACGGCCACAAGGATGCAGCATTTCTCCATTCCCAAATCTGGGTACTAGGGCAGCAGAGCCATTCTAGAAGTCGTTTGTCTAGGTTGTAAATTTGAATGGAATGTGCCAGGAAAACCCCCCATAAGTCTATGTCTCATTACTCCTAGTTCGTTGTTTTAATTTTTTCAATTGGGGTAATGGTTAGAATGTTGCTTGTCCAAGGTGTACACACTCTGGTTCATCTACATATTCTACATACCTATTTATGTAGAGATCCTCTTCCCTTGTAAATTATTACAGTGTTCCGTAATCCTTCCTTGCTATATGGTCGGTCTTTTTGATATATGTATATAATATGTATTTGTATACATATGGTAACGCTAATCTTCATTTATCCATTCCCCCCACCTTTACTTTTAGATAAGCATAGTTCTTTTTTAATAAGTCTGTGATTGACTTTCTGTGTGGAAATATGTTCATTTGTGTCAGTTATTAGATAACGCCTATAAGTGATATCATAGGATATAGGACTTTTGCTTTCCGACTTACCTCATGTTCTGTGATTATCTCCAAGATCATCTATGGGGCCTCAAAGAGCAGTGTTTCATTGTTTTCCATGGCTAGTATTCATTGTGTACATGGACCACTTCTTCTTTATCCTTTCATCTGTAGATGGACATTTTGGTTGCTTCACTGTCTTGTCTATTGTGAATAAGGCTGCAGTGCAGCTTTTGCAGCCCGGGTCTTCTTCATTCTGGTCTTCTCAGGTGAGAGGCCCATTGGTGCGCCTGCTGGATTGACTGGTACCTCAATTTTTCCTTTTAAACGCAGCTCTTTCCTGTTCTCATTATTAGCGTTTAACCCTTTTACATCTCACCAGCAGCTAGAGGGTACACAGTTCTCTAAAACCTCTTCAGCATTTATTGTTTGTAGACTTTTTGCCAATGGTCAGTCGACTGGTGTGAGTTGAAGACTTTTTGTAGATTAGATTGCATGAGTCTAATACTTCCTGAGGCTGAGCTTTTATCCATTTTCCTTTCTTTAAAAAGAGAGTGAGTAAAACTTACCTCTTCATACTATCTTCTTGAAAATTTTGCCTGTTTTGAATTATTTTTATCCATTCCCTACCTCAGCACAATTTTGAGGGCAGGTGTCCTTTACAGCCCTGAGTCCTTGTGAATGGTAAGTGACCATTAGCTGTGGGTTAAAAGCTGCTCTTGCGGGAATCGGCCACATGGCGGCAGCATTTCTCCTTTACCAAATCTGGTTACTAGGTCAACAGAGCCTTACTGGAAGTGGTGTTCTAGGTTGTAAATTAGAATGGCATGTGAGAGGAAAACGCCCTTTAATTTATGTCTCATTACTTCTTGTTGTTATTTTTAACTTAAGTTTTATTTTTTATCACAGCAAACTTGATTACAATGTTTTGTTTGTTCTAGGTGTGCAAGATGTGGTTCTTTCACACATATACATATATCTATTCTTCTTCGGAGCCTTTTCCCATGTAGGTTATGACACAATGTTGAGTAGTCTTCTCTTGGTATTGCGTAGGTCTTTGGTGATTACATATTTCACAGGTGTTTGTATCTCTCTGTTAACCTCAATACGGTAATGTATCCATTCCTCACACCTTTCTAATTGGTGAACCGTACGTTTTTTTATTGATTCTATGATAGTGTTTCCCTGTGGAAATATCTTTGTTTGTATCATTTTTTAGGTAACCCCTATATATGATATGATAGGATATGTGTCTTTCGCTTTCTCACTTACTCCAAGTTGCGTGATTACTTCTAGACTCATCTACGGTGCTGCAAATGGCATTGTTTCATTTTTTCACTAGCTCATATTCCATCTGTACAGGTAGCAGTTCTTCTTTGTCCACCCATCTGTCAGTGGCCGTTTTGGTTACTTCCATATCTTGGCTATTGTAATAGTGTGCAATGCAGATTTGCGTGGCTGTGTCCTTCCAATTCTGTCTTCTTAGTTTATAGGTCCAGGAATAGGTCTGCTGGATCATATGGTAGCTCAATGTTTACTTTTTAAAGGCACCTCTGTTCTGTTCTCCTTAGTGGCTCTTTCCAGGTTACGTCCCACTTAAAGTGGAGGGCATGTATTTCTTCCCAGCACCTTCAGGATTTATTCTTTGTACTTTTTGCTGATGATTATTCTGAGTGGTGTGAGCTGATACCTCTTTGTGGTTGAATTTGCATGTGTCTCATAATGCGTTGAAATTGAGCTTTAAGACATGATCTTTTTATTTTTCCAGCTGTGATTAGAGCTTATTTCTTCACAGTGTTTTCTTAAAGTATGTGTCACCATTTGTAATATTTTGGCCATTATCTCCCTCAAGACATTTTGAGGGCAGGTTTCATTTACAGCCCTGCAGTACTTGTTCATATGAAGTGACCATTAGCTCAGGCTTTAAACCTGCTTTTGCAGGTAACGGCCAGAGAGCGGCAGCCTTTCTACGTTTCCCATGCTGGTACTAGGGAAACAGACCTACCGGCCAGTGGTGTTCTTCGGTTATAAATTAGAGTGTAATGTGCCCGGATAAACCCACAAATGTTGATGTCTCCTTGCTTTGGTTTGTTTTTAAATTGAGTTTATATTTATTATTAGAGTAATATTCCATTGTGTACGTGGACCACTTCTTCTTGGTGCATTCCTCGGTTGATGGACATTTTCATTGCTTCCAAGTGCTGGCTATGGTAAATCTTGCTGGCGTACAGGTTTGCCAGCCTGTGACTTTTTGATTCTCATTTTCTCAAGTGATAGGCCAAGCAGTGGTTGTGATTCATTGACTGGTAGCTCAATGTTTCCCTTTTCAAAGCACCTACACTGTGTTTTCATTAGTGGCTCTTTACATGCCCCCCCTTACAACCGAAGGTACGCATTTCTCCACACTCCCTTCACGGTTTATTTTTTGCAGCATTTTTCCTAACGGCCATTCTGACTGCTGTGAGCTGATAGGTTTTTGTAATATGGGTATGCATGTCATTAAAATTTTTTAAATTCGTCATATTCCTACCCCTTTTTCTTTTCTCTTAAAAGAAAAACCCGTGAGTACAATATAGCTCTTGAACTTGTCTTCTTCGAAGCTTGCCCTCTTTTGAATTTTTTGGTCGATTTTTGACCCCAGAAATTTTCTGGAGGGCAGGTATCATTTACAGAACTGCAAGTTGGTGAAAATTTAGTGACCTTTTGCAGTGGGTTCAAAGCTGCTGTTGTGGGAAACGGCCACAAGGAGGTAGCATTTCTCCATTCCCCAATCTGGGTACTAGGGCAGCAGAGCCTTTCTGGAAGTCATTGTCCTAGGTTGTAAATTAGAATGGAAATTGCCAGGAGAAATCCCCATAAGTTTATGTCTCATTACTTCTTCTTGGTTTTGAAAATTTTTTTAATCTGGGTAAAGTTTAGAATATTGTTTGTCCTAGGTGTACACAATCTGGTTCATTTGTACATTATGTATGTCTATTAATGTACAGATCCTCTTCCCATGTAAAATATTACAGTGTTCCGTCGACCTCCCTTGCTATATGTTCGGTGTTTTTGATACATGTATATAATATGTATTTGTATATGTATGGTAACACTAATGTTCATTTCTCAATTTCCCCCCTCCTTTCCTTTCAGATGAGCATAGTTTGTTTTCTAAGCCTGTGAGTGTCTTTCTCTTTGGAAATATGTTCATCTGTGTCAGTTATTAGATAATGCCATAAGTGATAATATAGGATATAGGTGTTTTGCTTTCCGACCTACTTCATGTTTTGTGATTATCTCCAGGCTCAAGTATGGTGCCTCAAAGAGCAGTGCTTCAATGTTTTCCATGGCTAATATTCCATTGTGTACATGGACCACTTCTTCTTGGTGCATTCCTCTGTCGATGGACATTTTCGTTGCTTCCAAGTGTTGCCTATGGTAAATATTGCTGGAGTGCAGGATTGCCAGCCTGTGATTTTTGATTTTCATTTTCTCAGGTGATAGACCCAGCAGTGGGTATGATTGATTGACTGGTACGGTAGCTCAACGTTTACCTTTTCAAGGCAACTCCATTGTGCTTTCATTAGTGGCTCTTACCACGTCCCCCTTAGAATCAAGGGTACGCATTTCTCCACAATCACGTCAGCATTTATTGTTGGCAGAATTTTTTTTGATGGCCATTATGACTGGTGTGAGCTGATAGGTTTTTGTAATTTGGGTTTACATGTCTGTAAAAATTCCTACAATTCTTCATTTTTCCACGGCTTTTTCTTTTCTGTTAAAAGAAAAAAGCAAAAAAGTGTGAGTATAATATACCTCTTCAAATATTCTTTTTGGAAGGTTGCACTCTAGAATTTTTTGGTCGATTTTCGACCTCAGTATTTTTTGGAGGGCAGATGTCATTTACAGAACTGCAATTGGTGAATATTTAGTGACCTTTTGCAGTGGGTTTAAAGCTGCTGTTGTGGGAAACGGCCACAAGGATGCAGCATTTCTCCATTCCCAAATCTGGGTACTAGGGCAGCAGAGCCATTCTAGAAGTCGTTTGTCTAGGTTGTAAATTTGAATGGAATGTGCCAGGAAAACCCCCCATAAGTCTATGTCTCATTACTCCTAGTTCGTTGTTTTAATTATTTCAATTGGGGTAATGGTTAGAATGTTGCTTGTCCAAGGTGTACACACTCTGGTTCATCTACATATTCTACATACCTATTTATGTAGAGATCCTCTTCCCTTGTAAATTATTACAGTGTTCCGTAATCCTTCCTTGCTATATGGTCGGTCTTTTTGATATATGTATATAATATGTATTTGTATACATATGGTAACGCTAATCTTCATTTATCCATTCCCCCCACCTTTACTTTTAGATAAGCATAGTTCTTTTTTAATAAGTCTGTGATTGACTTTCTGTGTGGAAATATGTTCATTTGTGTCAGTTATTAGATAACGCCTATAAGTGATATCATAGGATATAGGACTTTTGCTTTCCGACTTACCTCATGTTCTGTGATTATCTCCAAGATCATCTATGGGGCCTCAAAGAGCAGTGTTTCATTGTTTTCCATGGCTAGTATTCATTGTGTACATGGACCACTTCTTCTTTATCCTTTCATCTGTAGATGGACATTTTGGTTGCTTCACTGTCTTGTCTATTGTGAATAAGGCTGCAGTGCAGCTTTTGCAGCCCGGGTCTTCTTCATTCTGGTCTTCTCAGGTGAGAGGCCCATTGGTGCGCCTGCTGGATTGACTGGTACCTCAATTTTTCCTTTTAAACGCAGCTCTTTCCTGTTCTCATTATTAGCGTTTAACCCTTTTACATCTCACCAGCAGCTAGAGGGTACACAGTTCTCTAAAACCTCTTCAGCATTTATTGTTTGTAGACTTTTTGCCAATGGTCAGTCGACTGGTGTGAGTTGAAGACTTTTTGTAGATTAGATTGCATGAGTCTAATACTTCCTGAGCCTGAGCTTTTATCCATTTTCCTTTCTTTAAAAAGAGAGTGAGTAAAACTTACCTCTTCATACTATCTTCTTGAAAATTTTGCCTGTTTTGAATTATTTTTATCCATTCCCTACCTCAGCACAATTTTGAGGGCAGGTGTCCTTTACAGCCCTGAGTCCTTGTGAATGGTAAGTGACCATTAGCTGTGGGTTAAAAGCTGCTCTTGCGGGAATCGGCCACATGGCGGCAGCATTTCTCCTTTACCAAATCTGGTTACTAGGTCAACAGAGCCTTACTGGAAGTGGTGTTCTAGGTTGTAAATTAGAATGGCATGTGAGAGGAAAACGCCCTTTAATTTATGTCTCATTACTTCTTGTTGTTATTTTTAACTTAAGTTTTATTTTTTATCACAGCAAACTTGATTACAATGTTTTGTTTGTTCTAGGTGTGCAAGATGTGGTTCTTTCACACATATACATATATCTATTCTTCTTCGGAGCCTTTTCCCATGTAGGTTATGACACAATGTTGAGTAGTCTTCTCTTGGTATTGCGTAGGTCTTTGGTGATTACATATTTCACAGGTGTTTGTATCTCTCTGTTAACCTCAATACGGTAATGTATCCATTCCTCACACCTTTCTAATTGGTGAACCATACGTTTTTTTATTGATTCTATGATAGTGTTTCCCTGTGGAAATATCTTTGTTTGTATCATTTTTTAGGTAACCCCTATATATGATATGATAGGATATGTGTCTTTCGCTTTCTCACTTACTCCAAGTTGCGTGATTACTTCTAGACTCATCTACGGTGCTGCAAATGGCATTGTTTCATTTTTTCACTAGCTCATATTCCATCTGTACAGGTAGCAGTTCTTCTTTGTCCACCCATCTGTCAGTGGCCTTTTTGGTTACTTCCATATCTTGGCTATTGTAATAGTGTGCAATGCAGATTTGCGTGGCTGTGTCCTTCCAATTCTGTCTTCTTAGTTTATAGGTCCAGGAATAGGTCTGCTGGATCATATGGTAGCTCAATGTTTACTTTTTAAAGGCACCTCTGTTCTGTTCTCCTTAGTGGCTCTTTCCAGGTTACGTCCCACTTAAAGTGGAGGGCATGTATTTCTTCCCAGCACCTTCAGGATTTATTCTTTGTACTTTTTGCTGATGATTATTCTGAGTGGTGTGAGCTGATACCTCTTTGTGGTTGAATTTGCATGTGTCTCATAATGCGTTGAAATTGAGCTTTAAGACATGATCTTTTTATTTTTCCAGCTGTGATTAGAGCTTATTTCTTCACAGTGTTTTCTTAAAGTATGTGTCACCATTTGTAATATTTTGGCCATTATCTCCCTCAAGACATTTTGAGGGCAGGTTTCATTTACAGCCCTGCAGTACTTGTTCATATGAAGTGACCATTAGCTCAGGCTTTAAACCTGCTTTTGCAGGTAACGGCCAGAGAGCGGCAGCCTTTCTACGTTTCCCATGCTGGTACTAGGGAAACAGACCTACCGGCCAGTGGTGTTCTTCGGTTATAAATTAGAGTGCAATGTGCCCGGATAAACCCACAAATGTTGATGTCTCCTTGCTTTGGTTTGTTTTTAAATTGAGTTTATATTTATTATTAGAGTAATATTCCATTGTGTACGTGGACCACTTCTTCTTGGTGCATTCCTCGGTTGATGGACATTTTCATTGCTTCCAAGTGCTGGCTATGGTAAATCTTGCTGGCGTACAGGTTTGCCAGCCTGTGACTTTTTGATTCTCATTTTCTCAAGTGATAGGCCAAGCAGTGGTTGTGATTCATTGACTGGTAGCTCAATGTTTCCCTTTTCAAAGCACCTACACTGTGTTTTCATTAGTGGCTCTTTACATGCCCCCCCTTACAACCGAAGGTACGCATTTCTCCACACTCCCTTCACGGTTTATTTTTTGCAGCATTTTTCCTAACGGCCATTCTGACTGCTGTGAGCTGATAGGTTTTTGTAATATGGGTATGCATGTCATTAAAATTTTTTAAGTTCGTCATATTCCTACCCCTTTTTCTTTTCTCTTAAAAGAAAAACCCGTGAGTACAATATAGCTCTTGAACTTGTCTTCTTCGAAGCTTGCCCTCTTTTGAATTTTTTGGTCGATTTTTGACCCCAGAAATTTTCTGGAGGGCAGGTATCATTTACAGAACTGCAAGTTGGTGAAAATTTAGTGACGTTTTGCAGTGGGTTCAAAGCTGCTGTTGTGGGAAACGGCCACAAGGAGGTAGCATTTCTCCATTCCCCAATCTGGGTACTAGGGCAGCAGAGCCTTTCTGGAAGTCATTGTCCTAGGTTGTAAATTAGAATGGAAATTGCCAGGAGAAATCCCCATAAGTTTATGTCTCATTACTTCTTCTTGGTTTTGAAAATTTTTTTAATCTGGGTAAAGTTTAGAATATTGTTTGTCCTAGGTGTACACAATCTGGTTCATTTGTACATTATGTATGTCTATTAATGTACAGATCCTCTTCCCATGTAAAATATTACAGTGTTCCGTCGACCTCCCTTGCTATATGTTCGGTGTTTTTGATACATGTATATAATATGTATTTGTATATGTATGGTAACACTAATGTTCATTTCTCAATTTCCCCCCTCCTTTCCTTTCAGATGAGCATAGTTTGTTTTCTAAGCCTGTGAGTGTCTTTCTCTTTGGAAATATGTTCATCTGTGTCAGTTATTAGATAATGCCATAAGTGATAATATAGGATATAGGTGTTTTGCTTTCCGACCTACTTCATGTTTTGTGATTATCTCCAGGCTCAAGTATGGTGCCTCAAAGAGCAGTGCTTCAATGTTTTCCATGGCTAATATTCCATTGTGTACATGGACCACTTCTTCTTGGTGCATTCCTCTGTCGATGGACATTTTCGTTGCTTCCAAGTGTTGCCTATGGTAAATATTGCTGGAGTGCAGGATTGCCAGCCTGTGATTTTTGATTTTCATTTTCTCAGGTGATAGACCCAGCAGTGGGTATGATTGATTGACTGGTACGGTAGCTCAATGTTTACCTTTTCAAGGCAACTCCATTGTGCTTTCATTAGTGGCTCTTACCACGTCCCCCTTAGAATCAAGGGTACGCATTTCTCCACAATCACGTCAGCATTTATTGTTGGCAGAATTTTTTTTGATGGCCATTATGACTGGTGTGAGCTGATAGGTTTTTGTAATTTGGGTTTACATGTCTGTAAAAATTCCTACAATTCTTCATTTTTCCACGGCTTTTTCTTTTCTGTTAAAAGAAAAAAGCAAAAAAGTGTGAGTATAATATACCTCTTCAAATATTCTTTTTGGAAGGTTGCACTCTAGAATTTTTTGGTCGATTTTCGACCTCAGTATTTTTTGGAGGGCAGGTGTCATTTACAGAACTGCAATTGGTGAATATTTAGTGACCTTTTGCAGTGGGTTTAAAGCTGCTGTTGTGGGAAACGGCCACAAGGATGCAGCATTTCTCCATTCCCAAATCTGGGTACTAGGGCAGCAGAGCCATTCTAGAAGTCGTTTGTCTAGGTTGTAAATTTGAATGGAATGTGCCAGGAAAACCCCCCATAAGTCTATGTCTCATTACTCCTAGTTCGTTGTTTTAATTATTTCAATTGGGGTAATGGTTAGAATGTTGCTTGTCCAAGGTGTACACACTCTGGTTCATCTACATATTCTACATACCTATTTATGTAGAGATCCTCTTCCCTTGTAAATTATTACAGTGTTCCGTAATCCTTCCTTGCTATATGGTCGGTCTTTTTGATATATGTATATAATATGTATTTGTATACATATGGTAACGCTAATCTTCATTTATCCATTCCCCCCACCTTTACTTTTAGATAAGCATAGTTCTTTTTTAATAAGTCTGTGATTGACTTTCTGTGTGGAAATATGTTCATTTGTGTCAGTTATTAGATAACGCCTATAAGTGATATCATAGGATATAGGACTTTTGCTTTCCGACTTACCTCATGTTCTGTGATTATCTCCAAGATCATCTATGGGGCCTCAAAGAGCAGTGTTTCATTGTTTTCCATGGCTAGTATTCATTGTGTACATGGACCACTTCTTCTTTATCCTTTCATCTGTAGATGGACATTTTGGTTGCTTCACTGTCTTGTCTATTGTGAATAAGGCTGCAGTGCAGCTTTTGCAGCCCGGGTCTTCTTCATTCTGGTCTTCTCAGGTGAGAGGCCCATTGGTGCGCCTGCTGGATTGACTGGTACCTCAATTTTTCCTTTTAAACGCAGCTCTTTCCTGTTCTCATTATTAGCGTTTAACCCTTTTACATCTCACCAGCAGCTAGAGGGTACACAGTTCTCTAAAACCTCTTCAGCATTTATTGTTTGTAGACTTTTTGCCAATGGTCAGTCGACTGGTGTGAGTTGAAGACTTTTTGTAGATTAGATTGCATGAGTCTAATACTTCCTGAGCCTGAGCTTTTATCCATTTTCCTTTCTTTAAAAAGAGAGTGAGTAAAACTTACCTCTTCATACTATCTTCTTGAAAATTTTGCCTGTTTTGAATTATTTTTATCCATTCCCTACCTCAGCACAATTTTGAGGGCAGGTGTCCTTTACAGCCCTGAGTCCTTGTGAATGGTAAGTGACCATTAGCTGTGGGTTAAAAGCTGCTCTTGCGGGAATCGGCCACATGGCGGCAGCATTTCTCCTTTACCAAATCTGGTTACTAGGTCAACAGAGCCTTACTGGAAGTGGTGTTCTAGGTTGTAAATTAGAATGGCATGTGAGAGGAAAACGCCCTTTAATTTATGTCTCATTACTTCTTGTTGTTATTTTTAACTTAAGTTTTATTTTTTATCACAGCAAACTTGATTACAATGTTTTGTTTGTTCTAGGTGTGCAAGATGTGGTTCTTTCACACATATACATATATCTATTCTTCTTCGGAGCCTTTTCCCATGTAGGTTATGACACAATGTTGAGTAGTCTTCTCTTGGTATTGCGTAGGTCTTTGGTGATTACATATTTCACAGGTGTTTGTATCTCTCTGTTAACCTCAATACGGTAATGTATCCATTCCTCACACCTTTCTAATTGGTGAACCATACGTTTTTTTATTGATTCTATGATAGTGTTTCCCTGTGGAAATATCTTTGTTTGTATCATTTTTTAGGTAACCCCTATATATGATATGATAGGATATGTGTCTTTCGCTTTCTCACTTACTCCAAGTTGCGTGATTACTTCTAGACTCATCTACGGTGCTGCAAATGGCATTGTTTCATTTTTTCACTAGCTCATATTCCATCTGTACAGGTAGCAGTTCTTCTTTGTCCACCCATCTGTCAGTGGCCTTTTTGGTTACTTCCATATCTTGGCTATTGTAATAGTGTGCAATGCAGATTTGCGTGGCTGTGTCCTTCCAATTCTGTCTTCTTAGTTTATAGGTCCAGGAATAGGTCTGCTGGATCATATGGTAGCTCAATGTTTACTTTTTAAAGGCACCTCTGTTCTGTTCTCCTTAGTGGCTCTTTCCAGGTTACGTCCCACTTAAAGTGGAGGGCATGTATTTCTTCCCAGCACCTTCAGGATTTATTCTTTGTACTTTTTGCTGATGATTATTCTGAGTGGTGTGAGCTGATACCTCTTTGTGGTTGAATTTGCATGTGTCTCATAATGCGTTGAAATTGAGCTTTAAGACATGATCTTTTTATTTTTCCAGCTGTGATTAGAGCTTATTTCTTCACAGTGTTTTCTTAAAGTATGTGTCACCATTTGTAATATTTTGGCCATTATCTCCCTCAAGACATTTTGAGGGCAGGTTTCATTTACAGCCCTGCAGTACTTGTTCATATGAAGTGACCATTAGCTCAGGCTTTAAACCTGCTTTTGCAGGTAACGGCCAGAGAGCGGCAGCCTTTCTACGTTTCCCATGCTGGTACTAGGGAAACAGACCTACCGGCCAGTGGTGTTCTTCGGTTATAAATTAGAGTGCAATGTGCCCGGATAAACCCACAAATGTTGATGTCTCCTTGCTTTGGTTTGTTTTTAAATTGAGTTTATATTTATTATTAGAGTAATATTCCATTGTGTACGTGGACCACTTCTTCTTGGTGCATTCCTCGGTTGATGGACATTTTCATTGCTTCCAAGTGCTGGCTATGGTAAATCTTGCTGGCGTACAGGTTTGCCAGCCTGTGACTTTTTGATTCTCATTTTCTCAAGTGATAGGCCAAGCAGTGGTTGTGATTGATTGACTGGTAGCTCAATGTTTCCCTTTTCAAAGCACCTACACTGTGTTTTCATTAGTGGCTCTTTACATGCCCCCCCTTACAACCGAAGGTACGCATTTCTCCACACTCCCTTCACGGTTTATTTTTTGCAGCATTTTTCCTAACGGCCATTCTGACTGCTGTGAGCTGATAGGTTTTTGTAATATGGGTATGCATGTCATTAAAATTTTTTAAATTCGTCATATTCCTACCCCTTTTTCTTTTCTCTTAAAAGAAAAACCCGTGAGTACAATATAGCTCTTGAACTTGTCTTCTTCGAAGCTTGCCCTCTTTTGAATTTTTTGGTCGATTTTTGACCCCAGAAATTTTCTGGAGGGCAGGTATCATTTACAGAACTGCAAGTTGGTGAAAATTTAGTGACCTTTTGCAGTGGGTTCAAAGCTGCTGTTGTGGGAAACGGCCACAAGGAGGTAGCATTTCTCCATTCCCCAATCTGGGTACTAGGGCAGCAGAGCCTTTCTGGACGTCATTGTCCTAGGTTGTAAATTAGAATGGAAATTGCCAGGAGAAATCCCCATAAGTTTATGTCTCATTACTTCTTCTTGGTTTTTAAAATTTTTTTAATCTGGGTAAAGTTTAGAATATTGTTTGTCCTAGGTGTACACAATCTGGTTCATTTGTACATTATGTATGTCTATTAATGTACAGATCCTCTTCCCATGTAAAATATTACAGTGTTCCGTCGACCTCCCTTGCTATATGTTCGGTGTTTTTGATACATGTATATAATATGTATTTGTATATGTATGGTAACACTAATGTTCATTTCTCAATTTCCCCCCTCCTTTCCTTTCAGATGAGCATAGTTTGTTTTCTAAGCCTGTGAGTGTCTTTCTCTTTGGAAATATGTTCATCTGTGTCAGTTATTAGATAATGCCATAAGTGATAATATAGGATATAGGTGTTTTGCTTTCCGACCTACTTCATGTTTTGTGATTATCTCCAGGCTCAAGTATGGTGCCTCAAAGAGCAGTGCTTCAATGTTTTCCATGGCTAATATTCCATTGTGTACATGGACCACTTCTTCTTGGTGCATTCCTCTGTCGATGGACATTTTCGTTGCTTCCAAGTGTTGCCTATGGTAAATATTGCTGGAGTGCAGGATTGCCAGCCTGTGATTTTTGATTTTCATTTTCTCAGGTGATAGACCCAGCAGTGGGTATGATTGATTGACTGGTACGGTAGCTCAATGTTTACCTTTTCAAGGCAACTCCATTGTGCTTTCATTAGTGGCTCTTACCACGTCCCCCTTAGAATCAAGGGTACGCATTTCTCCACAATCACGTCAGCATTTATTGTTGGCAGAATTTTTTTTGATGGCCATTATGACTGGTGTGAGCTGATAGGTTTTTGTAATTTGGGTTTACATGTCTGTAAAAATTCCTACAATTCTTCATTTTTCCACGGCTTTTTCTTTTCTGTTAAAAGAAAAAAGCAAAAAAGTGTGAGTATAATATACCTCTTCAAATATTCTTTTTGGAAGGTTGCACTCTAGAATTTTTTGGTCGATTTTCGACCTCAGTATTTTTTGGAGGGCAGGTGTCATTTACAGAACTGCAATTGGTGAATATTTAGTGACCTTTTGCAGTGGGTTTAAAGCTGCTGTTGTGGGAAACGGCCACAAGGATGCAGCATTTCTCCATTCCCAAATCTGGGTACTAGGGCAGCAGAGCCATTCTAGAAGTCGTTTGTCTAGGTTGTAAATTTGAATGGAATGTGCCAGGAAAACCCCCCATAAGTCTATGTCTCATTACTCCTAGTTCGTTGTTTTAATTATTTCAATTGGGGTAATGGTTAGAATGTTGCTTGTCCAAGGTGTACACACTCTGGTTCATCTACATATTCTACATACCTATTTATGTAGAGATCCTCTTCCCTTGTAAATTATTACAGTGTTCCGTAATCCTTCCTTGCTATATGGTCGGTCTTTTTGATATATGTATATAATATGTATTTGTATACATATGGTAACGCTAATCTTCATTTATCCATTCCCCCCACCTTTACTTTTAGATAAGCATAGTTCTTTTTTAATAAGTCTGTGATTGACTTTCTGTGTGGAAATATGTTCATTTGTGTCAGTTATTAGATAACGCCTATAAGTGATATCATAGGATATAGGACTTTTGCTTTCCGACTTACCTCATGTTCTGTGATTATCTCCAAGATCATCTATGGGGCCTCAAAGAGCAGTGTTTCATTGTTTTCCATGGCTAGTATTCATTGTGTACATGGACCACTTCTTCTTTATCCTTTCATCTGTAGATGGACATTTTGGTTGCTTCACTGTCTTGTCTATTGTGAATAAGGCTGCAGTGCAGCTTTTGCAGCCCGGGTCTTCTTCATTCTGGTCTTCTCAGGTGAGAGGCCCATTGGTGCGCCTGCTGGATTGACTGGTACCTCAATTTTTCCTTTTAAACGCAGCTCTTTCCTGTTCTCATTATTAGCGTTTAACCCTTTTACATCTCACCAGCAGCTAGAGGGTACACAGTTCTCTAAAACCTCTTCAGCATTTATTGTTTGTAGACTTTTTGCCAATGGTCAGTCGACTGGTGTGAGTTGAAGACTTTTTGTAGATTAGATTGCATGAGTCTAATACTTCCTGAGCCTGAGCTTTTATCCATTTTCCTTTCTTTAAAAAGAGAGTGAGTAAAACTTACCTCTTCATACTATCTTCTTGAAAATTTTGCCTGTTTTGAATTATTTTTATCCATTCCCTACCTCAGCACAATTTTGAGGGCAGGTGTCCTTTACAGCCCTGAGTCCTTGTGAATGGTAAGTGACCATTAGCTGTGGGTTAAAAGCTGCTCTTGCGGGAATCGGCCACATGGCGGCAGCATTTCTCCTTTACCAAATCTGGTTACTAGGTCAACAGAGCCTTACTGGAAGTGGTGTTCTAGGTTGTAAATTAGAATGGCATGTGAGAGGAAAACGCCCTTTAATTTATGTCTCATTACTTCTTGTTGTTATTTTTAACTTAAGTTTTATTTTTTATCACAGCAAACTTGATTACAATGTTTTGTTTGTTCTAGGTGTGCAAGATGTGGTTCTTTCACACATATACATATATCTATTCTTCTTCGGAGCCTTTTCCCATGTAGGTTATGACACAATGTTGAGTAGTCTTCTCTTGGTATTGCGTAGGTCTTTGGTGATTACATATTTCACAGGTGTTTGTATCTCTCTGTTAACCTCAATACGGTAATGTATCCATTCCTCACACCTTTCTAATTGGTGAACCATACGTTTTTTTATTGATTCTATGATAGTGTTTCCCTGTGGAAATATCTTTGTTTGTATCATTTTTTAGGTAACCCCTATATATGATATGATAGGATATGTGTCTTTCGCTTTCTCACTTACTCCAAGTTGCGTGATTACTTCTAGACTCATCTACGGTGCTGCAAATGGCATTGTTTCATTTTTTCACTAGCTCATATTCCATCTGTACAGGTAGCAGTTCTTCTTTGTCCACCCATCTGTCAGTGGCCTTTTTGGTTACTTCCATATCTTGGCTATTGTAATAGTGTGCAATGCAGATTTGCGTGGCTGTGTCCTTCCAATTCTGTCTTCTTAGTTTATAGGTCCAGGAATAGGTCTGCTGGATCATATGGTAGCTCAATGTTTACTTTTTAAAGGCACCTCTGTTCTGTTCTCCTTAGTGGCTCTTTCCAGGTTACGTCCCACTTAAAGTGGAGGGCATGTATTTCTTCCCAGCACCTTCAGGATTTATTCTTTGTACTTTTTGCTGATGATTATTCTGAGTGGTGTGAGCTGATACCTCTTTGTGGTTGAATTTGCATGTGTCTCATAATGCGTTGAAATTGAGCTTTAAGACATGATCTTTTTATTTTTCCAGCTGTGATTAGAGCTTATTTCTTCACAGTGTTTTCTTAAAGTATGTGTCACCATTTGTAATATTTTGGCCATTATCTCCCTCAAGACATTTTGAGGGCAGGTTTCATTTACAGCCCTGCAGTACTTGTTCATATGAAGTGACCATTAGCTCAGGCTTTAAACCTGCTTTTGCAGGTAACGGCCAGAGAGCGGCAGCCTTTCTACGTTTCCCATGCTGGTACTAGGGAAACAGACCTACCGGCCAGTGGTGTTCTTCGGTTATAAATTAGAGTGCAATGTGCCCGGATAAACCCACAAATGTTGATGTCTCCTTGCTTTGGTTTGTTTTTAAATTGAGTTTATATTTATTATTAGAGTAATATTCCATTGTGTACGTGGACCACTTCTTCTTGGTGCATTCCTCGGTTGATGGACATTTTCATTGCTTCCAAGTGCTGGCTATGGTAAATCTTGCTGGCGTACAGGTTTGCCAGCCTGTGACTTTTTGATTCTCATTTTCTCAAGTGATAGGCCAAGCAGTGGTTGTGATTGATTGACTGGTAGCTCAATGTTTCCCTTTTCAAAGCACCTACACTGTGTTTTCATTAGTGGCTCTTTACATGCCCCCCCTTACAACCGAAGGTACGCATTTCTCCACACTCCCTTCACGGTTTATTTTTTGCAGCATTTTTCCTAACGGCCATTCTGACTGCTGTGAGCTGATAGGTTTTTGTAATATGGGTATGCATGTCATTAAAATTTTTTAAATTCGTCATATTCCTACCCCTTTTTCTTTTCTCTTAAAAGAAAAACCCGTGAGTACAATATAGCTCTTGAACTTGTCTTCTTCGAAGCTTGCCCTCTTTTGAATTTTTTGGTCGATTTTTGACCCCAGAAATTTTCTGGAGGGCAGGTATCATTTACAGAACTGCAAGTTGGTGAAAATTTAGTGACCTTTTGCAGTGGGTTCAAAGCTGCTGTTGTGGGAAACGGCCACAAGGAGGTAGCATTTCTCCATTCCCCAATCTGGGTACTAGGGCAGCAGAGCCTTTCTGGACGTCATTGTCCTAGGTTGTAAATTAGAATGGAAATTGCCAGGAGAAATCCCCATAAGTTTATGTCTCATTACTTCTTCTTGGTTTTTAAAATTTTTTTAATCTGGGTAAAGTTTAGAATATTGTTTGTCCTAGGTGTACACAATCTGGTTCATTTGTACATTATGTATGTCTATTAATGTACAGATCCTCTTCCCATGTAAAATATTACAGTGTTCCGTCGACCTCCCTTGCTATATGTTCGGTGTTTTTGATACATGTATATAATATGTATTTGTATATGTATGGTAACACTAATGTTCATTTCTCAATTTCCCCCCTCCTTTCCTTTCAGATGAGCATAGTTTGTTTTCTAAGCCTGTGAGTGTCTTTCTCTTTGGAAATATGTTCATCTGTGTCAGTTATTAGATAATGCCATAAGTGATAATATAGGATATAGGTGTTTTGCTTTCCGACCTACTTCATGTTTTGTGATTATCTCCAGGCTCAAGTATGGTGCCTCAAAGAGCAGTGCTTCAATGTTTTCCATGGCTAATATTCCATTGTGTACATGGACCACTTCTTCTTGGTGCATTCCTCTGTCGATGGACATTTTCGTTGCTTCCAAGTGTTGCCTATGGTAAATATTGCTGGAGTGCAGGATTGCCAGCCTGTGATTTTTGATTTTCATTTTCTCAGGTGATAGACCCAGCAGTGGGTATGATTGATTGACTGGTACGGTTGCTCAATGTTTACCTTTTCAAGGCAACTCCATTGTGCTTTCATTAGTGGCTCTTACCACGTCCCCCTTAGAATCAAGGGTACGCATTTCTCCACAATCACGTCAGCATTTATTGTTGGCAGAATTTTTTTTGATGGCCATTATGACTGGTGTGAGCTGATAGGTTTTTGTAATTTGGGTTTACATGTCTGTAAAAATTCCTACAATTCTTCATTTTTCCACGGCTTTTTCTTTTCTGTTAAAAGAAAAAAGCAAAAAAGTGTGAGTATAATATACCTCTTCAAATATTCTTTTTGGAAGGTTGCACTCTAGAATTTTTTGGTCGATTTTCGACCTCAGTATTTTTTGGAGGGCAGGTGTCATTTACAGAACTGCAATTGGTGAATATTTAGTGACCTTTTGCAGTGGGTTTAAAGCTGCTGTTGTGGGAAACGGCCACAAGGATGCAGCATTTCTCCATTCCCAAATCTGGGTACTAGGGCAGCAGAGCCATTCTAGAAGTCGTTTGTCTAGGTTGTAAATTTGAATGGAATGTGCCAGGAAAACCCCCCATAAGTCTATGTCTCATTACTCCTAGTTCGTTGTTTTAATTATTTCAATTGGGGTAATGGTTAGAATGTTGCTTGTCCAAGGTGTACACACTCTGGTTCATCTACATATTCTACATACCTATTTATGTAGAGATCCTCTTCCCTTGTAAATTATTACAGTGTTCCGTAATCCTTCCTTGCTATATGGTCGGTCTTTTTGATATATGTATATAATATGTATTTGTATACATATGGTAACGCTAATCTTCATTTATCCATTCCCCCCACCTTTACTTTTAGATAAGCATAGTTCTTTTTTAATAAGTCTGTGATTGACTTTCTGTGTGGAAATATGTTCATTTGTGTCAGTTATTAGATAACGCCTATAAGTGATATCATAGGATATAGGACTTTTGCTTTCCGACTTACCTCATGTTCTGTGATTATCTCCAAGATCATCTATGGGGCCTCAAAGAGCAGTGTTTCATTGTTTTCCATGGCTAGTATTCATTGTGTACATGGACCACTTCTTCTTTATCCTTTCATCTGTAGATGGACATTTTGGTTGCTTCACTGTCTTGTCTATTGTGAATAAGGCTGCAGTGCAGCTTTTGCAGCCCGGGTCTTCTTCATTCTGGTCTTCTCAGGTGAGAGGCCCATTGGTGCGCCTGCTGGATTGACTGGTACCTCAATTTTTCCTTTTAAACGCAGCTCTTTCCTGTTCTCATTATTAGCGTTTAACCCTTTTACATCTCACCAGCAGCTAGAGGGTACACAGTTCTCTAAAACCTCTTCAGCATTTATTGTTTGTAGACTTTTTGCCAATGGTCAGTCGACTGGTGTGAGTTGAAGACTTTTTGTAGATTAGATTGCATGAGTCTAATACTTCCTGAGCCTGAGCTTTTATCCATTTTCCTTTCTTTAAAAAGAGAGTGAGTAAAACTTACCTCTTCATACTATCTTCTTGAAAATTTTGCCTGTTTTGAATTATTTTTATCCATTCCCTACCTCAGCACAATTTTGAGGGCAGGTGTCCTTTACAGCCCTGAGTCCTTGTGAATGGTAAGTGACCATTAGCTGTGGGTTAAAAGCTGCTCTTGCGGGAATCGGCCACATGGCGGCAGCATTTCTCCTTTACCAAATCTGGTTACTAGGTCAACAGAGCCTTACTGGAAGTGGTGTTCTAGGTTGTAAATTAGAATGGCATGTGAGAGGAAAACGCCCTTTAATTTATGTCTCATTACTTCTTGTTGTTATTTTTAACTTAAGTTTTATTTTTTATCACAGCAAACTTGATTACAATGTTTTGTTTGTTCTAGGTGTGCAAGATGTGGTTCTTTCACACATATACATATATCTATTCTTCTTCGGAGCCTTTTCCCATGTAGGTTATGACACAATGTTGAGTAGTCTTCTCTTGGTATTGCGTAGGTCTTTGGTGATTACATATTTCACAGGTGTTTGTATCTCTCTGTTAACCTCAATACGGTAATGTATCCATTCCTCACACCTTTCTAATTGGTGAACCATACGTTTTTTTATTGATTCTATGATAGTGTTTCCCTGTGGAAATATCTTTGTTTGTATCATTTTTTAGGTAACCCCTATATATGATATGATAGGATATGTGTCTTTCGCTTTCTCACTTACTCCAAGTTGCGTGATTACTTCTAGACTCATCTACGGTGCTGCAAATGGCATTGTTTCATTTTTTCACTAGCTCATATTCCATCTGTACAGGTAGCAGTTCTTCTTTGTCCACCCATCTGTCAGTGGCCTTTTTGGTTACTTCCATATCTTGGCTATTGTAATAGTGTGCAATGCAGATTTGCGTGGCTGTGTCCTTCCAATTCTGTCTTCTTAGTTTATAGGTCCAGGAATAGGTCTGCTGGATCATATGGTAGCTCAATGTTTACTTTTTAAAGTCACCTCTGTTCTGTTCTCCTTAGTGGCTCTTTCCAGGTTACGTCCCACTTAAAGTGGAGGGCATGTATTTCTTCCCAGCACCTTCAGGATTTATTCTTTGTACTTTTTGCTGATGATTATTCTGAGTGGTGTGAGCTGATACCTCTTTGTGGTTGAATTTGCATGTGTCTCATAATGCGTTGAAATTGAGCTTTAAGACATGATCTTTTTATTTTTCCAGCTGTGATTAGAGCTTATTTCTTCACAGTGTTTTCTTAAAGTATGTGTCACCATTTGTAATATTTTGGCCATTATCTCCCTCAAGACATTTTGAGGGCAGGTTTCATTTACAGCCCTGCAGTACTTGTTCATATGAAGTGACCATTAGCTCAGGCTTTAAACCTGCTTTTGCAGGTAACGGCCAGAGAGCGGCAGCCTTTCTACGTTTCCCATGCTGGTACTAGGGAAACAGACCTACCGGCCAGTGGTGTTCTTCGGTTATAAATTAGAGTGCAATGTGCCCGGATAAACCCACAAATGTTGATGTCTCCTTGCTTTGGTTTGTTTTTAAATTGAGTTTATATTTATTATTAGAGTAATATTCCATTGTGTACGTGGACCACTTCTTCTTGGTGCATTCCTCGGTTGATGGACATTTTCATTGCTTCCAAGTGCTGGCTATGGTAAATCTTGCTGGCGTACAGGTTTGCCAGCCTGTGACTTTTTGATTCTCATTTTCTCAAGTGATAGGCCAAGCAGTGGTTGTGATTGATTGACTGGTAGCTCAATGTTTCCCTTTTCAAAGCACCTACACTGTGTTTTCATTAGTGGCTCTTTACATGCCCCCCCTTACAACCGAAGGTACGCATTTCTCCACACTCCCTTCACGGTTTATTTTTTGCAGCATTTTTCCTAACGGCCATTCTGACTGCTGTGAGCTGATAGGTTTTTGTAATATGGGTATGCATGTCATTAAAATTTTTTAAATTCGTCATATTCCTACCCCTTTTTCTTTTCTCTTAAAAGAAAAACCCGTGAGTACAATATAGCTCTTGAACTTGTCTTCTTCGAAGCTTGCCCTCTTTTGAATTTTTTGGTCGATTTTTGACCCCAGAAATTTTCTGGAGGGCAGGTATCATTTACAGAACTGCAAGTTGGTGAAAATTTAGTGACCTTTTGCAGTGGGTTCAAAGCTGCTGTTGTGGGAAACGGCCACAAGGAGGTAGCATTTCTCCATTCCCCAATCTGGGTACTAGGGCAGCAGAGCCTTTCTGGACGTCATTGTCCTAGGTTGTAAATTAGAATGGAAATTGCCAGGAGAAATCCCCATAAGTTTATGTCTCATTACTTCTTCTTGGTTTTTAAAATTTTTTTAATCTGGGTAAAGTTTAGAATATTGTTTGTCCTAGGTGTACACAATCTGGTTCATTTGTACATTATGTATGTCTATTAATGTACAGATCCTCTTCCCATGTAAAATATTACAGTGTTCCGTCGACCTCCCTTGCTATATGTTCGGTGTTTTTGATACATGTATATAATATGTATTTGTATATGTATGGTAACACTAATGTTCATTTCTCAATTTCCCCCCTCCTTTCCTTTCAGATGAGCATAGTTTGTTTTCTAAGCCTGTGAGTGTCTTTCTCTTTGGAAATATGTTCATCTGTGTCAGTTATTAGATAATGCCATAAGTGATAATATAGGATATAGGTGTTTTGCTTTCCGACCTACTTCATGTTTTGTGATTATCTCCAGGCTCAAGTATGGTGCCTCAAAGAGCAGTGCTTCAATGTTTTCCATGGCTAATATTCCATTGTGTACATGGACCACTTCTTCTTGGTGCATTCCTCTGTCGATGGACATTTTCGTTGCTTCCAAGTGTTGCCTATGGTAAATATTGCTGGAGTGCAGGATTGCCAGCCTGTGATTTTTGATTTTCATTTTCTCAGGTGATAGACCCAGCAGTGGGTATGATTGATTGACTGGTACGGTAGCTCAATGTTTACCTTTTCAAGGCAACTCCATTGTGCTTTCATTAGTGGCTCTTACCACGTCCCCCTTAGAATCAAGGGTACGCATTTCTCCACAATCACGTCAGCATTTATTGTTGGCAGAATTTTTTTTGATGGCCATTATGACTGGTGTGAGCTGATAGGTTTTTGTAATTTGGGTTTACATGTCTGTAAAAATTCCTACAATTCTTCATTTTTCCACGGCTTTTTCTTTTCTGTTAAAAGAAAAAAGCAAAAAAGTGTGAGTATAATATACCTCTTCAAATATTCTTTTTGGAAGGTTGCACTCTAGAATTTTTTGGTCGATTTTCGACCTCAGTATTTTTTGGAGGGCTGGTGTCATTTACAGAACTGCAATTGGTGAATATTTAGTGACCTTTTGCAGTGGGTTTAAAGCTGCTGTTGTGGGAAACGGCCACAAGGATGCAGCATTTCTCCATTCCCAAATCTGGGTACTAGGGCAGCAGAGCCATTCTAGAAGTCGTTTGTCTAGGTTGTAAATTTGAATGGAATGTGCCAGGAAAACCCCCCATAAGTCTATGTCTCATTACTCCTAGTTCGTTGTTTTAATTATTTCAATTGGGGTAATGGTTAGAATGTTGCTTGTCCAAGGTGTACACACTCTGGTTCATCTACATATTCTACATACCTATTTATGTAGAGATCCTCTTCCCTTGTAAATTATTACAGTGTTCCGTAATCCTTCCTTGCTATATGGTCGGTCTTTTTGATATATGTATATAATATGTATTTGTATACATATGGTAACGCTAATCTTCATTTATCCATTCCCCCCACCTTTACTTTTAGATAAGCATAGTTCTTTTTTAATAAGTCTGTGATTGACTTTCTGTGTGGAAATATGTTCATTTGTGTCAGTTATTAGATAACGCCTATAAGTGATATCATAGGATATAGGACTTTTGCTTTCCGACTTACCTCATGTTCTGTGATTATCTCCAAGATCATCTATGGGGCCTCAAAGAGCAGTGTTTCATTGTTTTCCATGGCTAGTATTCATTGTGTACATGGACCACTTCTTCTTTATCCTTTCATCTGTAGATGGACATTTTGGTTGCTTCACTGTCTTGTCTATTGTGAATAAGGCTGCAGTGCAGCTTTTGCAGCCCGGGTCTTCTTCATTCTGGTCTTCTCAGGTGAGAGGCCCATTGGTGCGCCTGCTGGATTGACTGGTACCTCAATTTTTCCTTTTAAACGCAGCTCTTTCCTGTTCTCATTATTAGCGTTTAACCCTTTTACATCTCACCAGCAGCTAGAGGGTACACAGTTCTCTAAAACCTCTTCAGCATTTATTGTTTGTAGACTTTTTGCCAATGGTCAGTCGACTGGTGTGAGTTGAAGACTTTTTGTAGATTAGATTGCATGAGTCTAATACTTCCTGAGCCTGAGCTTTTATCCATTTTCCTTTCTTTAAAAAGAGAGTGAGTAAAACTTACCTCTTCATACTATCTTCTTGAAAATTTTGCCTGTTTTGAATTATTTTTATCCATTCCCTACCTCAGCACAATTTTGAGGGCAGGTGTCCTTTACAGCCCTGAGTCCTTGTGAATGGTAAGTGACCATTAGCTGTGGGTTAAAAGCTGCTCTTGCGGGAATCGGCCACATGGCAGCAGCATTTCTCCTTTACCAAATCTGGTTACTAGGTCAACAGAGCCTTACTGGAAGTGGTGTTCTAGGTTGTAAATTAGAATGGCATGTGAGAGGAAAACGCCCTTTAATTTATGTCTCATTACTTCTTGTTGTTATTTTTAACTTAAGTTTTATTTTTTATCACAGCAAACTTGATTACAATGTTTTGTTTGTTCTAGGTGTGCAAGATGTGGTTCTTTCACACATATACATATATCTATTCTTCTTCGGAGCCTTTTCCCATGTAGGTTATGACACAATGTTGAGTAGTCTTCTCTTGGTATTGCGTAGGTCTTTGGTGATTACATATTTCACAGGTGTTTGTATCTCTCTGTTAACCTCAATACGGTAATGTATCCATTCCTCACACCTTTCTAATTGGTGAACCATACGTTTTTTTATTGATTCTATGATAGTGTTTCCCTGTGGAAATATCTTTGTTTGTATCATTTTTTAGGTAACCCCTATATATGATATGATAGGATATGTGTCTTTCGCTTTCTCACTTACTCCAAGTTGCGTGATTACTTCTAGACTCATCTACGGTGCTGCAAATGGCATTGTTTCATTTTTTCACTAGCTCATATTCCATCTGTACAGGTAGCAGTTCTTCTTTGTCCACCCATCTGTCAGTGGCCTTTTTGGTTACTTCCATATCTTGGCTATTGTAATAGTGTGCAATGCAGATTTGCGTGGCTGTGTCCTTCCAATTCTGTCTTCTTAGTTTATAGGTCCAGGAATAGGTCTGCTGGATCATATGGTAGCTCAATGTTTACTTTTTAAAGGCACCTCTGTTCTGTTCTCCTTAGTGGCTCTTTCCAGGTTACGTCCCACTTAAAGTGGAGGGCATGTATTTCTTCCCAGCACCTTCAGGATTTATTCTTTGTACTTTTTGCTGATGATTATTCTGAGTGGTGTGAGCTGATACCTCTTTGTGGTTGAATTTGCATGTGTCTCATAATGCGTTGAAATTGAGCTTTAAGACATGATCTTTTTATTTTTCCAGCTGTGATTAGAGCTTATTTCTTCACAGTGTTTTCTTAAAGTATGTGTCACCATTTGTAATATTTTGGCCATTATCTCCCTCAAGACATTTTGAGGGCAGGTTTCATTTACAGCCCTGCAGTACTTGTTCATATGAAGTGACCATTAGCTCAGGCTTTAAACCTGCTTTTGCAGGTAACGGCCAGAGAGCGGCAGCCTTTCTACGTTTCCCATGCTGGTACTAGGGAAACAGACCTACCGGCCAGTGGTGTTCTTCGGTTATAAATTAGAGTGCAATGTGCCCGGATAAACCCACAAATGTTGATGTCTCCTTGCTTTGGTTTGTTTTTAAATTGAGTTTATATTTATTATTAGAGTAATATTCCATTGTGTACGTGGACCACTTCTTCTTGGTGCATTCCTCGGTTGATGGACATTTTCATTGCTTCCAAGTGCTGGCTATGGTAAATCTTGCTGGCGTACAGGTTTGCCAGCCTGTGACTTTTTGATTCTCATTTTCTCAAGTGATAGGCCAAGCAGTGGTTGTGATTGATTGACTGGTAGCTCAATGTTTCCCTTTTCAAAGCACCTACACTGTGTTTTCATTAGTGGCTCTTTACATGCCCCCCCTTACAACCGAAGGTACGCATTTCTCCACACTCCCTTCACGGTTTATTTTTTGCAGCATTTTTCCTAACGGCCATTCTGACTGCTGTGAGCTGATAGGTTTTTGTAATATGGGTATGCATGTCATTAAAATTTTTTAAATTCGTCATATTCCTACCCCTTTTTCTTTTCTCTTAAAAGAAAAACCCGTGAGTACAATATAGCTCTTGAACTTGTCTTCTTCGAAGCTTGCCCTCTTTTGAATTTTTTGGTCGATTTTTGACCCCAGAAATTTTCTGGAGGGCAGGTATCATTTACAGAACTGCAAGTTGGTGAAAATTTAGTGACCTTTTGCAGTGGGTTCAAAGCTGCTGTTGTGGGAAACGGCCACAAGGAGGTAGCATTTCTCCATTCCCCAATCTGGGTACTAGGGCAGCAGAGCCTTTCTGGACGTCATTGTCCTAGGTTGTAAATTAGAATGGAAATTGCCAGGAGAAATCCCCATAAGTTTATGTCTCATTACTTCTTCTTGGTTTTTAAAATTTTTTTAATCTGGGTAAAGTTTAGAATATTGTTTGTCCTAGGTGTACACAATCTGGTTCATTTGTACATTATGTATGTCTATTAATGTACAGATCCTCTTCCCATGTAAAATATTACAGTGTTCCGTCGACCTCCCTTGCTATATGTTCGGTGTTTTTGATACATGTATATAATATGTATTTGTATATGTATGGTAACACTAATGTTCATTTCTCAATTTCCCCCCTCCTTTCCTTTCAGATGAGCATAGTTTGTTTTCTAAGCCTGTGAGTGTCTTTCTCTTTGGAAATATGTTCATCTGTGTCAGTTATTAGATAATGCCATAAGTGATAATATAGGATATAGGTGTTTTGCTTTCCGACCTACTTCATGTTTTGTGATTATCTCCAGGCTCAAGTATGGTGCCTCAAAGAGCAGTGCTTCAATGTTTTCCATGGCTAATATTCCATTGTGTACATGGACCACTTCTTCTTGGTGCATTCCTCTGTCGATGGACATTTTCGTTGCTTCCAAGTGTTGCCTATGGTAAATATTGCTGGAGTGCAGGATTGCCAGCCTGTGATTTTTGATTTTCATTTTCTCAGGTGATAGACCCAGCAGTGGGTATGATTGATTGACTGGTACGGTAGCTCAATGTTTACCTTTTCAAGGCAACTCCATTGTGCTTTCATTAGTGGCTCTTACCACGTCCCCCTTAGAATCAAGGGTACGCATTTCTCCACAATCACGTCAGGATTTATTGTTGGCAGAATTTTTTTTGATGGCCATTATGACTGGTGTGAGCTGATAGGTTTTTGTAATTTGGGTTTACATGTCTGTAAAAATTCCTACAATTCTTCATTTTTCCACGGCTTTTTCTTTTCTGTTAAAAGAAAAAAGCAAAAAAGTGTGAGTATAATATACCTCTTCAAATATTCTTTTTGGAAGGTTGCACTCTAGAATTTTTTGGTCGATTTTCGACCTCAGTATTTTTTGGAGGGCTGGTGTCATTTACAGAACTGCAATTGGTGAATATTTAGTGACCTTTTGCAGTGGGTTTAAAGCTGCTGTTGTGGGAAACGGCCACAAGGATGCAGCATTTCTCCATTCCCAAATCTGGGTACTAGGGCAGCAGAGCCATTCTAGAAGTCGTTTGTCTAGGTTGTAAATTTGAATGGAATGTGCCAGGAAAACCCCCCATAAGTCTATGTCTCATTACTCCTAGTTCGTTGTTTTAATTATTTCAATTGGGGTAATGGTTAGAATGTTGCTTGTCCAAGGTGTACACACTCTGGTTCATCTACATATTCTACATACCTATTTATGTAGAGATCCTCTTCCCTTGTAAATTATTACAGTGTTCCGTAATCCTTCCTTGCTATATGGTCGGTCTTTTTGATATATGTATATAATATGTATTTGTATACATATGGTAACGCTAATCTTCATTTATCCATTCCCCCCACCTTTACTTTTAGATAAGCATAGTTCTTTTTTAATAAGTCTGTGATTGACTTTCTGTGTGGAAATATGTTCATTTGTGTCAGTTATTAGATAACGCCTATAAGTGATATCATAGGATATAGGACTTTTGCTTTCCGACTTACCTCATGTTCTGTGATTATCTCCAAGATCATCTATGGGGCCTCAAAGAGCAGTGTTTCATTGTTTTCCATGGCTAGTATTCATTGTGTACATGGACCACTTCTTCTTTATCCTTTCATCTGTAGATGGACATTTTGGTTGCTTCACTGTCTTGTCTATTGTGAATAAGGCTGCAGTGCAGCTTTTGCAGCCCGGGTCTTCTTCATTCTGGTCTTCTCAGGTGAGAGGCCCATTGGTGCGCCTGCTGGATTGACTGGTACCTCAATTTTTCCTTTTAAACGCAGCTCTTTCCTGTTCTCATTATTAGCGTTTAACCCTTTTACATCTCACCAGCAGCTAGAGGGTACACAGTTCTCTAAAACCTCTTCAGCATTTATTGTTTGTAGACTTTTTGCCAATGGTCAGTCGACTGGTGTGAGTTGAAGACTTTTTGTAGATTAGATTGCATGAGTCTAATACTTCCTGAGCCTGAGCTTTTATCCATTTTCCTTTCTTTAAAAAGAGAGTGAGTAAAACTTACCTCTTCATACTATCTTCTTGAAAATTTTGCCTGTTTTGAATTATTTTTATCCATTCCCTACCTCAGCACAATTTTGAGGGCAGGTGTCCTTTACAGCCCTGAGTCCTTGTGAATGGTAAGTGACCATTAGCTGTGGGTTAAAAGCTGCTCTTGCGGGAATCGGCCACATGGCAGCAGCATTTCTCCTTTACCAAATCTGGTTACTAGGTCAACAGAGCCTTACTGGAAGTGGTGTTCTAGGTTGTAAATTAGAATGGCATGTGAGAGGAAAACGCCCTTTAATTTATGTCTCATTACTTCTTGTTGTTATTTTTAACTTAAGTTTTATTTTTTATCACAGCAAACTTGATTACAATGTTTTGTTTGTTCTAGGTGTGCAAGATGTGGTTCTTTCACACATATACATATATCTATTCTTCTTCGGAGCCTTTTCCCATGTAGGTTATGACACAATGTTGAGTAGTCTTCTCTTGGTATTGCGTAGGTCTTTGGTGATTACATATTTCACAGGTGTTTGTATCTCTCTGTTAACCTCAATACGGTAATGTATCCATTCCTCACACCTTTCTAATTGGTGAACCATACGTTTTTTTATTGATTCTATGATAGTGTTTCCCTGTGGAAATATCTTTGTTTGTATCATTTTTTAGGTAACCCCTATATATGATATGATAGGATATGTGTCTTTCGCTTTCTCACTTACTCCAAGTTGCGTGATTACTTCTAGACTCATCTACGGTGCTGCAAATGGCATTGTTTCATTTTTTCACTAGCTCATATTCCATCTGTACAGGTAGCAGTTCTTCTTTGTCCACCCATCTGTCAGTGGCCTTTTTGGTTACTTCCATATCTTGGCTATTGTAATAGTGTGCAATGCAGATTTGCGTGGCTGTGTCCTTCCAATTCTGTCTTCTTAGTTTATAGGTCCAGGAATAGGTCTGCTGGATCATATGGTAGCTCAATGTTTACTTTTTAAAGGCACCTCTGTTCTGTTCTCCTTAGTGGCTCTTTCCAGGTTACGTCCCACTTAAAGTGGAGGGCATGTATTTCTTCCCAGCACCTTCAGGATTTATTCTTTGTACTTTTTGCTGATGATTATTCTGAGTGGTGTGAGCTGATACCTCTTTGTGGTTGAATTTGCATGTGTCTCATAATGCGTTGAAATTGAGCTTTAAGACATGATCTTTTTATTTTTCCAGCTGTGATTAGAGCTTATTTCTTCACAGTGTTTTCTTAAAGTATGTGTCACCATTTGTAATATTTTGGCCATTATCTCCCTCAAGACATTTTGAGGGCAGGTTTCATTTACAGCCCTGCAGTACTTGTTCATATGAAGTGACCATTAGCTCAGGCTTTAAACCTGCTTTTGCAGGTAACGGCCAGAGAGCGGCAGCCTTTCTACGTTTCCCATGCTGGTACTAGGGAAACAGACCTACCGGCCAGTGGTGTTCTTCGGTTATAAATTAGAGTGCAATGTGCCCGGATAAACCCACAAATGTTGATGTCTCCTTGCTTTGGTTTGTTTTTAAATTGAGTTTATATTTATTATTAGAGTAATATTCCATTGTGTACGTGGACCACTTCTTCTTGGTGCATTCCTCGGTTGATGGACATTTTCATTGCTTCCAAGTGCTGGCTATGGTAAATCTTGCTGGCGTACAGGTTTGCCAGCCTGTGACTTTTTGATTCTCATTTTCTCAAGTGATAGGCCAAGCAGTGGTTGTGATTGATTGACTGGTAGCTCAATGTTTCCCTTTTCAAAGCACCTACACTGTGTTTTCATTAGTGGCTCTTTACATGCCCCCCCTTACAACCGAAGGTACGCATTTCTCCACACTCCCTTCACGGTTTATTTTTTGCAGCATTTTTCCTAACGGCCATTCTGACTGCTGTGAGCTGATAGGTTTTTGTAATATGGGTATGCATGTCATTAAAATTTTTTAAATTCGTCATATTCCTACCCCTTTTTCTTTTCTCTTAAAAGAAAAACCCGTGAGTACAATATAGCTCTTGAACTTGTCTTCTTCGAAGCTTGCCCTCTTTTGAATTTTTTGGTCGATTTTTGACCCCAGAAATTTTCTGGAGGGCAGGTATCATTTACAGAACTGCAAGTTGGTGAAAATTTAGTGACCTTTTGCAGTGGGTTCAAAGCTGCTGTTGTGGGAAACGGCCACAAGGAGGTAGCATTTCTCCATTCCCCAATCTGGGTACTAGGGCAGCAGAGCCTTTCTGGAAGTCATTGTCCTAGGTTGTAAATTAGAATGGAAATTGCCAGGAGAAATCCCCATAAGTTTATGTCTCATTACTTCTTCTTGGTTTTGAAAATTTTTTTAATCTGGGTAAAGTTTAGAATATTGTTTGTCCTAGGTGTACACAATCTGGTTCATTTGTACATTATGTATGTCTATTAATGTACAGATCCTCTTCCCATGTAAAATATTACAGTGTTCCGTCGACCTCCCTTGCTATATGTTCGGTGTTTTTGATACATGTATATAATATGTATTTGTATATGTATGGTAACACTAATGTTCATTTCTCAATTTCCCCCCTCCTTTCCTTTCAGATGAGCATAGTTTGTTTTCTAAGCCTGTGAGTGTCTTTCTCTTTGGAAATATGTTCATCTGTGTCAGTTATTAGATAATGCCATAAGTGATAATATAGGATATAGGTGTTTTGCTTTCCGACCTACTTCATGTTTTGTGATTATCTCCAGGCTCAAGTATGGTGCCTCAAAGAGCAGTGCTTCAATGTTTTCCATGGCTAATATTCCATTGTGTACATGGACCACTTCTTCTTGGTGCATTCCTCTGTCGATGGACATTTTCGTTGCTTCCAAGTGTTGCCTATGGTAAATATTGCTGGAGTGCAGGATTGCCAGCCTGTGATTTTTGATTTTCATTTTCTCAGGTGATAGACCCAGCAGTGGGTATGATTGATTGACTGGTACGGTAGCTCAATGTTTACCTTTTCAAGGCAACTCCATTGTGCTTTCATTAGTGGCTCTTACCACGTCCCCCTTAGAATCAAGGGTACGCATTTCTCCACAATCACGTCAGCATTTATTGTTGGCAGAATTTTTTTTGATGGCCATTATGACTGGTGTGAGCTGATAGGTTTTTGTAATTTGGGTTTACATGTCTGTAAAAATTCCTACAATTCTTCATTTTTCCACGGCTTTTTCTTTTCTGTTAAAAGAAAAAAGCAAAAAAGTGTGAGTATAATATACCTCTTCAAATATTCTTTTTGGAAGGTTGCACTCTAGAATTTTTTGGTCGATTTTCGACCTCAGTATTTTTTGGAGGGCAGGTGTCATTTACAGAACTGCAATTGGTGAATATTTAGTGACCTTTTGCAGTGGGTTTAAAGCTGCTGTTGTGGGAAACGGCCACAAGGATGCAGCATTTCTCCATTCCCAAATCTGGGTACTAGGGCAGCAGAGCCATTCTAGAAGTCGTTTGTCTAGGTTGTAAATTTGAATGGAATGTGCCAGGAAAACCCCCCATAAGTCTATGTCTCATTACTCCTAGTTCGTTGTTTTAATTATTTCAATTGGGGTAATGGTTAGAATGTTGCTTGTCCAAGGTGTACACACTCTGGTTCATCTACATATTCTACATACCTATTTATGTAGAGATCCTCTTCCCTTGTAAATTATTACAGTGTTCCGTAATCCTTCCTTGCTATATGGTCGGTCTTTTTGATATATGTATATAATATGTATTTGTATACATATGGTAACGCTAATCTTCATTTATCCATTCCCCCCACCTTTACTTTTAGATAAGCATAGTTCTTTTTTAATAAGTCTGTGATTGACTTTCTGTGTGGAAATATGTTCATTTGTGTCAGTTATTAGATAACGCCTATAAGTGATATCATAGGATATAGGACTTTTGCTTTCCGACTTACCTCATGTTCTGTGATTATCTCCAAGATCATCTATGGGGCCTCAAAGAGCAGTGTTTCATTGTTTTCCATGGCTAGTATTCATTGTGTACATGGACCACTTCTTCTTTATCCTTTCATCTGTAGATGGACATTTTGGTTGCTTCACTGTCTTGTCTATTGTGAATAAGGCTGCAGTGCAGCTTTTGCAGCCCGGGTCTTCTTCATTCTGGTCTTCTCAGGTGAGAGGCCCATTGGTGCGCCTGCTGGATTGACTGGTACCTCAATTTTTCCTTTTAAACGCAGCTCTTTCCTGTTCTCATTATTAGCGTTTAACCCTTTTACATCTCACCAGCAGCTAGAGGGTACACAGTTCTCTAAAACCTCTTCAGCATTTATTGTTTGTAGACTTTTTGCCAATGGTCAGTCGACTGGTGTGAGTTGAAGACTTTTTGTAGATTAGATTGCATGAGTCTAATACTTCCTGAGCCTGAGCTTTTATCCATTTTCCTTTCTTTAAAAAGAGAGTGAGTAAAACTTACCTCTTCATACTATCTTCTTGAAAATTTTGCCTGTTTTGAATTATTTTTATCCATTCCCTACCTCAGCACAATTTTGAGGGCAGGTGTCCTTTACAGCCCTGAGTCCTTGTGAATGGTAAGTGACCATTAGCTGTGGGTTAAAAGCTGCTCTTGCGGGAATCGGCCACATGGCGGCAGCATTTCTCCTTTACCAAATCTGGTTACTAGGTCAACAGAGCCTTACTGGAAGTGGTGTTCTAGGTTGTAAATTAGAATGGCATGTGAGAGGAAAACGCCCTTTAATTTATGTCTCATTACTTCTTGTTGTTATTTTTAACTTAAGTTTTATTTTTTATCACAGCAAACTTGATTACAATGTTTTGTTTGTTCTAGGTGTGCAAGATGTGGTTCTTTCACACATATACATATATCTATTCTTCTTCGGAGCCTTTTCCCATGTAGGTTATGACACAATGTTGAGTAGTCTTCTCTTGGTATTGCGTAGGTCTTTGGTGATTACATATTTCACAGGTGTTTGTATCTCTCTGTTAACCTCAATACGGTAATGTATCCATTCCTCACACCTTTCTAATTGGTGAACCGTACGTTTTTATATTGATTCTATGATAGTGTTTCCCTGTGGAAATATCTTTGTTTGTATCATTTTTTAGGTAACCCCTATATATGATATGATAGGATATGTGTCTTTCGCTTTCTCACTTACTCCAAGTTGCGTGATTACTTCTAGACTCATCTACGGTGCTGCAAATGGCATTGTTTCATTTTTTCACTAGCTCATATTCCATCTGTACAGGTAGCAGTTCTTCTTTGTCCACCCATCTGTCAGTGGCCTTTTTGGTTACTTCCATATCTTGGCTATTGTAATAGTGTGCAATGCAGATTTGCGTGGCTGTGTCCTTCCAATTCTGTCTTCTTAGTTTATAGGTCCAGGAATAGGTCTGCTGGATCATATGGTAGCTCAATGTTTACTTTTTAAAGGCACCTCTGTTCTGTTCTCCTTAGTGGCTCTTTCCAGGTTACGTCCCACTTAAAGTGGAGGGCATGTATTTCTTCCCAGCACCTTCAGGATTTATTCTTTGTACTTTTTGCTGATGATTATTCTGAGTGGTGTGAGCTGATACCTCTTTGTGGTTGAATTTGCATGTGTCTCATAATGCGTTGAAATTGAGCTTTAAGACATGATCTTTTTATTTTTCCAGCTGTGATTAGAGCTTATTTCTTCACAGTGTTTTCTTAAAGTATGTGTCACCATTTGTAATATTTTGGCCATTATCTCCCTCAAGACATTTTGAGGGCAGGTTTCATTTACAGCCCTGCAGTACTTGTTCATATGAAGTGACCATTAGCTCAGGCTTTAAACCTGCTTTTGCAGGTAACGGCCAGAGAGCGGCAGCCTTTCTACGTTTCCCATGCTGGTACTAGGGAAACAGACCTACCGGCCAGTGGTGTTCTTCGGTTATAAATTAGAGTGCAATGTGCCCGGATAAACCCACAAATGTTGATGTCTCCTTGCTTTGGTTTGTTTTTAAATTGAGTTTATATTTATTATTAGAGTAATATTCCATTGTGTACGTGGACCACTGCTTCTTGGTGCATTCCTCGGTTGATGGACATTTTCATTGCTTCCAAGTGCTGGCTATGGTAAATCTTGCTGGCGTACAGGTTTGCCAGCCTGTGACTTTTTGATTCTCATTTTCTCAAGTGATAGGCCAAGCAGTGGTTGTGATTGATTGACTGGTAGCTCAATGTTTCCCTTTTCAAAGCACCTACACTGTGTTTTCATTAGTGGCTCTTTACATGCCCCCCCTTACAACCGAAGGTACGCATTTCTCCACACTCCCTTCACGGTTTATTTTTTGCAGCATTTTTCCTAACGGCCATTCTGACTGCTGTGAGCTGATAGGTTTTTGTAATATGGGTATGCATGTCATTAAAATTTTTTAAATTCGTCATATTCCTACCCCTTTTTCTTTTCTCTTAAAAGAAAAACCCGTGAGTACAATATAGCTCTTGAACTTGTCTTCTTCGAAGCTTGCCCTCTTTTGAATTTTTTGGTCGATTTTTGACCCCAGAAATTTTCTGGAGGGCAGGTATCATTTACAGAACTGCAAGTTGGTGAAAATTTAGTGACCTTTTGCAGTGGGTTCAAAGCTGCTGTTGTGGGAAACGGCCACAAGGAGGTAGCATTTCTCCATTCCCCAATCTGGGTACTAGGGCAGCAGAGCCTTTCTGGAAGTCATTGTCCTAGGTTGTAAATTAGAATGGAAATTGCCAGGAGAAATCCCCATAAGTTTATGTCTCATTACTTCTTCTTGGTTTTGAAAATTTTTTTAATCTGGGTAAAGTTTAGAATATTGTTTGTCCTAGGTGTACACAATCTGGTTCATTTGTACATTATGTATGTCTATTAATGTACAGATCCTCTTCCCATGTAAAATATTACAGTGTTCCGTCGACCTCCCTTGCTATATGTTCGGTGTTTTTGATACATGTATATAATATGTATTTGTATATGTATGGTAACACTAATGTTCATTTCTCAATTTCCCCCCTCCTTTCCTTTCAGATGAGCATAGTTTGTTTTCTAAGCCTGTGAGTGTCTTTCTCTTTGGAAATATGTTCATCTGTGTCAGTTATTAGATAATGCCATAAGTGATAATATAGGATATAGGTGTTTTGCTTTCCGACCTACTTCATGTTTTGTGATTATCTCCAGGCTCAAGTATGGTGCCTCAAAGAGCAGTGCTTCAATGTTTTCCATGGCTAATATTCCATTGTGTACATGGACCACTTCTTCTTGGTGCATTCCTCTGTCGATGGACATTTTCGTTGCTTCCAAGTGTTGCCTATGGTAAATATTGCTGGAGTGCAGGATTGCCAGCCTGTGATTTTTGATTTTCATTTTCTCAGGTGATAGACCCAGCAGTGGGTATGATTGATTGACTGGTACGGTAGCTCAATGTTTACCTTTTCAAGGCAACTCCATTGTGCTTTCATTAGTGGCTCTTACCACGTCCCCCTTAGAATCAAGGGTACGCATTTCTCCACAATCACGTCAGCATTTATTGTTGGCAGAATTTTTTTTGATGGCCATTATGACTGGTGTGAGCTGATAGGTTTTTGTAATTTGGGTTTACATGTCTGTAAAAATTCCTACAATTCTTCATTTTTCCACGGCTTTTTCTTTTCTGTTAAAAGAAAAAAGCAAAAAAGTGTGAGTATAATATACCTCTTCAAATATTCTTTTTGGAAGGTTGCACTCTAGAATTTTTTGGTCGATTTTCGACCTCAGTATTTTTTGGAGGGCAGGTGTCATTTACAGAACTGCAATTGGTGAATATTTAGTGACCTTTTGCAGTGGGTTTAAAGCTGCTGTTGTGGGAAACGGCCACAAGGATGCAGCATTTCTCCATTCCCAAATCTGGGTACTAGGGCAGCAGAGCCATTCTAGAAGTCGTTTGTCTAGGTTGTAAATTTGAATGGAATGTGCCAGGAAAACCCCCCATAAGTCTATGTCTCATTACTCCTAGTTCGTTGTTTTAATTATTTCAATTGGGGTAATGGTTAGAATGTTGCTTGTCCAAGGTGTACACACTCTGGTTCATCTACATATTCTACATACCTATTTATGTAGAGATCCTCTTCCCTTGTAAATTATTACAGTGTTCCGTAATCCTTCCTTGCTATATGGTCGGTCTTTTTGATATATGTATATAATATGTATTTGTATACATATGGTAACGCTAATCTTCATTTATCCATTCCCCCCACCTTTACTTTTAGATAAGCATAGTTCTTTTTTAATAAGTCTGTGATTGACTTTCTGTGTGGAAATATGTTCATTTGTGTCAGTTATTAGATAACGCCTATAAGTGATATCATAGGATATAGGACTTTTGCTTTCCGACTTACCTCATGTTCTGTGATTATCTCCAAGATCATCTATGGGGCCTCAAAGAGCAGTGTTTCATTGTTTTCCATGGCTAGTATTCATTGTGTACATGGACCACTTCTTCTTTATCCTTTCATCTGTAGATGGACATTTTGGTTGCTTCACTGTCTTGTCTATTGTGAATAAGGCTGCAGTGCAGCTTTTGCAGCCCGGGTCTTCTTCATTCTGGTCTTCTCAGGTGAGAGGCCCATTGGTGCGCCTGCTGGATTGACTGGTACCTCAATTTTTCCTTTTAAACGCAGCTCTTTCCTGTTCTCATTATTAGCGTTTAACCCTTTTACATCTCACCAGCAGCTAGAGGGTACACAGTTCTCTAAAACCTCTTCAGCATTTATTGTTTGTAGACTTTTTGCCAATGGTCAGTCGACTGGTGTGAGTTGAAGACTTTTTGTAGATTAGATTGCATGAGTCTAATACTTCCTGAGCCTGAGCTTTTATCCATTTTCCTTTCTTTAAAAAGAGAGTGAGTAAAACTTACCTCTTCATACTATCTTCTTGAAAATTTTGCCTGTTTTGAATTATTTTTATCCATTCCCTACCTCAGCACAATTTTGAGGGCAGGTGTCCTTTACAGCCCTGAGTCCTTGTGAATGGTAAGTGACCATTAGCTGTGGGTTAAAAGCTGCTCTTGCGGGAATCGGCCACATGGCGGCAGCATTTCTCCTTTACCAAATCTGGTTACTAGGTCAACAGAGCCTTACTGGAAGTGGTGTTCTAGGTTGTAAATTAGAATGGCATGTGAGAGGAAAACGCCCTTTAATTTATGTCTCATTACTTCTTGTTGTTATTTTTAACTTAAGTTTTATTTTTTATCACAGCAAACTTGATTACAATGTTTTGTTTGTTCTAGGTGTGCAAGATGTGGTTCTTTCACACATATACATATATCTATTCTTCTTCGGAGCCTTTTCCCATGTAGGTTATGACACAATGTTGAGTAGTCTTCTCTTGGTATTGCGTAGGTCTTTGGTGATTACATATTTCACAGGTGTTTGTATCTCTCTGTTAACCTCAATACGGTAATGTATCCATTCCTCACACCTTTCTAATTGGTGAACCGTACGTTTTTATATTGATTCTATGATAGTGTTTCCCTGTGGAAATATCTTTGTTTGTATCATTTTTTAGGTAACCCCTATATATGATATGATAGGATATGTGTCTTTCGCTTTCTCACTTACTCCAAGTTGCGTGATTACTTCTAGACTCATCTACGGTGCTGCAAATGGCATTGTTTCATTTTTTCACTAGCTCATATTCCATCTGTACAGGTAGCAGTTCTTCTTTGTCCACCCATCTGTCAGTGGCCTTTTTGGTTACTTCCATATCTTGGCTATTGTAATAGTGTGCAATGCAGATTTGCGTGGCTGTGTCCTTCCAATTCTGTCTTCTTAGTTTATAGGTCCAGGAATAGGTCTGCTGGATCATATGGTAGCTCAATGTTTACTTTTTAAAGACACCTCTGTTCTGTTCTCCTTAGTGGCTCTTTCCAGGTTACGTCCCACTTAAAGTGGAGGGCATGTATTTCTTCCCAGCACCTTCAGGATTTATTCTTTGTACTTTTTGCTGATGATTATTCTGAGTGGTGTGAGCTGATACCTCTTTGTGGTTGAATTTGCATGTGTCTCATAATGCGTTGAAATTGAGCTTTAAGACATGATCTTTTTATTTTTCCAGCTGTGATTAGAGCTTATTTCTTCACAGTGTTTTCTTAAAGTATGTGTCACCATTTGTAATATTTTGGCCATTATCTCCCTCAAGACATTTTGAGGGCAGGTTTCATTTACAGCCCTGCAGTACTTGTTCATATGAAGTGACCATTAGCTCAGGCTTTAAACCTGCTTTTGCAGGTAACGGCCAGAGAGCGGCAGCCTTTCTACGTTTCCCATGCTGGTACTAGGGAAACAGACCTACCGGCCAGTGGTGTTCTTCGGTTATAAATTAGAGTGCAATGTGCCCGGATAAACCCACAAATGTTGATGTCTCCTTGCTTTGGTTTGTTTTTAAATTGAGTTTATATTTATTATTAGAGTAATATTCCATTGTGTACGTGGACCACTGCTTCTTGGTGCATTCCTCGGTTGATGGACATTTTCATTGCTTCCAAGTGCTGGCTATGGTAAATCTTGCTGGCGTACAGGTTTGCCAGCCTGTGACTTTTTGATTCTCATTTTCTCAAGTGATAGGCCAAGCAGTGGTTGTGATTGATTGACTGGTAGCTCAATGTTTCCCTTTTCAAAGCACCTACACTGTGTTTTCATTAGTGGCTCTTTACATGCCCCCCCTTACAACCGAAGGTACGCATTTCTCCACACTCCCTTCACGGTTTATTTTTTGCAGCATTTTTCCTAACGGCCATTCTGACTGCTGTGAGCTGATAGGTTTTTGTAATATGGGTATGCATGTCATTAAAATTTTTTAAATTCGTCATATTCCTACCCCTTTTTCTTTTCTCTTAAAAGAAAAACCCGTGAGTACAATATAGCTCTTGAACTTGTCTTCTTCGAAGCTTGCCCTCTTTTGAATTTTTTGGTCGATTTTTGACCCCAGAAATTTTCTGGAGGGCAGGTATCATTTACAGAACTGCAAGTTGGTGAAAATTTAGTGACCTTTTGCAGTGGGTTCAAAGCTGCTGTTGTGGGAAACGGCCACAAGGAGGTAGCATTTCTCCATTCCCCAATCTGGGTACTAGGGCAGCAGAGCCTTTCTGGAAGTCATTGTCCTAGGTTGTAAATTAGAATGGAAATTGCCAGGAGAAATCCCCATAAGTTTATGTCTCATTACTTCTTCTTGGTTTTGAAAATTTTTTTAATCTGGGTAAAGTTTAGAATATTGTTTGTCCTAGGTGTACACAATCTGGTTCATTTGTACATTATGTATGTCTATTAATGTACAGATCCTCTTCCCATGTAAAATATTACAGTGTTCCGTCGACCTCCCTTGCTATATGTTCGGTGTTTTTGATACATGTATATAATATGTATTTGTATATGTATGGTAACACTAATGTTCATTTCTCAATTTCCCCCCTCCTTTCCTTTCAGATGAGCATAGTTTGTTTTCTAAGCCTGTGAGTGTCTTTCTCTTTGGAAATATGTTCATCTGTGTCAGTTATTAGATAATGCCATAAGTGATAATATAGGATATAGGTGTTTTGCTTTCCGACCTACTTCATGTTTTGTGATTATCTCCAGGCTCAAGTATGGTGCCTCAAAGAGCAGTGCTTCAATGTTTTCCATGGCTAATATTCCATTGTGTACATGGACCACTTCTTCTTGGTGCATTCCTCTGTCGATGGACATTTTCGTTGCTTCCAAGTGTTGCCTATGGTAAATATTGCTGGAGTGCAGGATTGCCAGCCTGTGATTTTTGATTTTCATTTTCTCAGGTGATAGACCCAGCAGTGGGTATGATTGATTGACTGGTACGGTAGCTCAATGTTTACCTTTTCAAGGCAACTCCATTGTGCTTTCATTAGTGGCTCTTACCACGTCCCCCTTAGAATCAAGGGTACGCATTTCTCCACAATCACGTCAGCATTTATTGTTGGCAGAATTTTTTTGATGGCCATTATGACTGGTGTGAGCTGATAGGTTTTTGTAATTTGGGTTTACATGTCTGTAAAAATTCCTACAATTCTTCATTTTTCCACGGCTTTTTCTTTTCTGTTAAAAGAAAAAAGCAAAAAAGTGTGAGTATAATATACCTCTTCAAATATTCTTTTTGGAAGGTTGCACTCTAGAATTTTTTGGTCGATTTTCGACCTCAGTATTTTTTGGAGGGCAGGTATCATTTACAGAACTGCAATTGGTGAATATTTAGTGACCTTTTGCAGTGGGTTTAAAGCTGCTGTTGTGGGAAACGGCCACAAGGATGCAGCATTTCTCCATTCCCAAATCTGGGTACTAGGGCAGCAGAGCCATTCTACAAGTCGTTTGTCTAGGTTGTAAATTTGAATGGAATGTGCCAGGAAAACCCCCCATAAGTCTATGTCTCATTACTCCTAGTTCGTTGTTTTAATTATTTCAATTGGGGTAATGGTTAGAATGTTGCTTGTCCAAGGTGTACACACTCTGGTTCATCTACATATTCTACATACCTATTTATGTAGAGATCCTCTTCCCTTGTAAATTATTACAGTGTTCCGTAATCCTTCCTTGCTATATGGTCGGTCTTTTTGATATATGTATATAATATGTATTTGTATACATATGGTAACGCTAATCTTCATTTATCCATTCCCCCCACCTTTACTTTTAGATAAGCATAGTTCTTTTTTAATAAGTCTGTGATTGACTTTCTGTGTGGAAATATGTTCATTTGTGTCAGTTATTAGATAACGCCTATAAGTGATATCATAGGATATAGGACTTTTGCTTTCCGACTTACCTCATGTTCTGTGATTATCTCCAAGATCATCTATGGGGCCTCAAAGAGCAGTGTTTCATTGTTTTCCATGGCTAGTATTCATTGTGTACATGGACCACTTCTTCTTTATCCTTTCATCTGTAGATGGACATTTTGGTTGCTTCACTGTCTTGTCTATTGTGAATAAGGCTGCAGTGCAGCTTTTGCAGCCCGGGTCTTCTTCATTCTGGTCTTCTCAGGTGAGAGGCCCATTGGTGTGCCTGCTGGATTGACTGGTACCTCAATTTTTCCTTTTAAACGCAGCTCTTTCCTGTTCTCATTATTAGCGTTTAACCCTTTTACATCTCACCAGCAGCTAGAGGGTACACAGTTCTCTAAAACCTCTTCAGCATTTATTGTTTGTAGACTTTTTGCCAATGGTCAGTCGACTGGTGTGAGTTGAAGACTTTTTGTAGATTAGATTGCATGAGTCTAATACTTCCTGAGGCTGAGCTTTTATCCATTTTCCTTTCTTTAAAAAGAGAGTGAGTAAAACTTACCTCTTCATACTATCTTCTTGAAAATTTTGCCTGTTTTGAATTATTTTTATCCATTCCCTACCTCAGCACAATTTTGAGGGCAGGTGTCCTTTACAGCCCTGAGTCCTTGTGAATGGTAAGTGACCATTAGCTGTGGGTTAAAAGCTGCTCTTGCGGGAATCGGCCACATGGCGGCAGCATTTCTCCTTTACCAAATCTGGTTACTAGGTCAACAGAGCCTTACTGGAAGTGGTGTTCTAGGTTGTAAATTAGAATGGCATGTGAGAGGAAAACGCCCTTTAATTTATGTCTCATTACTTCTTGTTGTTATTTTTAACTTAAGTTTTATTTTTTATCACAGCAAACTTGATTACAATGTTTTGTTTGTTCTAGGTGTGCATGATGTGGTTCTTTCACACATATACATATATCTATTCTTCTTCGGAGCCTTTTCCCATGTAGGTTATGACACAATGTTGAGTAGTCTTCTCTTGGTATTGCGTAGGTCTTTGGTGATTACATATTTCACAGGTGTTTGTATCTCTCTGTTAACCTCAATACGGTAATGTATCCATTCCTCACACCTTTCTAATTGGTGAACCGTACGTTTTTTTATTGATTCTATGATAGTGTTTCCCTGTGGAAATATCTTTGTTTGTATCATTTTTTAGGTAACCCCTATATATGATATGATAGGATATGTGTCTTTCGCTTTCTCACTTACTCCAAGTTGCGTGATTACTTCTAGACTCATCTACGGTGCTGCAAATGGCATTGTTTCATTTTTTCACTAGCTCATATTCCATCTGTACAGGTAGCAGTTCTTCTTTGTCCACCCATCTGTCAGTGGCCTTTTTGGTTACTTCCATATCTTGGCTATTGTAATAGTGTGCAATGCAGATTTGCGTGGCTGTGTCCTTCCAATTCTGTCTTCTTAGTTTATAGGTCCAGGAATAGGTCTGCTGGATCATATGGTAGCTCAATGTTTACTTTTTAAAGGCACCTCTGTTCTGTTCTCCTTAGTGGCTCTTTCCAGGTTACGTCCCACTTAAAGTGGAGGGCATGTATTTCTTCCCAGCACCTTCAGGATTTATTCTTTGTACTTTTTGCTGATGATTATTCTGAGTGGTGTGAGCTGATACCTCTTTGTGGTTGAATTTGCATGTGTCTCATAATGCGTTGAAATTGAGCTTTAAGACATGATCTTTTTATTTTTCCAGCTGTGATTAGAGCTTATTTCTTCACAGTGTTTTCTTAAAGTATGTGTCACCATTTGTAATATTTTGGCCATTATCTCCCTCAAGACATTTTGAGGGCAGGTTTCATTTACAGCCCTGCAGTACTTGTTCATATGAAGTGACCATTAGCTCAGGCTTTAAACCTGCTTTTGCAGGTAACGGCCAGAGAGCGGCAGCCTTTCTACGTTTCCCATGCTGGTACTAGGGAAACAGACCTACCGGCCAGTGGTGTTCTTCGGTTATAAATTAGAGTGCAATGTGCCCGGATAAACCCACAAATGTTGATGTCTCCTTGCTTTGGTTTGTTTTTAAATTGAGTTTATATTTATTATTAGAGTAATATTCCATTGTGTACGTGGACCACTTCTTCTTGGTGCATTCCTCGGTTGATGGACATTTTCATTGCTTCCAAGTGCTGGCTATGGTAAATCTTGCTGGCGTACAGGTTTGCCAGCCTGTGACTTTTTGATTCTCATTTTCTCAAGTGATAGGCCAAGCAGTGGTTGTGATTGATTGACTGGTAGCTCAATGTTTCCCTTTTCAAAGCACCTACACTGTGTTTTCATTAGTGGCTCTTTACATGCCCCCCCTTACAACCGAAGGTACGCATTTCTCCACACTCCCTTCACGGTTTATTTTTTGCAGCATTTTTCCTAACGGCCATTCTGACTGCTGTGAGCTGATAGGTTTTTGTAATATGGGTATGCATGTCATTAAAATTTTTTAAATTCGTCATATTCCTACCCCTTTTTCTTTTCTCTTAAAAGAAAAACCCGTGAGTACAATATAGCTCTTGAACTTGTCTTCTTCGAAGCTTGCCCTCTTTTGAATTTTTTGGTCGATTTTTGACCCCAGAAATTTTCTGGAGGGCAGGTATCATTTACAGAACTGCAAGTTGGTGAAAATTTAGTGACCTTTTGCAGTGGGTTCAAAGCTGCTGTTGTGGGAAACGGCCACAAGGAGGTAGCATTTCTCCATTCCCCAATCTGGGTACTAGGGCAGCAGAGCCTTTCTGGAAGTCATTGTCCTAGGTTGTAAATTAGAATGGAAATTGCCAGGAGAAATCCCCATAAGTTTATGTCTCATTACTTCTTCTTGGTTTTGAAAATTTTTTTAATCTGGGTAAAGTTTAGAATATTGTTTGTCCTAGGTGTACACAATCTGGTTCATTTGTACATTATGTATGTCTATTAATGTACAGATCCTCTTCCCATGTAAAATATTACAGTGTTCCGTCGACCTCCCTTGCTATATGTTCGGTGTTTTTGATACATGTATATAATATGTATTTGTATATGTATGGTAACACTAATGTTCATTTCTCAATTTCCCCCCTCCTTTCCTTTCAGATGAGCATAGTTTGTTTTCTAAGCCTGTGAGTGTCTTTCTCTTTGGAAATATGTTCATCTGTGTCACTTATTAGATAATGCCATAAGTGATAATATAGGATATAGGTGTTTTGCTTTCCGACCTACTTCATGTTTTGTGATTATCTCCAGGCTCAAGTATGGTGCCTCAAAGAGCAGTGCTTCAATGTTTTCCATGGCTAATATTCCATTGTGTACATGGACCACTTCTTCTTGGTGCATTCCTCTGTCGATGGACATTTTCGTTGCTTCCAAGTGTTGCCTATGGTAAATATTGCTGGAGTGCAGGATTGCCAGCCTGTGATTTTTGATTTTCATTTTCTCAGGTGATAGACCCAGCAGTGGGTATGATTGATTGACTGGTACGGTAGCTCAACGTTTACCTTTTCAAGGCAACTCCATTGTGCTTTCATTAGTGGCTCTTACCACGTCCCCCTTAGAATCAAGGGTACGCATTTCTCCACAATCACATCAGCATTTATTGTTGGCAGAATTTTTTTTGATGGCCATTATGACTGGTGTGAGCTGATAGGTTTTTGTAATTTGGGTTTACATGTCTGTAAAAATTCCTACAATTCTTCATTTTTCCACGGCTTTTTCTTTTCTGTTAAAAGAAAAAAGCAAAAAAGTGTGAGTATAATATACCTCTTCAAATATTCTTTTTGGAAGGTTGCACTCTAGAATTTTTTGGTCGATTTTCGACCTCAGTATTTTTTGGAGGGCAGGTGTCATTTACAGAACTGCAATTGGTGAATATTTAGTGACCTTTTGCAGTGGGTTTAAAGCTGCTGTTGTGGGAAACGGCCACAAGGATGCAGCATTTCTCCATTCCCAAATCTGGGTACTAGGGCAGCAGAGCCATTCTAGAAGTCGTTTGTCTAGGTTGTAAATTTGAATGGAATGTGCCAGGAAAACCCCCCATAAGTCTATGTCTCATTACTCCTAGTTCGTTGTTTTAATTTTTTCAATTGGGGTAATGGTTAGAATGTTGCTTGTCCAAGGTGTACACACTCTGGTTCATCTACATATTCTACATACCTATTTATGTAGAGATCCTCTTCCCTTGTAAATTATTACAGTGTTCCGTAATCCTTCCTTGCTATATGGTCGGTCTTTTTGATATACGTATATAATATGTATTTGTATACATATGGTAACGCTAATCTTCATTTATCCATTCCCCCCACCTTTACTTTTAGATAAGCATAGTTCTTTTTTAATAAGTCTGTGATTGACTTTCTGTGTGGAAATATGTTCATTTGTGTCAGTTATTAGATAACGCCTATAAGTGATATCATAGGATATAGGACTTTTGCTTTCCGACTTACCTCATGTTCTGTGATTATCTCCAAGATCATCTATGGGGCCTCAAAGAGCAGTGTTTCATTGTTTTCCATGGCTAGTATTCATTGTGTACATGGACCACTTCTTCTTTATCCTTTCATCTGTAGATGGACATTTTGGTTGCTTCACTGTCTTGTCTATTGTGAATAAGGCTGCAGTGCAGCTTTTGCAGCCCGGGTCTTCTTCATTCTGGTCTTCTCAGGTGAGAGGCCCATTGGTGCGCCTGCTGGATTGACTGGTACCTCAATTTTTCCTTTTAAACGCAGCTCTTTCCTGTTCTCATTATTAGCGTTTAACCCTTTTACATCTCACCAGCAGCTAGAGGGTACACAGTTCTCTAAAACCTCTTCAGCATTTATTGTTTGTAGACTTTTTGCCAATGGTCAGTCGACTGGTGTGAGTTGAAGACTTTTTGTAGATTAGATTGCATGAGTCTAATACTTCCTGAGGCTGAGCTTTTATCCATTTTCCTTTCTTTAAAAAGAGAGTGAGTAAAACTTACCTCTTCATACTATCTTCTTGAAAATTTTGCCTGTTTTGAATTATTTTTATCCATTCCCTACCTCAGCACAATTTTGAGGGCAGGTGTCCTTTACAGCCCTGAGTCCTTGTGAATGGTAAGTGACCATTAGCTGTGGGTTAAAAGCTGCTCTTGCGGGAATCGGCCACATGGCGGCAGCATTTCTCCTTTACCAAATCTGGTTACTAGGTCAACAGAGCCTTACTGGAAGTGGTGTTCTAGGTTGTAAATTAGAATGGCATGTGAGAGGAAAACGCCCTTTAATTTATGTCTCATTACTTCTTGTTGTTATTTTTAACTTAAGTTTTATTTTTTATCACAGCAAACTTGATTACAATGTTTTGTTTGTTCTAGGTGTGCAAGATGTGGTTCTTTCACACATATACATATATCTATTCTTCTTCGGAGCCTTTTCCCATGTAGGTTATGACACAATGTTGAGTAGTCTTCTCTTGGTATTGCGTAGGTCTTTGGTGATTACATATTTCACAGGTGTTTGTATCTCTCTGTTAACCTGAATACGGTAATGTATCCATTCCTCACACCTTTCTAATTGGAGAACCATACGTTTTTTTATTGATTCTATGATAGTGTTTCCCTGTGGAAATATCTTTGTTTGTATCATTTTTTAGGTAACCCCTATATATGATATGATAGGATATGTGTCTTTCGCTTTCTCACTTACTCCAAGTTGCGTGATTACTTCTAGACTCATCTACGGTGCTGCAAATGGCATTGTTTCATTTTTTCACTAGCTCATATTCCATCTGTACAGGTAGCAGTTCTTCTTTGTCCACCCATCTGTCAGTGGCCTTTTTGGTTACTTCCATATCTTGGCTATTGTAATAGTGTGCAATGCAGATTTGCGTGGCTGTGTCCTTCCAATTCTGTCTTCTTAGTTTATAGGTCCAGGAATAGGTCTGCTGGATCATATGGTAGCTCAATGTTTACTTTTTAAAGGCACCTCTGTTCTGTTCTCCTTAGTGGCTCTTTCCAGGTTACGTCCCACTTAAAGTGGAGGGCATGTATTTCTTCCCAGCACCTTCAGGATTTATTCTTTGTACTTTTTGCTGATGATTATTCTGAGTGGTGTGAGCTGATACCTCTTTGTGGTTGAATTTGCATGTGTCTCATAATGCGTTGAAATTGAGCTTTAAGACATGATCTTTTTATTTTTCCAGCTGTGATTAGAGCTTATTTCTTCACAGTGTTTTCTTAAAGTATGTGTCACCATTTGTAATATTTTGGCCATTATCTCCCTCAAGACATTTTGAGGGCAGGTTTCATTTACAGCCCTGCAGTACTTGTTCATATGAAGTGACCATTAGCTCAGGCTTTAAACCTGCTTTTGCAGGTAACGGCCAGAGAGCGGCAGCCTTTCTACGTTTCCCATGCTGGTACTAGGGAAACAGACCTACCGGCCAGTGGTGTTCTTCGGTTATAAATTAGAGTGCAATGTGCCCGGATAAACCCACAAATGTTGATGTCTCCTTGCTTTGGTTTGTTTTTAAATTGAGTTTATATTTATTATTAGAGTAATATTCCATTGTGTACGTGGACCACTTCTTCTTGGTGCATTCCTCGGTTGATGGACATTTTCATTGCTTCCAAGTGCTGGCTATGGTAAATCTTGCTGGCGTACAGGTTTGCCAGCCTGTGACTTTTTGATTCTCATTTTCTCAAGTGATAGGCCAAGCAGTGGTTGTGATTGATTGACTGGTAGCTCAATGTTTCCCTTTTCAAAGCACCTACACTGTGTTTTCATTAGTGGCTCTTTACATGCCCCCCCTTACAACCGAAGGTACGCATTTCTCCACACTCCCTTCACGGTTTATTTTTTGCAGCATTTTTCCTAACGGCCATTCTGACTGCTGTGAGCTGATAGGTTTTTGTAATATGGGTATGCATGTCATTAAAATTTTTTAAATTCGTCATATTCCTACCCCTTTTTCTTTTCTCTTAAAAGAAAAACCCGTGAGTACAATATAGCTCTTGAACTTGTCTTCTTCGAAGCTTGCCCTCTTTTGAATTTTTTGGTCGATTTTTGACCCCAGAAATTTTCTGGAGGGCAGGTATCATTTACAGAACTGCAAGTTGGTGAAAATTTAGTGACGTTTTGCAGTGGGTTCAAAGCTGCTGTTGTGGGAAACGGCCACAAGGAGGTAGCATTTCTCCATTCCCCAATCTGGGTACTAGGGCAGCAGAGCCTTTCTGGAAGTCATTGTCCTAGGTTGTAAATTAGAATGGAAATTGCCAGGAGAAATCCCCATAAGTTTATGTCTCATTACTTCTTCTTGGTTTTGAAAATTTTTTTAATCTGGGTAATGTTTAGAATATTGTTTGTCCTAGGTGTACACAATCTGGTTCATTTGTACATTATGTATGTCTATTAATGTACAGATCCTCTTCCCATGTAAAATATTACAGTGTTCCGTCGACCTCCCTTGCTATATGTTCGGTGTTTTTGATACATGTATATAATATGTATTTGTATATGTATGGTAACACTAATGTTCATTTCTCAATTTCCCCCCTCCTTTCCTTTCAGATGAGCATAGTTTGTTTTCTAAGCCTGTGAGTGTCTTTCTCTTTGGAAATATGTTCATCTGTGTCACTTATTAGATAATGCCATAAGTGATAATATAGGATATAGGTGTTTTGCTTTCCGACCTACTTCATGTTTTGTGATTATCTCCAGGCTCAAGTATGGTGCCTCAAAGAGCAGTGCTTCAATGTTTTCCATGGCTAATATTCCATTGTGTACATGGACCACTTCTTCTTGGTGCATTCCTCTGTCGATGGACATTTTCGTTGCTTCCAAGTGTTGCCTATGGTAAATATTGCTGGAGTGCAGGATTGCCAGCCTGTGATTTTTGATTTTCATTTTCTCAGGTGATAGACCCAGCAGTGGGTATGATTGATTGACTGGTACGGTAGCTCAACGTTTACCTTTTCAAGGCAACTCCATTGTGCTTTCATTAGTGGCTCTTACCACGTCCCCCTTAGAATCAAGGGTACGCATTTCTCCACAATCACGTCAGCATTTATTGTTGGCAGAATTTTTTTTGATGGCCATTATGACTGGTGTGAGCTGATAGGTTTTTGTAATTTGGGTTTACATGTCTGTAAAAATTCCTACAATTCTTCATTTTTCCACGGCTTTTTCTTTTCTGTTAAAAGAAAAAAGCAAAAAAGTGTGAGTATAATATACCTCTTCAAATATTCTTTTTGGAAGGTTGCACTCTAGAATTTTTTGGTCGATTTTCGACCTCAGTATTTTTTGGAGGGCAGGTGTCATTTACAGAACTGCAATTGGTGAATATTTAGTGACCTTTTGCAGTGGGTTTAAAGCTGCTGTTGTGGGAAACGGCCACAAGGATGCAGCATTTCTCCATTCCCAAATCTGGGTACTAGGGCAGCAGAGCCATTCTAGAAGTCGTTTGTCTAGGTTGTAAATTTGAATGGAATGTGCCAGGAAAACCCCCCATAAGTCTATGTCTCATTACTCCTAGTTCGTTGTTTTAATTTTTTCAATTGGGGTAATGGTTAGAATGTTGCTTGTCCAAGGTGTACACACTCTGGTTCATCTACATATTCTACATACCTATTTATGTAGAGATCCTCTTCCCTTGTAAATTATTACAGTGTTCCGTAATCCTTCCTTGCTATATAGTCGGTCTTTTTGATATACGTATATAATATGTATTTGTATACATATGGTAACGCTAATCTTCATTTATCCATTCCCCCCACCTTTACTTTTAGATAAGCATAGTTCTTTTTTAATAAGTCTGTGATTGACTTTCTGTGTGGAAATATGTTCATTTGTGTCAGTTATTAGATAACGCCTATAAGTGATATCATAGGATATAGGACTTTTGCTTTCCGACTTACCTCATGTTCTGTGATTATCTCCAAGATCATCTATGGGGCCTCAAAGAGCAGTGTTTCATTGTTTTCCATGGCTAGTATTCATTGTGTACATGGACCACTTCTTCTTTATCCTTTCATCTGTAGATGGACATTTTGGTTGCTTCACTGTCTTGTCTATTGTGAATAAGGCTGCAGTGCAGCTTTTGCAGCCCGGGTCTTCTTCATTCTGGTCTTCTCAGGTGAGAGGCCCATTGGTGCGCCTGCTGGATTGACTGGTACCTCAATTTTTCCTTTTAAACGCAGCTCTTTCCTGTTCTCATTATTAGCGTTTAACCCTTTTACATCTCACCAGCAGCTAGAGGGTACACAGTTCTCTAAAACCTCTTCAGCATTTATTGTTTGTAGACTTTTTGCCAATGGTCAGTCGACTGGTGTGAGTTGAAGACTTTTTGTAGATTAGATTGCATGAGTCTAATACTTCCTGAGGCTGAGCTTTTATCCATTTTCCTTTCTTTAAAAAGAGAGTGAGTACAACTTACCTCTTCATACTATCTTCTTGAAAATTTTGCCTGTTTTGAATTATTTTTATCCATTCCCTACCTCAGCACAATTTTGAGGGCAGGTGTCCTTTACAGCCCTGAGTCCTTGTGAATGGTAAGTGACCATTAGCTGTGGGTTAAAAGCTGCTCTTGCGGGAATCGGCCACATGGCGGCAGCATTTCTCCTTTACCAAATCTGGTTACTAGGTCAACAGAGCCTTACTGGAAGTGGTGTTCTAGGTTGTAAATTAGAATGGCATGTGAGAGGAAAACGCCCTTTAATTTATGTCTCATTACTTCTTGTTGTTATTTTTAACTTAAGTTTTATTTTTTATCACAGCAAACTTGATTACAATGTTTTGTTTGTTCTAGGTGTGCAAGATGTGGTTCTTTCACACATATACATATATCTATTCTTCTTCGGAGCCTTTTCCCATGTAGGTTATGACACAATGTTGAGTAGTCTTCTCTTGGTATTGCGTAGGTCTTTGGTGATTACATATTTCACAGGTGTTTGTATCTCTCTGTTAACCTCAATACGGTAATGTATCCATTCCTCACACCTTTCTAATTGGTGAACCATACGTTTTTTTATTGATTCTATGATAGTGTTTCCCTGTGGAAATATCTTTGTTTGTATCATTTTTTAGGTAACCCCTATATATGATATGATAGGATATGTGTCTTTCGCTTTCTCACTTACTCCAAGTTGCGTGATTACTTCTAGACTCATCTACGGTGCTGCAAATGGCATTGTTTCATTTTTTCACTAGCTCATATTCCATCTGTACAGGTAGCAGTTCTTCTTTGTCCACCCATCTGTCAGTGGCCTTTTTGGTTACTTCCATATCTTGGCTATTGTAATAGTGTGCAATGCAGATTTGCGTGGCTGTGTCCTTCCAATTCTGTCTTCTTAGTTTATAGGTCCAGGAATAGGTCTGCTGGATCATATGGTAGCTCAATGTTTACTTTTTAAAGGCACCTCTGTTCTGTTCTCCTTAGTGGCTCTTTCCAGGTTACGTCCCACTTAAAGTGGAGGGCATGTATTTCTTCCCAGCACCTTCAGGATTTATTCTTTGTACTTTTTGCTGATGATTATTCTGAGTGGCGTGAGCTGATACCTCTTTGTGGTTGAATTTGCATGTGTCTCATAATGCGTTGAAATTGAGCTTTAAGACATGATCTTTTTATTTTTCCAGCTGTGATTAGAGCTTATTTCTTCACAGTGTTTTCTTAAAGTATGTGTCACCATTTGTAATATTTTGGCCATTATCTCCCTCAAGACATTTTGAGGGCAGGTTTCATTTACAGCCCTGCAGTACTTGTTCATATGAAGTGACCATTAGCTCAGGCTTTAAACCTGCTTTTGCAGGTAACGGCCAGAGAGCGGCAGCCTTTCTACGTTTCCCATGCTGGTACTAGGGAAACAGACCTACCAGCCAGTGGTGTTCTTCGGTTATAAATTAGAGTGCAATGTGCCCGGATAAACCCACAAATGTTGATGTCTCCTTGCTTTGGTTTGTTTTTAAATTGAGTTTATATTTATTATTAGAGTAATATTCCATTGTGTACGTGGACCACTTCTTCTTGGTGCATTCCTCGGTTGATGGACATTTTCATTGCTTCCAAGTGCTGGCTATGGTAAATCTTGCTGGCGTACAGGTTTGCCAGCCTGTGACTTTTTGATTCTCATTTTCTCAAGTGATAGGCCAAGCAGTGGTTGTGATTGATTGACTGGTAGCTCAATGTTTCCCTTTTCAAAGCACCTACACTGTGTTTTCATTAGTGGCTCTTTACATGCCCCCGCTTACAACCGAAGGTACGCATTTCTCCACACTCCCTTCACGGTTTATTTTTTGCAGCATTTTTCCTAACGGCCATTCTGACTGCTGTGAGCTGATAGGTTTTTGTAATATGGGTATGCATGTCATTAAAATTTTTTAAATTCGTCATATTCCTACCCCTTTTTCTTTTCTCTTAAAAGAAAAACCCGTGAGTACAATATAGCTCTTGAACTTGTCTTCTTCGAAGCTTGCCCTCTTTTGAATTTTTTGGTCGATTTTTGACCCCAGAAATTTTCTGGAGGGCAGGTATCATTTACAGAACTGCAAGTTGGTGAAAATTTAGTGACGTTTTGCAGTGGGTTCAAAGCTGCTGTTGTGGGAAACGGCCACAAGGAGGTAGCATTTCTCCATTCCCCAATCTGGGTACTAGGGCAGCAGAGCCTTTCTGGAAGTCATTGTCCTAGGTTGTAAATTAGAATGGAAATTGCCAGGAGAAATCCCCATAAGTTTATGTCTCATTACTTCTTCTTGGTTTTGAAAATTTTTTTAATCTGGGTAAAGTTTAGAATATTGTTTGTCCTAGGTGTACACAATCTGGTTCATTTGTACATTATGTATGTCTATTAATGTACAGATCCTCTTCCCATGTAAAATATTACAGTGTTCCGTCGACCTCCCTTGCTATATGTTCGGTGTTTTTGATACATGTATATAATATGTATTTGTATATGTATGGTAACACTAATGTTCATTTCTCAATTTCCCCCCTCCTTTCCTTTCAGATGAGCATAGTTTGTTTTCTAAGCCTGTGAGTGTCTTTCTCTTTGGAAATATGTTCATCTGTGTCAGTTATTAGATAATGCCATAAGTGATAATATAGGATATAGGTGTTTTGCTTTCCGACCTACTTCATGTTTTGTGATTATCTCCAGGCTCAAGTATGGTGCCTCAAAGAGCAGTGCTTCAATGTTTTCCATGGCTAATATTCCATTGTGTACATGGACCACTTCTTCTTGGTGCATTCCTCTGTCGATGGACATTTTCGTTGCTTCCAAGTGTTGCCTATGGTAAATATTGCTGGAGTGCAGGATTGCCAGCCTGTGATTTTTGATTTTCATTTTCTCAGGTGATAGACCCAGCAGTGGGTATGATTGATTGACTGGTACGGTAGCTCAACGTTTACCTTTTCAAGGCAACTCCATTGTGCTTTCATTAGTGGCTCTTACCACGTCCCCCTTAGAATCAAGGGTACGCATTTCTCCACAATCACGTCAGCATTTATTGTTGGCAGAATTTTTTTTGATGGCCATTATGACTGGTGTGAGCTGATAGGTTTTTGTAATTTGGGTTTACATGTCTGTAAAAATTCCTACAATTCTTCATTTTTCCACGGCTTTTTCTTTTCTGTTAAAAGAAAAAAGCAAAAAAGTGTGAGTATAATATACCTCTTCAAATATTCTTTTTGGAAGGTTGCACTCTAGAATTTTTTGGTCGATTTTCGACCTCAGTATTTTTTGGAGGGCAGGTGTCATTTACAGAACTGCAATTGGTGAATATTTAGTGACCTTTTGCAGTGGGTTTAAAGCTGCTGTTGTGGGAAATGGCCACAAGGATGCAGCATTTCTCCATTCCCAAATCTGGGTACTAGGGCAGCAGAGCCATTCTAGAAGTCGTTTGTCTAGGTTGTAAATTTGAATGGAATGTGCCAGGAAAACCCCCCATAAGTCTATGTCTCATTACTCCTAGTTCGTTGTTTTAATTTTTTCAATTGGGGTAATGGTTAGAATGTTGCTTGTCCAAGGTGTACACACTCTGGTTCATCTACATATTCTACATACCTATTTATGTAGAGATCCTCTTCCCTTGTAAATTATTACAGTGTTCCGTAATCCTTCCTTGCTATATGGTCGGTCTTTTTGATATATGTATATAATATGTATTTGTATACATATGGTAACGCTAATCTTCATTTATCCATTCCCCCCACCTTTACTTTTAGATAAGCATAGTTCTTTTTTAATAAGTCTGTGATTGACTTTCTGTGTGGAAATATGTTCATTTGTGTCAGTTATTAGATAACGCCTATAAGTGATATCATAGGATATAGGACTTTTGCTTTCCGACTTACCTCATGTTCTGTGATTATCTCCAAGATCATCTATGGGGCCTCAAAGAGCAGTGTTTCATTGTTTTCCATGGCTAGTATTCATTGTGTACATGGACCACTTCTTCTTTATCCTTTCATCTGTAGATGGACATTTTGGTTGCTTCACTGTCTTGTCTATTGTGAATAAGGCTGCAGTGCAGCTTTTGCAGCCCGGGTCTTCTTCATTCTGGTCTTCTCAGGTGAGAGGCCCATTGGTGCGCCTGCTGGATTGACTGGTACCTCAATTTTTCCTTTTAAACGCAGCTCTTTCCTGTTCTCATTATTAGCGTTTAACCCTTTTACATCTCACCAGCAGCTAGAGGGTACACAGTTCTCTAAAACCTCTTCAGCATTTATTGTTTGTAGACTTTTTGCCAATGGTCAGTCGACTGGTGTGAGTTGAAGACTTTTTGTAGATTAGATTGCATGAGTCTAATACTTCCTGAGGCTGAGCTTTTATCCATTTTCCTTTCTTTAAAAAGAGAGTGAGTACAACTTACCTCTTCATACTATCTTCTTGAAAATTTTGCCTGTTTTGAATTATTTTTATCCATTCCCTACCTCAGCACAATTTTGAGGGCAGGTGTCCTTTACAGCCCTGAGTCCTTGTGAATGGTAAGTGACCATTAGCTGTGGGTTAAAAGCTGCTCTTGCGGGAATCGGCCACATGGCGGCAGCATTTCTCCTTTACCAAATCTGGTTACTAGGTCAACAGAGCCTTACTGGAAGTGGTGTTCTAGGTTGTAAATTAGAATGGCATGTGAGAGGAAAACGCCCTTTAATTTATGTCTCATTACTTCTTGTTGTTATTTTTAACTTAAGTTTTATTTTTTATCACAGCAAACTTGATTACAATGTTTTGTTTGTTCTAGGTGTGCAAGATGTGGTTCTTTCACACATATACATATATCTATTCTTCTTCGGAGCCTTTTCCCATGTAGGTTATGACACAATGTTGAGTAGTCTTCTCTTGGTATTGCGTAGGTCTTTGGTGATTACATATTTCACAGGTGTTTGTATCTCTCTGTTAACCTCAATACGGTAATGTATCCATTCCTCACACCTTTCTAATTGGTGAACCATACGTTTTTTTATTGATTCTATGATAGTGTTTCCCTGTGGAAATATCTTTGTTTGTATCATTTTTTAGGTAACCCCTATATATGATATGATAGGATATGTGTCTTTCGCTTTCTCACTTACTCCAAGTTGCGTGATTACTTCTAGACTCATCTACGGTGCTGCAAATGGCATTGTTTCATTTTTTCACTAGCTCATATTCCATCTGTACAGGTAGCAGTTCTTCTTTGTCCACCCATCTGTCAGTGGCCTTTTTGGTTACTTCCATATCTTGGCTATTGTAATAGTGTGCAATGCAGATTTGCGTGGCTGTGTCCTTCCAATTCTGTCTTCTTAGTTTATAGGTCCAGGAATAGGTCTGCTGGATCATATGGTAGCTCAATGTTTACTTTTTAAAGGCACCTCTGTTCTGTTCTCCTTAGTGGCTCTTTCCAGGTTACGTCCCACTTAAAGTGGAGGGCATGTATTTCTTCCCAGCACCTTCAGGATTTATTCTTTGTACTTTTTGCTGATGATTATTCTGAGTGGCGTGAGCTGATACCTCTTTGTGGTTGAATTTGCATGTGTCTCATAATGCGTTGAAATTGAGCTTTAAGACATGATCTTTTTATTTTTCCAGCTGTGATTAGAGCTTATTTCTTCACAGTGTTTTCTTAAAGTATGTGTCACCATTTGTAATATTTTGGCCATTATCTCCCTCAAGACATTTTGAGGGCAGGTTTCATTTACAGCCCTGCAGTACTTGTTCATATGAAGTGACCATTAGCTCAGGCTTTAAACCTGCTTTTGCAGGTAACGGCCAGAGAGCGGCAGCCTTTCTACGTTTCCCATGCTGGTACTAGGGAAACAGACCTACCAGCCAGTGGTGTTCTTCGGTTATAAATTAGAGTGCAATGTGCCCGGATAAACCCACAAATGTTGATGTCTCCTTGCTTTGGTTTGTTTTTAAATTGAGTTTATATTTATTATTAGAGTAATATTCCATTGTGTACGTGGACCACTTCTTCTTGGTGCATTCCTCGGTTGATGGACATTTTCATTGCTTCCAAGTGCTGGCTATGGTAAATCTTGCTGGCGTACAGGTTTGCCAGCCTGTGACTTTTTGATTCTCATTTTCTCAAGTGATAGGCCAAGCAGTGGTTGTGATTGATTGACTGGTAGCTCAATGTTTCCCTTTTCAAAGCACCTACACTGTGTTTTCATTAGTGGCTCTTTACATGCCCCCGCTTACAACCGAAGGTACGCATTTCTCCACACTCCCTTCACGGTTTATTTTTTGCAGCATTTTTCCTAACGGCCATTCTGACTGCTGTGAGCTGATAGGTTTTTGTAATATGGGTATGCATGTCATTAAAATTTTTTAAATTCGTCATATTCCTACCCCTTTTTCTTTTCTCTTAAAAGAAAAACCCGTGAGTACAATATAGCTCTTGAACTTGTCTTCTTCGAAGCTTGCCCTCTTTTGAATTTTTTGGTCGATTTTTGACCCCAGAAATTTTCTGGAGGGCAGGTATCATTTACAGAACTGCAAGTTGGTGAAAATTTAGTGACGTTTTGCAGTGGGTTCAAAGCTGCTGTTGTGGGAAACGGCCACAAGGAGGTAGCATTTCTCCATTCCCCAATCTGGGTACTAGGGCAGCAGAGCCTTTCTGGAAGTCATTGTCCTAGGTTGTAAATTAGAATGGAAATTGCCAGGAGAAATCCCCATAAGTTTATGTCTCATTACTTCTTCTTGGTTTTGAAAATTTTTTTAATCTGGGTAAAGTTTAGAATATTGTTTGTCCTAGGTGTACACAATCTGGTTCATTTGTACATTATGTATGTCTATTAATGTACAGATCCTCTTCCCATGTAAAATATTACAGTGTTCCGTCGACCTCCCTTGCTATATGTTCGGTGTTTTTGATACATGTATATAATATGTATTTGTATATGTATGGTAACACTAATGTTCATTTCTCAATTTCCCCCCTCCTTTCCTTTCAGATGAGCATAGTTTGTTTTCTAAGCCTGTGAGTGTCTTTCTCTTTGGAAATATGTTCATCTGTGTCAGTTATTAGATAATGCCATAAGTGATAATATAGGATATAGGTGTTTTGCTTTCCGACCTACTTCATGTTTTGTGATTATCTCCAGGCTCAAGTATGGTGCCTCAAAGAGCAGTGCTTCAATGTTTTCCATGGCTAATATTCCATTGTGTACATGGACCACTTCTTCTTGGTGCATTCCTCTGTCGATGGACATTTTCGTTGCTTCCAAGTGTTGCCTATGGTAAATATTGCTGGAGTGCAGGATTGCCAGCCTGTGATTTTTGATTTTCATTTTCTCAGGTGATAGACCCAGCAGTGGGTATGATTGATTGACTGGTACGGTAGCTCAACGTTTACCTTTTCAAGGCAACTCCATTGTGCTTTCATTAGTGGCTCTTACCACGTCCCCCTTAGAATCAAGGGTACGCATTTCTCCACAATCACGTCAGCATTTATTGTTGGCAGAATTTTTTTTGATGGCCATTATGACTGGTGTGAGCTGATAGGTTTTTGTAATTTGGGTTTACATGTCTGTAAAAATTCCTACAATTCTTCATTTTTCCACGGCTTTTTCTTTTCTGTTAAAAGAAAAAAGCAAAAAAGTGTGAGTATAATATACCTCTTCAAATATTCTTTTTGGAAGGTTGCACTCTAGAATTTTTTGGTCGATTTTCGACCTCAGTATTTTTTGGAGGGCAGGTGTCATTTACAGAACTGCAATTGGTGAATATTTAGTGACCTTTTGCAGTGGGTTTAAAGCTGCTGTTGTGGGAAATGGCCACAAGGATGCAGCATTTCTCCATTCCCAAATCTGGGTACTAGGGCAGCAGAGCCATTCTAGAAGTCGTTTGTCTAGGTTGTAAATTTGAATGGAATGTGCCAGGAAAACCCCCCATAAGTCTATGTCTCATTACTCCTAGTTCGTTGTTTTAATTTTTTCAATTGGGGTAATGGTTAGAATGTTGCTTGTCCAAGGTGTACACACTCTGGTTCATCTACATATTCTACATACCTATTTATGTAGAGATCCTCTTCCCTTGTAAATTATTACAGTGTTCCGTAATCCTTCCTTGCTATATGGTCGGTCTTTTTGATATATGTATATAATATGTATTTGTATACATATGGTAACGCTAATCTTCATTTATCCATTCCCCCCACCTTTACTTTTAGATAAGCATAGTTCTTTTTTAATAAGTCTGTGATTGACTTTCTGTGTGGAAATATGTTCATTTGTGTCAGTTATTAGATAACGCCTATAAGTGATATCATAGGATATAGGACTTTTGCTTTCCGACTTACCTCATGTTCTGTGATTATCTCCAAGATCATCTATGGGGCCTCAAAGAGCAGTGTTTCATTGTTTTCCATGGCTAGTATTCATTGTGTACATGGACCACTTCTTCTTTATCCTTTCATCTGTAGATGGACATTTTGGTTGCTTCACTGTCTTGTCTATTGTGAATAAGGCTGCAGTGCAGCTTTTGCAGCCCGGGTCTTCTTCATTCTGGTCTTCTCAGGTGAGAGGCCCATTGGTGCGCCTGCTGGATTGACTGGTACCTCAATTTTTCCTTTTAAACGCAGCTCTTTCCTGTTCTCATTATTAGCGTTTAACCCTTTTACATCTCACCAGCAGCTAGAGGGTACACAGTTCTCTAAAACCTCTTCAGCATTTATTGTTTGTAGACTTTTTGCCAATGGTCAGTCGACTGGTGTGAGTTGAAGACTTTTTGTAGATTAGATTGCATGAGTCTAATACTTCCTGAGGCTGAGCTTTTATCCATTTTCCTTTCTTTAAAAAGAGAGTGAGTAAAACTTACCTCTTCATACTATCTTCTTGAAAATTTTGCCTGTTTTGAATTATTTTTATCCATTCCCTACCTCAGCACAATTTTGAGGGCAGGTGTCCTTTACAGCCCTGAGTCCTTGTGAATGGTAAGTGACCATTAGCTGTGGGTTAAAAGCTGCTCTTGCGGGAATCGGCCACATGGCGGCAGCATTTCTCCTTTACCAAATCTGGTTACTAGGTCAACAGAGCCTTACTGGAAGTGGTGTTCTAGGTTGTAAATTAGAATGGCATGTGAGAGGAAAACGCCCTTTAATTTATGTCTCATTACTTCTTGTTGTTATTTTTAACTTAAGTTTTATTTTTTATCACAGCAAACTTGATTACAATGTTTTGTTTGTTCTAGGTGTGCAAGATGTGGTTCTTTCACACATATACATATATCTATTCTTCTTCGGAGCCTTTTCCCATGTAGGTTATGACACAATGTTGAGTAGTCTTCTCTTGGTATTGCGTAGGTCTTTGGTGATTACATATTTCACAGGTGTTTGTATCTCTCTGTTAACCTCAATACGGTAATGTATCCATTCCTCACACCTTTCTAATTGGTGAACCATACGTTTTTTTATTGATTCTATGATAGTGTTTCCCTGTGGAAATATCTTTGTTTGTATCATTTTTTAGGTAACCCCTATATATGATATGATAGGATATGTGTCTTTCGCTTTCTCACTTACTCCAAGTTGCGTGATTACTTCTAGACTCATCTACGGTGCTGCAAATGGCATTGTTTCATTTTTTCACTAGCTCATATTCCATCTGTACAGGTAGCAGTTCTTCTTTGTCCACCCATCTGTCAGTGGCCTTTTTGGTTACTTCCATATCTTGGCTATTGTAATAGTGTGCAATGCAGATTTGCGTGGCTGTGTCCTTCCAATTCTGTCTTCTTAGTTTATAGGTCCAGGAATAGGTCTGCTGGATCATATGGTAGCTCAATGTTTACTTTTTAAAGGCACCTCTGTTCTGTTCTCCTTAGTGGCTCTTTCCAGGTTACGTCCCACTTAAAGTGGAGGGCATGTATTTCTTCCCAGCACCTTCAGGATTTATTCTTTGTACTTTTTGCTGATGATTATTCTGAGTGGCGTGAGCTGATACCTCTTTGTGGTTGAATTTGCATGTGTCTCATAATGCGTTGAAATTGAGCTTTAAGACATGATCTTTTTATTTTTCCAGCTGTGATTAGAGCTTATTTCTTCACAGTGTTTTCTTAAAGTATGTGTCACCATTTGTAATATTTTGGCCATTATCTCCCTCAAGACATTTTGAGGGCAGGTTTCATTTACAGCCCTGCAGTACTTGTTCATATGAAGTGACCATTAGCTCAGGCTTTAAACCTGCTTTTGCAGGTAACGGCCAGAGAGCGGCAGCCTTTCTACGTTTCCCATGCTGGTACTAGGGAAACAGACCTACCAGCCAGTGGTGTTCTTCGGTTATAAATTAGAGTGCAATGTGCCCGGATAAACCCACAAATGTTGATGTCTCCTTGCTTTGGTTTGTTTTTAAATTGAGTTTATATTTATTATTAGAGTAATATTCCATTGTGTACGTGGACCACTTCTTCTTGGTGCATTCCTCGGTTGATGGACATTTTCATTGCTTCCAAGTGCTGGCTATGGTAAATCTTGCTGGCGTACAGGTTTGCCAGCCTGTGACTTTTTGATTCTCATTTTCTCAAGTGATAGGCCAAGCAGTGGTTGTGATTGATTGACTGGTAGCTCAATGTTTCCCTTTTCAAAGCACCTACACTGTGTTTTCATTAGTGGCTCTTTACATGCCCCCCCTTACAACCGAAGGTACGCATTTCTCCACACTCCCTTCACGGTTTATTTTTTGCAGCATTTTTCCTAACGGCCATTCTGACTGCTGTGAGCTGATAGGTTTTTGTAATATGGGTATGCATGTCATTAAAATTTTTTAAATTCGTCATATTCCTACCCCTTTTTCTTTTCTCTTAAAAGAAAAACCCGTGAGTAAAATATAGCTCTTGAACTTGTCTTCTTCGAAGCTTGCCCTCTTTTGAATTTTTTGGTCGATTTTTGACCCCAGAAATTTTCTGGAGGGCAGGTATCATTTACAGAACTGCAAGTTGGTGAAAATTTAGTGACCTTTTGCAGTGGGTTCAAAGCTGCTGTTGTGGGAAACGGCCACAAGGAGGTAGCATTTCTCCATTCCCCAATCTGGGTACTAGGGCAGCAGAGCCTTTCTGGAAGTCATTGTCCTAGGTTGTAAATTAGAATGGAAATTGCCAGGAGAAATCCCCATAAGTTTATGTCTCATTACTTCTTCTTGGTTTTGAAAATTTTTTTAATCTGGGTAAAGTTTAGAATATTGTTTGTCCTAGGTGTACACAATCTGGTTCATTTGTACATTATGTATGTCTATTAATGTACAGATCCTCTTCCCATGTAAAATATTACAGTGTTCCGTCGACCTCCCTTGCTATATGTTCGGTGTTTTTGATACATGTATATAATATGTATTTGTATATGTATGGTAACACTAATGTTCATTTCTCAATTTAACCCCTCCTTTCCTTTCAGATGAGCATAGTTTGTTTTCTAAGCCTGTGAGTGTCTTTCTCTTTGGAAATATGTTCATCTGTGTCAGTTATTAGATAATGCCATAAGTGATAATATAGGATATAGGTGTTTTGCTTTCCGACCTACTTCATGTTTTGTGATTATCTCCAGGCTCAAGTATGGTGCCTCAAAGAGCAGTGCTTCAATGTTTTCCATGGCTAATATTCCATTGTGTACATGGACCACTTCTTCTTGGTGCATTCCTCTGTCGATGGACATTTTCGTTGCTTCCAAGTGTTGCCTATGGTAAATATTGCTGGAGTGCAGGATTGCCAGCCTGTGATTTTTGATTTTCATTTTCTCAGGTGATAGACCCAGCAGTGGGTATGATTGATTGACTGGTACGGTAGCTCAACGTTTACCTTTTCAAGGCAACTCCATTGTGCTTTCATTAGTGGCTCTTACCACGTCCCCCTTAGAATCAAGGGTACGCATTTCTCCACAATCACGTCAGCATTTATTGTTGGCAGAATTTTTTTTGATGGCCATTATGACTGGTGTGAGCTGATAGGTTTTTGTAATTTGGGTTTACATGTCTGTAAAAATTCCTACAATTCTTCATTTTTCCACGGCTTTTTCTTTTCTGTTAAAAGAAAAAAGCAAAAAAGTGTGAGTATAATATACCTCTTCAAATATTCTTTTTGGAAGGTTGCACTCTAGAATTTTTTGGTCGATTTTCGACCTCAGTATTTTTTGGAGGGCAGGTGTCATTTACAGAACTGCAATTGGTGAATATTTAGTGACCTTTTGCAGTGGGTTTAAAGCTGCTGTTGTGGGAAACGGCCACAAGGATGCAGCATTTCTCCATTCCCAAATCTGGGTACTAGGGCAGCAGAGCCATTCTAGAAGTCGTTTGTCTAGGTTGTAAATTTGAATGGAATGTGCCAGGAAAACCCCCATAAGTCTATGTCTCATTACTCCTAGTTCGTTGTTTTAATTATTTCAATTGGGGTAATGGTTAGAATGTTGCTTGTCCAAGGTGTACACACTCTGGTTCATCTACATATTCTACATACCTATTTATGTAGAGATCCTCTTCCCTTGTAAATTATTACAGTGTTCCGTAATCCTTCCTTGCTATATGGTCGGTCTTTTTGATATATGTATATAATATGTATTTGTATACATATGGTAACGCTAATCTTCATTTATCCATTCCCCCCACCTTTACTTTTAGATAAGCATAGTTCTTTTTTAATAAGTCTGTGATTGACTTTCTGTGTGGAAATATGTTCATTTGTGTCAGTTATTAGATAACGCCTATAAGTGATATCATAGGATATAGGACTTTTGCTTTCCGACTTACCTCATGTTCTGTGATTATCTCCAAGATCATCTATGGGGCCTCAAAGAGCAGTGTTTCATTGTTTTCCATGGCTAGTATTCATTGTGTACATGGACCACTTCTTCTTTATCCTTTCATCTGTAGATGGACATTTTGGTTGCTTCACTGTCTTGTCTATTGTGAATAAGGCTGCAGTGCAGCTTTTGCAGCCCGGGTCTTCTTCATTCTGGTCTTCTCAGGTGAGAGGCCCATTGGTGCGCCTGCTGGATTGACTGGTACCTCAATTTTTCCTTTTAAACGCAGCTCTTTCCTGTTCTCATTATTAGCGTTTAACCCTTTTACATCTCACCAGCAGCTAGAGGGTACATAGTTCTCTAAAACCTCTTCAGCATTTATTGTTTGTAGACTTTTTGCCATTGGTCAGTCGACTGGTGTGAATTGAAGACTTTTTGTAGATTAGATTGCATGAGTCTAATACTTCCTGAGGCTGAGCTTTTATCCATTTTCCTTTCTTTAAAAAGAGAGTGAGTACAACTTACCTCTTCATACTATCTTCTTGAAAATTTTGCCTGTTTTGAATTTTTTTTATCCATTCCCTACCTCAGCACAATTTTGAGGGCAGGTGTCCTTTACAGCCCTGAGTCCTTGTGAATGGTAAGTGACCATTAGCTGTGGGTTAAAAGCTGCTCTTGCGGGAATCGGCCACATGGCGGCAGCATTTCTCCTTTACCAAATCTGGTTACTAGGTCAACAGAGCCTTACTGGAAGTGGTGTTCTAGGTTGTAAATTAGAATGGCATGTGAGAGGAAAACGCCCTTTAATTTATGTCTCATTACTTCTTGTTGTTATTTTTAACTTAAGTTTTATTTTTTATCACAGCAAACTTGATTACAATGTTTTGTTTGTTCTAGGTGTGCAAGATGTGGTTCTTTCACACATATACATATATCTATTCTTCTTCGGAGCCTTTTCCCATGTAGGTTATGACACAATGTTGAGTAGTCTTCTCTTGGTATTGCGTAGGTCTTTGGTGATTACATATTTCACAGGTGTTTGTATCTCTCTGTTAACCTCAATACGGTAATGTATCCATTCCTCACACCTTTCTATTTGGTGAACCGTACGTTTTTATATTGATTCTATGATAGTGTTTCTCTGTGGAAATATCTTTGTTTGTATCATTTTTTAGGTAACCCCTATATATGATATGATAGGATATGTGTCTTTCGCTTTCTCACTTACTCCACGTTGCGTGATTACTTCTAGACTCATCTACGGTGCTGCAAATGGCATTGTTTCATTTTTTCACTAGCTCATATTCCATCTGTACAGGTAGCAGTTCTTCTTTGTGCACCCATCTGTCAGTGGCCTTTTTGGTTACTTCCATATCTTGGCTATTGTAATAGTGTGCAATGCAGATTTGCGTGGCTGTGTCCTTCCAATTCTGTCTTCTTAGTTTATAGGTCCAGGAATAGGTCTGCTGGATCATATGGTAGCTCAATGTTTACTTTTTAAAGGCACCTCTGTTCTGTTCTCCTTAGTGGCTCTTTCCAGGTTACGTCCCACTTAAAGTGGAGGGCATGTATTTCTTCCCAGCACCTTCAGGATTTATTCTTTGTAGTTTTTGCTGATGATTATTCTGAGTGGCGTGAGCTGATACCTCTTTGTGTTTGAATTTGCATGTGTCTCATAATGCGTTGAAATTGAGCTTTAAGACATGATCTTTTTATTTTTCCAGCTGTGATTAGAGCTTATTTCTTCACAGTGTTTTCTTAAAGTATGTGTCACCATTTGTAATATTTTGGCCATTATCTCCCTCAAGACATTTTGAGGGCAGGTTTCATTTACAGCCCTGCAGTACTTGTTCATATGAAGTGACCATTAGCTCAGGCTTTAAACCTGCTTTTGCAGGTAACGGCCAGAGAGCGGCAGCCTTTCTACGTTTCCCATGCTGGTACTAGGGAAACAGACCTACCGGCCAGTGGTGTTCTTCGGTTATAAATTAGAGTGCAATGTGCCCGGATAAACCCACAAATGTTGATGTCTCCTTGCTTTGGTTTGTTTTTAAATTGAGTTTATATTTATTATTAGAGTAATATTCCATTGTGTACGTGGACCACTTCTTCTTGGTGCATTCCTCGGTTGATGGACATTTTCATTGCTTCCAAGTGCTGGCTATGGTAAATCTTGCTGGCGTACAGGTTTGCCAGCCTGTGACTTTTTGATTCTCATTTTCTCAAGTGATAGGCCAAGCAGTGGTTGTGATTGATTGACTGGTAGCTCAATGTTTCCCTTTTCAAAGCACCTACACTGTGTTTTCATTAGTGGCTCTTTACATGCCCCCCCTTACAACCGAAGGTACGCATTTCTCCACACTCCCTTCAGGGTTTATTTTTTGCAGCATTTTTCCTAATGGCCATTCTGACTGCTGTGAGCTGATAGGTTTTTGTAATATGGGTATGCATGTCATTAAAATTTTTTAAATTCGTCATATTCCTACCCCTTTTTCTTTTCTCTTAAAAGAAAAACCCGTGAGTACAATATAGCTCTTGAACTTGTCTTCTTCGAAGCTTGCCCTCTTTTGAATTTTTTGGTCGATTTTTGACCCCAGAAATTTTCTGGAGGGCAGGTATCATTTACAGAACTGCAAGTTGGTGAAAATTTAGTGACCTTTTGCAGTGGGTTCAAAGCTGCTGTTGTGGGAAACGGCCACAAGGAGGTAGCATTTCTCCATTCCCCAATCTGGGTACTAGGGCAGCAGAGCCTTTCTGGACGTCATTGTCCTAGGTTGTAAATTAGAATGGAAATTGCCAGGAGAAATCCCCATAAGTTTATGTCTCATTACTTCTTCTTGGTTTTTAAAATTTTTTTAATCTGGGTAAAGTTTAGAATATTGTTTGTCCTAGGTGTACACAATCTGGTTCATTTGTACATTATGTATGTCTATTAATGTACAGATCCTCTTCCCATGTAAAATATTACAGTGTTCCGTCGACCTCCCTTGCTATATGTTCGGTGTTTTTGATACATGTATATAATATGTATTTGTATATGTATGGTAACACTAATGTTCATTTCTCAATTTCCCCCCTCCTTTCCTTTCAGATGAGCATAGTTTGTTTTCTAAGCCTGTGAGTGTCTTTCTCTTTGGAAATATGTTCATCTGTGTCAGTTATTAGATAATGCCATAAGTGATAATATAGGATATAGGTGTTTTGCTTTCCGACCTACTTCATGTTTTGTGATTATCTCCAGGCTCAAGTATGGTGCCTCAAAGAGCAGTGCTTCAATGTTTTCCATGGCTAATATTCCATTGTGTACATGGACCACTTCTTCTTGGTGCATTCCTCTGTCGATGGACATTTTCGTTGCTTCCAAGTGTTGCCTATGGTAAATATTGCTGGAGTGCAGGATTGCCAGCCTGTGATTTTTGATTTTCATTTTCTCAGGTGATAGACCCAGCAGTGGGTATGATTGATTGACTGGTACGGTAGCTCAACGTTTACCTTTTCAAGGCAACTCCATTGTGCTTTCATTAGTGGCTCTTACCACGTCCCCCTTAGAATCAAGGGTACGCATTTCTCCACAATCACGTCAGCATTTATTGTTGGCAGAATTTTTTTTGATGGCCATTATGACTGGTGTGAGCTGATAGGTTTTTGTAATTTGGGTTTACATGTCTGTAAAAATTCCTACAATTCTTCATTTTTCCACGGCTTTTTCTTTTCTGTTAAAAGAAAAAAGCAAAAAAGTGTGAGTATAATATACCTCTTCAAATATTCTTTTTGGAAGGTTGCACTCTAGAATTTTTTGGTCGATTTTCGACCTCAGTATTTTTTGGAGGGCAGGTGTCATTTACAGAACTGCAATTGGTGAATATTTAGTGACCTTTTGCAGTGGGTTTAAAGCTGCTGTTGTGGGAAACGGCCACAAGGATGCAGCATTTCTCCATTCCCAAATCTGGGTACTAGGGCAGCAGAGCCATTCTAGAAGTCGTTTGTCTAGGTTGTAAATTTGAATGGAATGTGCCAGGAAAACCCCCCATAAGTCTATGTCTCATTACTCCTAGTTCGTTGTTTTAATTTTTTCAATTGGGGTAATGGTTAGAATGTTGCTTGTCCAAGGTGTACACACTCTGGTTCATCTACATATTCTACATACCTATTTATGTAGAGATCCTCTTCCCTTGTAAATTATTACAGTGTTCCGTAATCCTTCCTTGCTATATGGTCGGTCTTTTTGATATATGTATATAATATGTATTTGTATACATATGGTAACGCTATTCTTCATTTATCCATTCCCCCCACCTTTACTTTTAGATAAGCATAGTTCTTTTTTAATAAGTCTGTGATTGACTTTCTGTGTGGAAATATGTTCATTTGTGTCAGTTATTAGATAACGCCTATAAGTGATATCATAGGATATAGGACTTTTGCTTTCCGACTTACCTCATGTTCTGTGATTATCTCCAAGATCATCTATGGGGCCTCAAAGAGCAGTGTTTCATTGTTTTCCATGGCTAGTATTCATTGTGTACATGGACCACTTCTTCTTTATCCTTTCATCTGTAGATGGACATTTTGGTTGCTTCACTGTCTTGTCTATTGTGAATAAGGCTGCAGTGCAGCTTTTGCAGCCCGGGTCTTCTTCATTCTGGTCTTCTCAGGTGAGAGGCCCATTGGTGCGCCTGCTGGATTGACTGGTACCTCAATTTTTCCTTTTAAACGCAGCTCTTTCCTGTTCTCATTATTAGCGTTTAACCCTTTTACATCTCACCAGCAGCTAGAGGGTACATAGTTCTCTAAAACCTCTTCAGCATTTATTGTTTGTAGACTTTTTGCCATTGGTCAGTCGACTGGTGTGAATTGAAGACATTTTGTAGATTAGATTGCATGAGTCTAATACTTCCTGAGGCTGAGCTTTTATCCATTTTCCTTTCTTTAAAAAGAGAGTGAGTACAACTTACCTCTTCATACTATCTTCTTGAAAATTTTGCCTGTTTTGAATTTTTTTTATCCATTCCCTACCTCAGCACAATTTTGAGGGCAGGTGTCCTTTACAGCCCTGAGTCCTTGTGAATGGTAAGTGACCATTAGCTGTGGGTTAAAAGCTGCTCTTGCGGGAATCGGCCACATGGCGGCAGCATTTCTCCTTTACCAAATCTGGTTACTAGGTCAACAGAGCCTTACTGGAAGTGGTGTTCTAGGTTGTAAATTAGAATGGCATGTGAGAGGAAAACGCCCTTTAATTTATGTCTCATTACTTCTTGTTGTTATTTTTAACTTAAGTTTTATTTTTTATCACAGCAAACTTGATTACAATGTTTTGTTTGTTCTAGGTGTGCAAGATGTGGTTCTTTCACACATATACATATATCTATTCTTCTTCGGAGCCTTTTCCCATGTAGGTTATGACACAATGTTGAGTAGTCTTCTCTTGGTATTGCGTAGGTCTTTGGTGATTACATATTTCACAGGTGTTTGTATCTCTCTGTTAACCTCAATACGGTAATGTATCCATTCCTCACACCTTTCTATTTGGTGAACCGTACGTTTTTATATTGATTCTATGATAGTGTTTCTCTGTGGAAATATCTTTGTTTGTATCATTTTTTAGGTAACCCCTATATATGATATGATAGGATATGTGTCTTTCGCTTTCTCACTTACTCCACGTTGCGTGATTACTTCTAGACTCATCTACGGTGCTGCAAATGGCATTGTTTCATTTTTTCACTAGCTCATATTCCATCTGTACAGGTAGCAGTTCTTCTTTGTGCACCCATCTGTCAGTGGCCTTTTTGGTTACTTCCATATCTTGGCTATTGTAATAGTGTGCAATGCAGATTTGCGTGGCTGTGTCCTTCCAATTCTGTCTTCTTAGTTTATAGGTCCAGGAATAGGTCTGCTGGATCATATGGTAGCTCAATGTTTACTTTTTAAAGGCACCTCTGTTCTGTTCTCCTTAGTGGCTCTTTCCAGGTTACGTCCCACTTAAAGTGGAGGGCATGTATTTCTTCCCAGCACCTTCAGGATTTATTCTTTGTAGTTTTTGCTGATGATTATTCTGAGTGGCGTGAGCTGATACCTCTTTGTGGTTGAATTTGCATGTGTCTCATAATGCGTTGAAATTGAGCTTTAAGACATGATCTTTTTATTTTTCCAGCTGTGATTAGAGCTTATTTCTTCACAGTGTTTTCTTAAAGTATGTGTCACCATTTGTAATATTTTGGCCATTATCTCCCTCAAGACATTTTGAGGGCAGGTTTCATTTACAGCCCTGCAGTACTTGTTCATATGAAGTGACCATTAGCTCAGGCTTTAAACCTGCTTTTGCAGGTAACGGCCAGAGAGCGGCAGCCTTTCTACGTTTCCCATGCTGGTACTAGGGAAACAGACCTACCGGCCAGTGGTGTTCTTCGGTTATAAATTAGAGTGCAATGTGCCCGGATAAACCCACAAATGTTGATGTCTCCTTGCTTTGGTTTGTTTTTAAATTGAGTTTATATTTATTATTAGAGTAATATTCCATTGTGTACGTGGACCACTTCTTCTTGGTGCATTCCTCGGTTGATGGACATTTTCATTGCTTCCAAGTGCTGGCTATGGTAAATCTTGCTGGCGTACAGGTTTGCCAGCCTGTGACTTTTTGATTCTCATTTTCTCAAGTGATAGGCCAAGCAGTGGTTGTGATTGATTGACTGGTAGCTCAATGTTTCCCTTTTCAAAGCACCTACACTGTGTTTTCATTAGTGGCTCTTTACATGCCCCCCCTTACAACCGAAGGTACGCATTTCTCCACACTCCCTTCAGGGTTTATTTTTTGCAGCATTTTTCCTAATGGCCATTCTGACTGCTGTGAGCTGATAGGTTTTTGTAATATGGGTATGCATGTCATTAAAATTTTTTAAATTCGTCATATTCCTACCCCTTTTTCTTTTCTCTTAAAAGAAAAACCCGTGAGTACAATATAGCTCTTGAACTTGTCTTCTTCGAAGCTTGCCCTCTTTTGAATTTTTTGGTCGATTTTTGACCCCAGAAATTTTCTGGAGGGCAGGTATCATTTACAGAACTGCAAGTTGGTGAAAATTTAGTGACCTTTTGCAGTGGGTTCAAAGCTGCTGTTGTGGGAAACGGCCACAAGGAGGTAGCATTTCTCCATTCCCCAATCTGGGTACTAGGGCAGCAGAGCCTTTCTGGACGTCATTGTCCTAGGTTGTAAATTAGAATGGAAATTGCCAGGAGAAATCCCCATAAGTTTATGTCTCATTACTTCTTCTTGGTTTTTAAAATTTTTTTAATCTGGGTAAAGTTTAGAATATTGTTTGTCCTAGGTGTACACAATCTGGTTCATTTGTACATTATGTATGTCTATTAATGTACAGATCCTCTTCCCATGTAAAATATTACAGTGTTCCGTCGACCTCCCTTGCTATATGTTCGGTGTTTTTGATACATGTATATAATATGTATTTGTATATGTATGGTAACACTAATGTTCATTTCTCAATTTCCCCCCTCCTTTCCTTTCAGATGAGCATAGTTTGTTTTCTAAGCCTGTGAGTGTCTTTCTCTTTGGAAATATGTTCATCTGTGTCAGTTATTAGATAATGCCATAAGTGATAATATAGGATATAGGTGTTTTGCTTTCCGACCTACTTCATGTTTTGTGATTATCTCCAGGCTCAAGTATGGTGCCTCAAAGAGCAGTGCTTCAATGTTTTCCATGGCTAATATTCCATTGTGTACATGGACCACTTCTTCTTGGTGCATTCCTCTGTCGATGGACATTTTCGTTGCTTCCAAGTGTTGCCTATGGTAAATATTGCTGGAGTGCAGGATTGCCAGCCTGTGATTTTTGATTTTCATTTTCTCAGGTGATAGACCCAGCAGTGGGTATGATTGATTGACTGGTACGGTAGCTCAACGTTTACCTTTTCAAGGCAACTCCATTGTGCTTTCATTAGTGGCTCTTACCACGTCCCCCTTAGAATCAAGGGTACGCATTTCTCCACAATCACGTCAGCATTTATTGTTGGCAGAATTTTTTTTGATGGCCATTATGACTGGTGTGAGCTGATAGGTTTTTGTAATTTGGGTTTACATGTCTGTAAAAATTCCTACAATTCTTCATTTTTCCACGGCTTTTTCTTTTCTGTTAAAAGAAAAAAGCAAAAAAGTGTGAGTATAATATACCTCTTCAAATATTCTTTTTGGAAGGTTGCACTCTAGAATTTTTTGGTCGATTTTCGACCTCAGTATTTTTTGGAGGGCAGGTGTCATTTACAGAACTGCAATTGGTGAATATTTAGTGACCTTTTGCAGTGGGTTTAAAGCTGCTGTTGTGGGAAACGGCCACAAGGATGCAGCATTTCTCCATTCCCAAATCTGGGTACTAGGGCAGCAGAGCCATTCTAGAAGTCGTTTGTCTAGGTTGTAAATTTGAATGGAATGTGCCAGGAAAACCCCCCATAAGTCTATGTCTCATTACTCCTAGTTCGTTGTTTTAATTATTTCAATTGGGGTAATGGTTAGAATGTTGCTTGTCCAAGGTGTACACCCTCTGGTTCATCTACATATTCTACATACCTATTTATGTAGAGATCCTCTTCCCTTGTAAATTATTACAGTGTTCCGTAATCCTTCCTTGCTATATGGTCGGTCTTTTTGATATATGTATATAATATGTATTTGTATACATATGGTAACGCTAATCTTCATTTATCCATTCCCCCCACCTTTACTTTTAGATAAGCATAGTTCTTTTTTAATAAGTCTGTGATTGACTTTCTGTGTGGAAATATGTTCATTTGTGTCAGTTATTAGATAACGCCTATAAGTGATATCATAGGATATAGGACTTTTGCTTTCCGACTTACCTCATGTTCTGTGATTATCTCCAAGATCATCTATGGGGCCTCAAAGAGCAGTGTTTCATTGTTTTCCATGGCTAGTATTCATTGTGTACATGGACCACTTCTTCTTTATCCTTTCATCTGTAGATGGACATTTTGGTTGCTTCACTGTCTTGTCTATTGTGAATAAGGCTGCAGTGCAGCTTTTGCAGCCCGGGTCTTCTTCATTCTGGTCTTCTCAGGTGAGAGGCCCATTGGTGCGCCTGCTGGATTGACTGGTACCTCAATTTTTCCTTTTAAACGCAGCTCTTTCCTGTTCTCATTATTAGCGTTTAACCCTTTTACATCTCACCAGCAGCTAGAGGGTACATAGTTCTCTAAAACCTCTTCAGCATTTATTGTTTGTAGACTTTTTGCCATTGGTCAGTCGACTGGTGTGAATTGAAGACTTTTTATAGATTAGATTGCATGAGTCTAATACTTCCTGAGGCTGAGCTTTTATCCATTTTCCTTTCTTTAAAAAGAGAGTGAGTACAACTTACCTCTTCATACTATCTTCTTGAAAATTTTGCCTGTTTTGAATTTTTTTTATCCATTCCCTACCTCAGCACAATTTTGAGGGCAGGTGTCCTTTACAGCCCTGAGTCCTTGTGAATGGTAAGTGACCATTAGCTGTGGGTTAAAAGCTGCTCTTGCGGGAATCGGCCACATGGCGGCAGCATTTCTCCTTTACCAAATCTGGTTACTAGGTCAACAGAGCCTTACTGGAAGTGGTGTTCTAGGTTGTAAATTAGAATGGCATGTGAGAGGAAAACGCCCTTTAATTTATGTCTCATTACTTCTTGTTGTTATTTTTAACTTAATTTTTATTTTTTATCACAGCAAACTTGATTACAATGTTTTGTTTGTTCTAGGTGTGCAAGATGTGGTTCTTTCACACATATACATATATCTATTCTTCTTCAGAGCCTTTTCCCATGTAGGTTATGACACAATGTTGAGTAGTCTTCTCTTGGTATTGCGTAGGTCTTTGGTGATTACATATTTCACAGGTGTTTGTATCTCTCTGTTAACCTCAATACGGTAATGTATCCATTCCTCACACCTTTCTATTTGGTGAACCGTACGTTTTTATATTGATTCTATGATAGTGTTTCTCTGTGGAAATATCTTTGTTTGTATCATTTTTTAGGTAACCCCTATATATGATATGATAGGATATGTGTCTTTCGCTTTCTCACTTACTCCACGTTGCGTGATTACTTCTAGACTCATCTACGGTGCTGCAAATGGCATTGTTTCATTTTTTCACTAGCTCATATTCCATCTGTACAGGTAGCAGTTCTTCTTTGTCCACCCATCTGTCAGTGGCCTTTTTGGTTACTTCCATATCTTGGCTATTGTAATAGTGTGCAATGCAGATTTGCGTGGCTGTGTCCTTCCAATTCTGTCTTCTTAGTTTATAGGTCCAGGAATAGGTCTGCTGGATCATATGGTAGCTCAATGTTTACTTTTTAAAGGCACCTCTGTTCTGTTCTCCTTAGTGGCTCTTTCCAGGTTACGTCCCACTTAAAGTGGAGGGCATGTATTTCTTCCCAGCACCTTCAGGATTTATTCTTTGTAGTTTTTGCTGATGATTATTCTGAGTGGCGTGAGCTGATACCTCTTTGTGGTTGAATTTGCATGTGTCTCATAATGCGTTGAAATTGAGCTTTAAGACATGATCTTTTTATTTTTCCAGCTGTGATTAGAGCTTATTTCTTCACAGTGTTTTCTTAAAGTATGTGTCACCATTTGTAATATTTTGGCCATTATCTCCCTCAAGACATTTTGAGGGCAGGTTTCATTTACAGCCCTGCAGTACTTGTTCATATGAAGTGACCATTAGCTCAGGCTTTAAACCTGCTTTTGCAGGTAACGGCCAGAGAGCGGCAGCCTTTCTACGTTTCCCATGCTGGTACTAGGGAAACAGACCTACCGGCCAGTGGTGTTCTTCGGTTATAAATTAGAGTGCAATGTGCCCGGATAAACCCACAAATGTTGATGTCTCCTTGCTTTGGTTTGTTTTTAAATTGAGTTTATATTTATTATTAGAGTAATATTCCATTGTGTACGTGGACCACTTCTTCTTGGTGCATTCCTCGGTTGATGGACATTTTCATTGCTTCCAAGTGCTGGCTATGGTAAATCTTGCTGGCGTACAGGTTTGCCAGCCTGTGACTTTTTGATTCTCATTTTCTCAAGTGATAGGCCAAGCAGTGGTTGTGATTGATTGACTGGTAGCTCAATGTTTCCCTTTTCAAAGCACCTACACTGTGTTTTCATTAGTGGCTCTTTACATGCCCCCCCTTACAACCGAAGGTACGCATTTCTCCACACTCCCTTCACGGTTTATTTTTTGCAGCATTTTTCCTAATGGCCATTCTGACTGCTGTGAGCTGATAGGTTTTTGTAATATGGGTATGCATGTCATTAAAATTTTTTAAATTCGTCATATTCCTACCCCTTTTTCTTTTCTCTTAAAAGAAAAACCCGTGAGTACAATATAGCTCTTGAACTTGTCTTCTTCGAAGCTTGCCCTCTTTTGAATTTTTTGGTCGATTTTTGACCCCAGAAATTTTCTGGAGGGCAGGTATCATTTACAGAACTGCAAGTTGGTGAAAATTTAGTGACCTTTTGCAGTGGGTTCAAAGCTGCTGTTGTGGGAAACGGCCACAAGGAGGTAGCATTTCTCCATTCCCCAATCTGGGTACTAGGGCAGCAGAGCCTTTCTGGAAGTCATTGTCCTAGGTTGTAAATTAGAATGGAAATTGCCAGGAGAAATCCCCATAAGTTTATGTCTCATTACTTCTTCTTGGTTTTTAAAATTTTTTTAATCTGGGTAAAGTTTAGAATATTGTTTGTCCTAGGTGTACACAATCTGGTTCATTTGTACATTATGTATGTCTATTAATGTACAGATCCTCTTCCCATGTAAAATATTACAGTGTTCCGTCGACCTCCCTTGCTATATGTTCGGTGTTTTTGATACATGTATATAATATGTATTTGTATATGTATGGTAACACTAATGTTCATTTCTCAATTTCCCCCCTCCTTTCCTTTCAGATGAGCATAGTTTGTTTTCTAAGCCTGTGAGTGTCTTTCTCTTTGGAAATATGTTCATCTGTGTCAGTTATTAGATAATGCCATAAGTGATAATATAGGATATAGGTGTTTTGCTTTCCGACCTACTTCATGTTTTGTGATTATCTCCAGGCTCAAGTATGGTGCCTCAAAGAGCAGTGCTTCAATGTTTTCCATGGCTAATATTCCATTGTGTACATGGACCACTTCTTCTTGGTGCATTCCTCTGTCGATGGACATTTTCGTTGCTTCCAAGTGTTGCCTATGGTAAATATTGCTGGAGTGCAGGATTGCCAGCCTGTGATTTTTGATTTTCATTTTCTCAGGTGATAGACCCAGCAGTGGGTATGATTGATTGACTGGTACGGTAGCTCAACGTTTACCTTTTCAAGGCAACTCCATTGTGCTTTCATTAGTGGCTCTTACCACGTCCCCCTTAGAATCAAGGGTACGCATTTCTCCACAATCACGTCAGCATTTATTGTTGGCAGAATTTTTTTTGATGGCCATTATGACTGGTGTGAGCTGATAGGTTTTTGTAATTTGGGTTTACATGTCTGTAAAAATTCCTACAATTCTTCATTTTTCCACGGCTTTTTCTTTTCTGTTAAAAGAAAAAAGCAAAAAAGTGTTAGTATAATATACCTCTTCAAATATTCTTTTTGGAAGGTTGCACTCTAGAATTTTTTGGTCGATTTTCGACCTCAGTATTTTTTGGAGGGCAGGTGTCATTTACAGAACTGCAATTGGTGAATATTTAGTGACCTTTTGCAGTGGGTTTAAAGCTGCTGTTGTGGGAAACGGCCACAAGGATGCAGCATTTCTCCATTCCCAAATCTGGGTACTAGGGCAGCAGAGCCATTCTAGAAGTCGTTTGTCTAGGTTGTAAATTTGAATGGAATGTGCCAGGAAAACCCCCATAAGTCTATGTCTCATTACTCCTAGTTCGTTGTTTTAATTATTTCAATTGGGGTAATGGTTAGAATGTTGCTTGTCCAAGGTGTACACACTCTGGTTCATCTACATATTCTACATACCTATTTATGTAGAGATCCTCTTCCCTTGTAAATTATTACAGTGTTCCGTAATCCTTCCTTGCTATATGGTCAGTCTTTTTGATATATGTATATAATATGTATTTGTATACATATGGTAATGCTAATCTTCATTTATCCATTCCCCCCACCTTTACTTTTAGATAAGCATAGTTCTTTTTTAATAAGTCTGTGATTGACTTTCTGTGTGGAAATATGTTCATTTGTGTCAGTTATTAGATAACGCCTATAAGTGATATCATAGGATATAGGACTTTTGCTTTCCGACTTACCTCATGTTCTGTGATTATCTCCAAGATCATCTATGGGGCCTCAAAGAGCAGTGTTTCATTGTTTTCCATGGCTAGTATTCATTGTGTACATGGACCACTTCTTCTTTATCCTTTCATCTGTAGATGGACATTTTGGTTGCTTCACTGTCTTGTCTATTGTGAATAAGGCTGCAGTGCAGCTTTTGCAGCCCGGGTCTTCTTCATTCTGGTCTTCTCAGGTGAGAGGCCCATTGGTGCGCCTGCTGGATTGACTGGTACCTCAATTTTTCCTTTTAAACGCAGCTCTTTCCTGTTCTCATTATTAGCGTTTAACCCTTTTACATCTCACCAGCAGCTAGAGGGTACATAGTTCTCTAAAACCTCTTCAGCATTTATTGTTTGTAGACTTTTTGCCATTGGTCAGTCGACTGGTGTGAATTGAAGACTTTTTGTAGATTAGATTGCATGAGTCTAATACTTCCTGAGGCTGAGCTTTTATCCATTTTCCTTTCTTTAAAAAGAGAGTGAGTACAACTTACCTCTTCATACTATCTTCTTGAAAATTTTGCCTGTTTTGAATTTTTTTTATCCATTCCCTACCTCAGCACAATTTTGAGGGCAGGTGTCCTTTACAGCCCTGAGTCCTTGTGAATGGTAAGTGACCATTAGCTGTGGGTTAAAAGCTGCTCTTGCGGGAATCGGCCACATGGCGGCAGCATTTCTCCTTTACCAAATCTGGTTACTAGGTCAACAGAGCCTTACTGGAAGTGGTGTTCTAGGTTGTAAATTAGAATGGCATGTGAGAGGAAAACGCCCTTTAATTTATGTCTCATTACTTCTTGTTGTTATTTTTAACTTAAGTTTTATTTTTTATCACAGCAAACTTGATTACAATGTTTTGTTTGTTCTAGGTGTGCAAGATGTGGTTCTTTCACACATATACATATATCTATTCTTCTTCAGAGCCTTTTCCCATGTAGGTTATGACACAATGTTGAGTAGTCTTCTCTTGGTATTGCGTAGGTCTTTGGTGATTACATATTTCACAGGTGTTTGTATCTCTCTGTTAACCTCAATACGGTAATGTATCCATTCCTCACACCTTTCTATTTGGTGAACCGTACGTTTTTATATTGATTCTATGATAGTGTTTCTCTGTGGAAATATCTTTGTTTGTATCATTTTTTAGGTAACCCCTATATATGATATGATAGGATATGTGTCTTTCGCTTTCTCACTTACTCCACGTTGCGTGATTACTTCTAGACTCATCTACGGTGCTGCAAATGGCATTGTTTCATTTTTTCACTAGCTCATATTCCATCTGTACAGGTAGCAGTTCTTCTTTGTCCACCCATCTGTCAGTGGCCTTTTTGGTTACTTCCATATCTTGGCTATTGTAATAGTGTGCAATGCAGATTTGCGTGGCTGTGTCCTTCCAATTCTGTCTTCTTAGTTTATAGGTCCAGGAATAGGTCTGCTGGATCATATGGTAGCTCAATGTTTACTTTTTAAAGGCACCTCTGTTCTGTTCTCCTTAGTGGCTCTTTCCAGGTTACGTCCCACTTAAAGTGGAGGGCATGTGTTTCTTCCCAGCACCTTCAGGATTTATTCTTTGTAGTTTTTGCTGATGATTATTCTGAGTGGCGTGAGCTGATACCTCTTTGTGGTTGAATTTGCATGTGTCTCATAATGCGTTGAAATTGAGCTTTAAGACATGATCTTTTTATTTTTCCAGCTGTGATTAGAGCTTATTTCTTCACAGTGTTTTCTTAAAGTATGTGTCACCATTTGTAATATTTTGGCCATTATCTCCCTCAAGACATTTTGAGGGCAGGTTTCATTTACAGCCCTGCAGTACTTGTTCATATGAAGTGACCATTAGCTCAGGCTTTAAACCTGCTTTTGCAGGTAACGGCCAGAGAGCGGCAGCCTTTCTACGTTTCCCATGCTGGTACTAGGGAAACAGACCTACCGGCCAGTGGTGTTCTTCGGTTATAAATTAGAGTGCAATGTGCCCGGATAAACCCACAAATGTTGATGTCTCCTTGCTTTGGTTTGTTTTTAAATTGAGTTTATATTTATTATTAGAGTAATATTCCATTGTGTACGTGGACCACTTCTTCTTGGTGCATTCCTCGGTTGATGGACATTTTCATTGCTTCCAAGTGCTGGCTATGGTAAATCTTGCTGGCGTACAGGTTTGCCAGCCTGTGACTTTTTGATTCTCATTTTCTCAAGTGATAGGCCAAGCAGTGGTTGTGATTGATTGACTGGTAGCTCAATGTTTCCCTTTTCAAAGCACCTACACTGTGTTTTCATTAGTGGCTCTTTACATGCCCCCCCTTACAACCGAAGGTACGCATTTCTCCACACTCCCTTCACGGTTTATTTTTTGCAGCATTTTTCCTAATGGCCATTCTGACTGCTGTGAGCTGATAGGTTTTTGTAATATGGGTATGCATGTCATTAAAATTTTTTAAATTCGTCATATTCCTACCCCTTTTTCTTTTCTCTTAAAAGAAAAACCCGTGAGTACAATATAGCTCTTGAACTTGTCTTCTTCGAAGCTTGCCCTCTTTTGAATTTTTTGGTCGATTTTTGACCCCAGAAATTTTCTGGAGGGCAGGTATCATTTACAGAACTGCAAGTTGGTGAAAATTTAGTGACCTTTTGCAGTGGGTTCAAAGCTGCTGTTGTGGGAAACGGCCACAAGGAGGTAGCATTTCTCCATTCCCCAATCTGGGTACTAGGGCAGCAGAGCCTTTCTGGAAGTCATTGTCCTAGGTTGTAAATTAGAATGGAAATTGCCAGGAGAAATCCCCATAAGTTTATGTCTCATTACTTCTTCTTGGTTTTTAAAATTTTTTTAATCTGGGTAAAGTTTAGAATATTGTTTGTCCTAGGTGTACACAATCTGGTTCATTTGTACATTATGTATGTCTATTAATGTACAGATCCTCTTCCCATGTAAAATATTACAGTGTTCCGTCGACCTCCCTTGCTATATGTTCGGTGTTTTTGATACATGTATATAATATGTATTTGTATATGTATGGTAACACTAATGTTCATTTCTCAATTTCCCCCCTCCTTTCCTTTCAGATGAGCATAGTTTGTTTTCTAAGCCTGTGAGTGTCTTTCTCTTTGGAAATATGTTCATCTGTGTCAGTTATTAGATAATGCCATAAGTGATAATATAGGATATAGGTGTTTTGCTTTCCGACCTACTTCATGTTTTGTGATTATCTCCAGGCTCAAGTATGGTGCCTCAAAGAGCAGTGCTTCAATGTTTTCCATGGCTAATATTCCATTGTGTACATGGACCACTTCTTCTTGGTGCATTCCTCTGTCGATGGACATTTTCGTTGCTTCCAAGTGTTGCCTATGGTAAATATTGCTGGAGTGCAGGATTGCCAGCCTGTGATTTTTGATTTTCATTTTCTCAGGTGATAGACCCAGCAGTGGGTATGATTGATTGACTGGTACGGTAGCTCAACGTTTACCTTTTCAAGGCAACTCCATTGTGCTTTCATTAGTGGCTCTTACCACGTCCCCCTTAGAATCAAGGGTACGCATTTCTCCACAATCACGTCAGCATTTATTGTTGGCAGAATTTTTTTTGATGGCCATTATGACTGGTGTGAGCTGATAGGTTTTTGTAATTTGGGTTTACATGTCTGTAAAAATTCCTACAATTCTTCATTTTTCCACGGCTTTTTCTTTTCTGTTAAAAGAAAAAAGCAAAAAAGTGTGAGTATAATATACCTCTTCAAATATTCTTTTTGGAAGGTTGCACTCTAGAATTTTTTGGTCGATTTTCGACCTCAGTATTTTTTGGAGGGCAGGTGTCATTTACAGAACTGCAATTGGTGAATATTTAGTGACCTTTTGCAGTGGGTTTAAAGCTGCTGTTGTGGGAAACGGCCACAAGGATGCAGCATTTCTCCATTCCCAAATCTGGGTACTAGGGCAGCAGAGCCATTCTAGAAGTCGTTTGTCTAGGTTGTAAATTTGAATGGAATGTGCCAGGAAAACCCCCATAAGTCTATGTCTCATTACTCCTAGTTCGTTGTTTTAATTATTTCAATTGGGGTAATGGTTAGAATGTTGCTTGTCCAAGGTGTACACACTCTGGTTCATCTACATATTCTACATACCTATTTATGTAGAGATCCTCTTCCCTTGTAAATTATTACAGTGTTCCGTAATCCTTCCTTGCTATATGGTCGGTCTTTTTGATATATGTATATAATATGTATTTGTATACATATGGTAACGCTAATCTTCATTTATCCATTCCCCCCACCTTTACTTTTAGATAAGCATAGTTCTTTTTTAATAAGTCTGTGATTGACTTTCTGTGTGGAAATATGTTCATTTGTGTCAGTTATTAGATAACGCCTATAAGTGATATCATAGGATATAGGACTTTTGCTTTCCGACTTACCTCATGTTCTGTGATTATCTCCAAGATCATCTATGGGGCCTCAAAGAGCAGTGTTTCATTGTTTTCCATGGCTAGTATTCATTGTGTACATGGACCACTTCTTCTTTATCCTTTCATCTGTAGATGGACATTTTGGTTGCTTCACTGTCTTGTCTATTGTGAATAAGGCTGCAGTGCAGCTTTTGCAGCCCGGGTCTTCTTCATTCTGGTCTTCTCAGGTGAGAGGCCCATTGGTGCGCCTGCTGGATTGACTGGTACCTCAATTTTTCCTTTTAAACGCAGCTCTTTCCTGTTCTCATTATTAGCGTTTAACCCTTTTACATCTCACCAGCAGCTAGAGGGTACATAGTTCTCTAAAACCTCTTCAGCATTTATTGTTTGTAGACTTTTTGCCATTGGTCAGTCGACTGGTGTGAATTGAAGACTTTTTGTAGATTAGATTGCATGAGTCTAATACTTCCTGAGGCTGAGCTTTTATCCATTTTCCTTTCTTTAAAAAGAGAGTGAGTACAACTTACCTCTTCATACTATCTTCTTGAAAATTTTGCCTGTTTTGAATTATTTTTATCCATTCCCTACCTCAGCACAATTTTGAGGGCAGGTGTCCTTTACAGCCCTGAGTCCTTGTGAATGGTAAGTGACCATTAGCTGTGGGTTAAAAGCTGCTCTTGCGGGAATCGGCCACATGGCGGCAGCATTTCTCCTTTACCAAATCTGGTTACTAGGTCAACAGAGCCTTACTGGAAGTGGTGTTCTAGGTTGTAAATTAGAATGGCATGTGAGAGGAAAACGCCCTTTAATTTATGTCTCATTACTTCTTGTTGTTATTTTTAACTTAAGTTTTATTTTTTATCACAGCAAACTTGATTACAATGTTTTGTTTGTTCTAGGTGTGCAAGATGTGGTTCTTTCACACATATACATATATCTATTCTTCTTCGGAGCCTTTTCCCATGTAGGTTATGACACAATGTTGAGTAGTCTTCTCTTGGTATTGCGTAGGTCTTTGGTGATTACATATTTCACAGGTGTTTGTATCTCTCTGTTAACCTCAATACGGTAATGTATCCATTCCTCACACCTTTCTAATTGGAGAACCATACGTTTTTTTATTGATTCTATGATAGTGTTTCCCTGTGGAAATATCTTTGTTTGTATCATTTTTTAGGTAACCCCTATATATGATATGATAGGATATGTGTCTTTCGCTTTCTCACTTACTCCAAGTTGCGTGATTACTTCTAGACTCATCTACGGTGCTGCAAATGGCATTGTTTCATTTTTTCACTAGCTCATATTCCATCTGTACAGGTAGCAGTTCTTCTTTGTCCACCCATCTGTCAGTGGCCTTTTTGGTTACTTCCATATCTTGGCTATTGTAATAGTGTGCAATGCAGATTTGCGTGGCTGTGTCCTTCCAATTCTGTCTTCTTAGTTTATAGGTCCAGGAATAGGTCTGCTGGATCATATGGTAGCTCAATGTTTACTTTTTAAAGGCACCTCTGTTCTGTTCTCCTTAGTGGCTCTTTCCAGGTTACGTCCCACTTAAAGTGGAGGGCATGTATTTCTTCCCAGCACCTTCAGGATTTATTCTTTGTAGTTTTTGCTGATGATTATTCTGAGTGGCGTGAGCTGATACCTCTTTGTGGTTGAATTTGCATGTGTCTCATAATGCGTTGAAATTGAGCTTTAAGACATGATCTTTTTATTTTTCCAGCTGTGATTAGAGCTTATTTCTTCACAGTGTTTTCTTAAAGTATGTGTCACCATTTGTAATATTTTGGCCATTATCTCCCTCAAGACATTTTGAGGGCAGGTTTCATTTACAGCCCTGCAGTACTTGTTCATATGAAGTGACCATTAGCTCAGGCTTTAAACCTGCTTTTGCAGGTAACGGCCAGAGAGCGGCAGCCTTTCTACGTTTCCCATGCTGGTACTAGGGAAACAGACCTACCGGCCATTGGTGTTCTTCGGTTATAAATTAGAGTGCAATGTGCCCGGATAAACCCACAAATGTTGATGTCTCCTTGCTTTGGTTTGTTTTTAAATTGAGTTTATATTTATTATTAGAGTAATATTCCATTGTGTACGTGGACCACTTCTTCTTGGTGCATTCCTCGGTTGATGGACATTTTCATTGCTTCCAAGTGCTGGCTATGGTAAATCTTGCTGGCGTACAGGTTTGCCAGCCTGTGACTTTTTGATTCTCATTTTCTCAAGTGATAGGCCAAGCAGTGGTTGTGATTGATTGACTGGTAGCTCAATGTTTCCCTTTTCAAAGCACCTACACTGTGTTTTCATTAGTGGCTCTTTACATGCCCCCCCTTACAACCGAAGGTACGCATTTCTCCACACTCCCTTCACGGTTTATTTTTTGCAGCATTTTTCCTAATGGCCATTCTGACTGCTGTGAGCTGATAGGTTTTTGTAATATGGGTATGCATGTCATTAAAATTTTTTAAATTCGTCATATTCCTACCCCTTTTTCTTTTCTCTTAAAAGAAAAACCCGTGAGTACAATATAGCTCTTGAACTTGTCTTCTTCGAAGCTTGCCCTCTTTTGAATTTTTTGGTCGATTTTTGACCCCAGAAATTTTCTGGAGGGCAGGTATCATTTACAGAACTGCAAGTTGGTGAAAATTTAGTGACCTTTTGCAGTGGGTTCAAAGCTGCTGTTGTGGGAAACGGCCACAAGGAGGTAGCATTTCTCCATTCCCCAATCTGGGTACTAGGGCAGCAGAGCCTTTCTGGACGTCATTGTCCTAGGTTGTAAATTAGAATGGAAATTGCCAGGAGAAATCCCCATAAGTTTATGTCTCATTACTTCTTCTTGGTTTTTAAAATTTTTTTAATCTGGGTAAAGTTTAGAATATTGTTTGTCCTAGGTGTACACAATCTGGTTCATTTGTACATTATGTATGTCTATTAATGTACAGATCCTCTTCCCATGTAAAATATTACAGTGTTCCGTCGACCTCCCTTGCTATATGTTCGGTGTTTTTGATACATGTATATAATATGTATTTGTATATGTATGGTAACACTAATGTTCATTTCTCAATTTCCCCCCTCCTTTCCTTTCAGATGAGCATAGTTTGTTTTCTAAGCCTGTGAGTGTCTTTCTCTTTGGAAATATGTTCATCTGTGTCAGTTATTAGATAATGCCATAAGTGATAATATAGGATATAGGTGTTTTGCTTTCCGACCTACTTCATGTTTTGTGATTATCTCCAGGCTCAAGTATGGTGCCTCAAAGAGCAGTGCTTCAATGTTTTCCATGGCTAATATTCCATTGTGTACATGGACCACTTCTTCTTGGTGCATTCCTCTGTCGATGGACATTTTCGTTGCTTCCAAGTGTTGCCTATGGTAAATATTGCTGGAGTGCAGGATTGCCAGCCTGTGATTTTTGATTTTCATTTTCTCAGGTGATAGACCCAGCAGTGGGTATGATTGATTGACTGGTACGGTAGCTCAATGTTTACCTTTTCAAGGCAACTCCATTGTGCTTTCATTAGTGGCTCTTACCACGTCCCCCTTAGAATCAAGGGTACGCATTTCTCCACAATCACGTCAGCATTTATTGTTGGCAGAATTTTTTTGATGGCCATTATGACTGGTGTGAGCTGATAGGTTTTTGTAATTTGGGTTTACATGTCTGTAAAAATTCCTACAATTCTTCATTTTTCCACGGCTTTTTCTTTTCTGTTAAAAGAAAAAAGCAAAAAAGTGTGAGTATAATATACCTCTTCAAATATTCTTTTTGGAAGGTTGCACTCTAGAATTTTTTGGTCGATTTTCGACCTCAGTATTTTTTGGAGGGCAGGTGTCATTTACAGAACTGCAATTGGTGAATATTTAGTGACCTTTTGCAGTGGGTTTAAAGCTGCTGTTGTGGGAAACGGCCACAAGGATGCAGCATTTCTCCATTCCCAAATCTGGGTACTAGGGCAGCAGAGCCATTCTACAAGTCGTTTGTCTAGGTTGTAAATTTGAATGGAATGTGCCAGGAAAACCCCCCATAAGTCTATGTCTCATTACTCCTAGTTCGTTGTTTTAATTATTTCAATTGGGGTAATGGTTAGAATGTTGCTTGTCCAAGGTGTACACACTCTGGTTCATCTACATATTCTACATACCTATTTATGTAGAGATCCTCTTCCCTTGTAAATTATTACAGTGTTCCGTAATCCTTCGTTGCTATATGGTCGGTCTTTTTGATATACGTATATAATATGTATTTGTATACATATGGTAACGCTAATCTTCATTTATCCATTCCCCCCACCTTTACTTTTAGATAAGCATAGTTCTTTTTTAATAAGTCTGTGATTGACTTTCTGTGTGGAAATATGTTCATTTGTGTCAGTTATTAGATAACGCCTATAAGTGATATCATAGGATATAGGACTTTTGCTTTCCGACTTACCTCATGTTCTGTGATTATCTCCAAGATCATCTATGGGGCCTCAAAGAGCAGTGTTTCATTGTTTTCCATGGCTAGTATTCATTGTGTACATGGACCACTTCTTCTTTATCCTTTCATCTGTAGATGGACATTTTGGTTGCTTCACTGTCTTGTCTATTGTGAATAAGGCTGCAGTGCAGCTTTTGCAGCCCGGGTCTTCTTCATTCTGGTCTTCTCAGGTGAGAGGCCCATTGGTGTGCCTGCTGGATTGACTGGTACCTCAATTTTTCCTTTTAAACGCAGCTCTTTCCTGTTCTCATTATTAGCGTTTAACCCTTTTACATCTCACCAGCAGCTAGAGGGTACACAGTTCTCTAAAACCTCTTCAGCATTTATTGTTTGTAGACTTTTTGCCAATGGTCAGTCGACTGGTGTGAGTTGAAGACTTTTTGTAGATTAGATTGCATGAGTCTAATACTTCCTGAGGCTGAGCTTTTATCCATTTTCCTTTCTTTAAAAAGAGAGTGAGTAAAACTTACCTCTTCATACTATCTTCTTGAAAATTTTGCCTGTTTTGAATTATTTTTATCCATTCCCTACCTCAGCACAATTTTGAGGGCAGGTGTCCTTTACAGCCCTGAGTCCTTGTGAATGGTAAGTGACCATTAGCTGTGGGTTAAAAGCTGCTCTTGCGGGAATCGGCCACATGGCGGCAGCATTTCTCCTTTACCAAATCTGGTTACTAGGTCAACAGAGCCTTACTGGAAGTGGTGTTCTAGGTTGTAAATTAGAATGGCATGTGAGAGGAAAACGCCCTTTAATTTATGTCTCATTACTTCTTGTTGTTATTTTTAACTTAAGTTTTATTTTTTATCACAGCAAACTTGATTACAATGTTTTGTTTGTTCTAGGTGTGCATGATGTGGTTCTTTCACACATATACATATATCTATTCTTCTTCGGAGCCTTTTCCCATGTAGGTTATGACACAATGTTGAGTAGTCTTCTCTTGGTATTGCGTAGGTCTTTGGTGATTACATATTTCACAGGTGTTTGTATCTCTCTGTTAACCTCAATACGGTAATGTATCCATTCCTCACACCTTTCTAATTGGTGAACCGTACGTTTTTTTATTGATTCTATGATAGTGTTTCCCTGTGGAAATATCTTTGTTTGTATCATTTTTTAGGTAACCCCTATATATGATATGATAGGATATGTGTCTTTCGCTTTCTCACTTACTCCAAGTTGCGTGATTACTTCTAGACTCATCTACGGTGCTGCAAATGGCATTGTTTCATTTTTTCACTAGCTCATATTCCATCTGTACAGGTAGCAGTTCTTCTTTGTCCACCCATCTGTCAGTGGCCTTTTTGGTTACTTCCATATCTTGGCTATTGTAATAGTGTGCAATGCAGATTTGCGTGGCTGTGTCCTTCCAATTCTGTCTTCTTAGTTTATAGGTCCAGGAATAGGTCTGCTGGATCATATGGTAGCTCAATGTTTACTTTTTAAAGGCACCTCTGTTCTGTTCTCCTTAGTGGCTCTTTCCAGGTTACGTCCCACTTAAAGTGGAGGGCATGTATTTCTTCCCAGCACCTTCAGGATTTATTCTTTGTACTTTTTGCTGATGATTATTCTGAGTGGTGTGAGCTGATACCTCTTTGTGGTTGAATTTGCATGTGTCTCATAATGCGTTGAAATTGAGCTTTAAGACATGATCTTTTTATTTTTCCAGCTGTGATTAGAGCTTATTTCTTCACAGTGTTTTCTTAAAGTATGTGTCACCATTTGTAATATTTTGGCCATTATCTCCCTCAAGACATTTTGAGGGCAGGTTTCATTTACAGCCCTGCAGTACTTGTTCATATGAAGTGACCATTAGCTCAGGCTTTAAACCTGCTTTTGCAGGTAACGGCCAGAGAGCGGCAGCCTTTCTACGTTTCCCATGCTGGTACTAGGGAAACAGACCTACCGGCCAGTGGTGTTCTTCGGTTATAAATTAGAGTGCAATGTGCCCGGATAAACCCACAAATGTTGATGTCTCCTTGCTTTGGTTTGTTTTTAAATTGAGTTTATATTTATTATTAGAGTAATATTCCATTGTGTACGTGGACCACTTCTTCTTGGTGCATTCCTCGGTTGATGGACATTTTCATTGCTTCCAAGTGCTGGCTATGGTAAATCTTGCTGGCGTACAGGTTTGCCAGCCTGTGACTTTTTGATTCTCATTTTCTCAAGTGATAGGCCAAGCAGTGGTTGTGATTGATTGACTGGTAGCTCAATGTTTCCCTTTTCAAAGCACCTACACTGTGTTTTCATTAGTGGCTCTTTACATGCCCCCGCTTACAACCGAAGGTACGCATTTCTCCACACTCCCTTCACGGTTTATTTTTTGCAGCATTTTTCCTAACGGCCATTCTGACTGCTGTGAGCTGATAGGTTTTTGTAATATGGGTATGCATGTCATTAAAATTTTTTAAATTCGTCATATTCCTACCCCTTTTTCTTTTCTCTTAAAAGAAAAACCCGTGAGTAAAATATAGCTCTTGAACTTGTCTTCTTCGAAGCTTGCCCTCTTTTGAATTTTTTGGTCGATTTTTGACCCCAGAAATTTTCTGGAGGGCAGGTATCATTTACAGAACTGCAAGTTGGTGAAAATTTAGTGACGTTTTGCAGTGGGTTCAAAGCTGCTGTTGTGGGAAACGGCCACAAGGAGGTAGCATTTCTCCATTCCCCAATCTGGGTACTAGGGCAGCAGAGCCTTTCTGGAAGTCATTGTCCTAGGTTGTAAATTAGAATGGAAATTGCCAGGAGAAATCCCCATAAGTTTATGTCTCATTACTTCTTCTTGGTTTTGAAAATTTTTTTAATCTGGGTAAAGTTTAGAATATTGTTTGTCCTAGGTGTACACAATCTGGTTCATTTGTACATTATGTATGTCTATTAATGTACAGATCCTCTTCCCATGTAAAATATTACAGTGTTCCGTCGACCTCCCTTGCTATATGTTCGGTGTTTTTGATACATGTATATAATATGTATTTGTATATGTATGGTAACACTAATGTTCATTTCTCAATTTCCCCCCTCCTTTCCTTTCAGATGAGCATAGTTTGTTTTCTAAGCCTGTGAGTGTCTTTCTCTTTGGAAATATGTTCATCTGTGTCAGTTATTAGATAATGCCATAAGTGATAATATAGGATATAGGTGTTTTGCTTTCCGACCTACTTCATGTTTTGTGATTATCTCCAGGCTCAAGTATGGTGCCTCAAAGAGCAGTGCTTCAATGTTTTCCATGGCTAATATTCCATTGTGTACATGGACCACTTCTTCTTGGTGCATTCCTCTGTCGATGGACATTTTCGTTGCTTCCAAGTGTTGCCTATGGTAAATATTGCTGGAGTGCAGGATTGCCAGCCTGTGATTTTTGATTTTCATTTTCTCAGGTGATAGACCCAGCAGTGGGTATGATTGATTGACTGGTACGGTAGCTCAACGTTTACCTTTTCAAGGCAACTCCATTGTGCTTTCATTAGTGGCTCTTACCACGTCCCCCTTAGAATCAAGGGTACGCATTTCTCCACAATCACGTCAGCATTTATTGTTGGCAGAATTTTTTTTGATGGCCATTATGACTGGTGTGAGCTGATAGGTTTTTGTAATTTGGGTTTACATGTCTGTAAAAATTCCTACAATTCTTCATTTTTCCACGGCTTTTTCTTTTCTGTTAAAAGAAAAAAGCAAAAAAGTGTGAGTATAATATACCTCTTCAAATATTCTTTTTGGAAGGTTGCACTCTAGAATTTTTTGGTCGATTTTCGACCTCAGTATTTTTTGGAGGGCAGGTGTCATTTACAGAACTGCAATTGGTGAATATTTAGTGACCTTTTGCAGTGGGTTTAAAGCTGCTGTTGTGGGAAACGGCCACAAGGATGCAGCATTTCTCCATTCCCAAATCTGGGTACTAGGGCAGCAGAGCCATTCTAGAAGTCGTTTGTCTAGGTTGTAAATTTGAATGGAATGTGCCAGGAAAACCCCCCATAAGTCTATGTCTCATTACTCCTAGTTCGTTGTTTTAATTTTTTCAATTGGGGTAATGGTTAGAATGTTGCTTGTCCAAGGTGTACACACTCTGGTTCATCTACATATTCTACATACCTATTTATGTAGAGATCCTCTTCCCTTGTAAATTATTACAGTGTTCCGTAATCCTTCCTTGCTATATGGTCGGTCTTTTTGATATATGTATATAATATGTATTTGTATACATATGGTAACGCTAATCTTCATTTATCCATTCCCCCCACCTTTACTTTTAGATAAGCATAGTTCTTTTTTAATAAGTCTGTGATTGACTTTCTGTGTGGAAATATGTTCATTTGTGTCAGTTATTAGATAACGCCTATAAGTGATATCATAGGATATAGGACTTTTGCTTTCCGACTTACCTCATGTTCTGTGATTATCTCCAAGATCATCTATGGGGCCTCAAAGAGCAGTGTTTCATTGTTTTCCATGGCTAGTATTCATTGTGTACATGGACCACTTCTTCTTTATCCTTTCATCTGTAGATGGACATTTTGGTTGCTTCACTGTCTTGTCTATTGTGAATAAGGCTGCAGTGCAGCTTTTGCAGCCCGGGTCTTCTTCATTCTGGTCTTCTCAGGTGAGAGGCCCATTGGTGCGCCTGCTGGATTGACTGGTACCTCAATTTTTCCTTTTAAACGCAGCTCTTTCCTGTTCTCATTATTAGCGTTTAACCCTTTTACATCTCACCAGCAGCTAGAGGGTACACAGTTCTCTAAAACCTCTTCAGCATTTATTGTTTGTAGACTTTTTGCCAATGGTCAGTCGACTGGTGTGAGTTGAAGACTTTTTGTAGATTAGATTGCATGAGTCTAATACTTTCTGAGGCTGAGCTTTTATCCATTTTCCTTTCTTTAAAAAGAGAGTGAGTAAAACTTACCTCTTCATACTATCTTCTTGAAAATTTTGCCTGTTTTGAATTATTTTTATCCATTCCCTACCTCAGCACAATTTTGAGGGCAGGTGTCCTTTACAGCCCTGAGTCCTTGTGAATGGTAAGTGACCATTAGCTGTGGGTTAAAAGCTGCTCTTGCGGGAATCGGCCACATGGCGGCAGCATTTCTCCTTTACCAAATCTGGTTACTAGGTCAACAGAGCCTTACTGGAAGTGGTGTTCTAGGTTGTAAATTAGAATGGCATGTGAGAGGAAAACGCCCTTTAATTTATGTCTCATTACTTCTTGTTGTTATTTTTAACTTAAGTTTTATTTTTTATCACAGCAAACTTGATTACAATGTTTTGTTTGTTCTAGGTGTGCAAGATGTGGTTCTTTCACACATATACATATATCTATTCTTCTTCGGAGCCTTTTCCCATGTAGGTTATGACACAATGTTGAGTAGTCTTCTCTTGGTATTGCGTAGGTCTTTGGTGATTACATATTTCACAGGTGTTTGTATCTCTCTGTTAACCTCAATACGGTAATGTATCCATTCCTCACACCTTTCTAATTGGTGAACCATACGTTTTTTTATTGATTCTATGATAGTGTTTCCCTGTGGAAATATCTTTGTTTGTATCATTTTTTAGGTAACCCCTATATATGATATGATAGGATATGTGTCTTTCGCTTTCTCACTTACTCCAAGTTGCGTGATTACTTCTAGACTCATCTACGGTGCTGCAAATGGCATTGTTTCATTTTTTCACTAGCTCATATTCCATCTGTACAGGTAGCAGTTCTTCTTTGTCCACCCATCTGTCAGTGGCCTTTTTGGTTACTTCCATATCTTGGCTATTGTAATAGTGTGCAATGCAGATTTGCGTGGCTGTGTCCTTCCAATTCTGTCTTCTTAGTTTATAGGTCCAGGAATAGGTCTGCTGGATCATATGGTAGCTCAATGTTTACTTTTTAAAGGCACCTCTGTTCTGTTCTCCTTAGTGGCTCTTTCCAGGTTACGTCCCACTTAAAGTGGAGGGCATGTATTTCTTCCCAACACCTTCAGGATTTATTCTTTGTACTTTTTGCTGATGATTATTCTGAGTGGTGTGAGCTGATACCTCTTTGTGGTTGAATTTGCATGTGTCTCATAATGCGTTGAAATTGAGCTTTAAGACATGATCTTTTTATTTTTCCAGCTGTGATTAGAGCTTATTTCTTCACAGTGTTTTCTTAAAGTATGTGTCACCATTTGTAATATTTTGGCCATTATCTCCCTCAAGACATTTTGAGGGCAGGTTTCATTTACAGCCCTGCAGTACTTGTTCATATGAAGTGACCATTAGCTCAGGCTTTAAACCTGCTTTTGCAGGTAACGGCCAGAGAGCGGCAGCCTTTCTACGTTTCCCATGCTGGTACTAGGGAAACAGACCTACCAGCCAGTGGTGTTCTTCGGTTATAAATTAGAGTGCAATGTGCCCGGATAAACCCACAAATGTTGATGTCTCCTTGCTTTGGTTTGTTTTTAAATTGAGTTTATATTTATTATTAGAGTAATATTCCATTGTGTACGTGGACCACTTCTTCTTGGTGCATTCCTCGGTTGATGGACATTTTCATTGCTTCCAAGTGCTGGCTATGGTAAATCTTGCTGGCGTACAGGTTTGCCAGCCTGTGACTTTTTGATTCTCATTTTCTCAAGTGATAGGCCAAGCAGTGGTTGTGATTGATTGACTGGTAGCTCAATGTTTCCCTTTTCAAAGCACCTACACTGTGTTTTCATTAGTGGCTCTTTACATGCCCCCCCTTACAACCGAAGGTACGCATTTCTCCACACTCCCTTCACGGTTTATTTTTTGCAGCATTTTTCCTAACGGCCATTCTGACTGCTGTGAGCTGATAGGTTTTTGTAATATGGGTATGCATGTCATTAAAATTTTTTAAATTCGTCATATTCCTACCCCTTTTTCTTTTCTCTTAAAAGAAAAACCCGTGAGTAAAATATAGCTCTTGAACTTGTCTTCTTCGAAGCTTGCCCTCTTTTGAATTTTTTGGTCGATTTTTGACCCCAGAAATTTTCTGGAGGGCAGGTATCATTTACAGAACTGCAAGTTGGTGAAAATTTAGTGACGTTTTGCAGTGGGTTCAAAGCTGCTGTTGTGGGAAACGGCCACAAGGAGGTAGCATTTCTCCATTCCCCAATCTGGGTACTAGGGCAGCAGAGCCTTTCTGGAAGTCATTGTCCTAGGTTGTAAATTAGAATGGAAATTGCCAGGAGAAATCCCCATAAGTTTATGTCTCATTACTTCTTCTTGGTTTTGAAAATTTTTTTAATCTGGGTAAAGTTTAGAATATTGTTTGTCCTAGGTGTACACAATCTGGTTCATTTGTACATTATGTATGTCTATTAATGTACAGATCCTCTTCCCATGTAAAATATTACAGTGTTCCGTCGACCTCCCTTGCTATATGTTTGGTGTTTTTGATACATGTATATAATATGTATTTGTATATGTATGGTAACACTAATGTTCATTTCTCAATTTAACCCCTCCTTTCCTTTCAGATGAGCATAGTTTGTTTTCTAAGCCTGTGAGTGTCTTTCTCTTTGGAAATATGTTCATCTGTGTCAGTTATTAGATAATGCCATAAGTGATAATATAGGATATAGGTGTTTTGCTTTCCGACCTACTTCATGTTTTGTGATTATCTCCAGGCTCAAGTATGGTGCCTCAAAGAGCAGTGCTTCAATGTTTTCCATGGCTAATATTCCATTGTGTACATGGACCACTTCTTCTTGGTGCATTCCTCTGTCGATGGACATTTTCGTTGCTTCCAAGTGTTGCCTATGGTAAATATTGCTGGAGTGCAGGATTGCCAGCCTGTGATTTTTGATTTTCATTTTCTCAGGTGATAGACCCAGCAGTGGGTATGATTGATTGACTGGTACGGTAGCTCAACGTTTACCTTTTCAAGGCAACTCCATTGTGCTTTCATTAGTGGCTCTTACCACGTCCCCCTTAGAATCAAGGGTACGCATTTCTCCACAATCACGTCAGCATTTATTGTTGGCAGAATTTTTTTTGATGGCCATTATGACTGGTGTGAGCTGATAGGTTTTTGTAATTTGGGTTTACATGTCTGTAAAAATTCCTACAATTCTTCATTTTTCCACGGCTTTTTCTTTTCTGTTAAAAGAAAAAAGCAAAAAAGTGTGAGTATAATATACCTCTTCAAATATTCTTTTTGGAAGGTTGCACTCTAGAATTTTTTGGTCGATTTTCGACCTCAGTATTTTTTGGAGGGCAGGTGTCATTTACAGAACTGCAATTGGTGAATATTTAGTGACCTTTTGCAGTGGGTTTAAAGCTGCTGTTGTGGGAAACGGCCACAAGGATGCAGCATTTCTCCATTCCCAAATCTGGGTACTAGGGCAGCAGAGCCATTCTAGAAGTCGTTTGTCTAGGTTGTAAATTTGAATGGAATGTGCCAGGAAAACCCCCATAAGTCTATGTCTCATTACTCCTAGTTCGTTGTTTTAATTATTTCAATTGGGGTAATGGTTAGAATGTTGCTTGTCCAAGGTGTACACACTCTGGTTCATCTACATATTCTACATACCTATTTATGTAGAGATCCTCTTCCCTTGTAAATTATTACAGTGTTCCGTAATCCTTCCTTGCTATATGGTCGGTCTTTTTGATATATGTATATAATATGTATTTGTATACATATGGTAACGCTAATCTTCATTTATCCATTCCCCCCACCTTTACTTTTAGATAAGCATAGTTCTTTTTTAATAAGTCTGTGATTGACTTTCTGTGTGGAAATATGTTCATTTGTGTCAGTTATTAGATAACGCCTATAAGTGATATCATAGGATATAGGACTTTTGCTTTCCGACTTACCTCATGTTCTGTGATTATCTCCAAGATCATCTATGGGGCCTCAAAGAGCAGTGTTTCATTGTTTTCCATGGCTAGTATTCATTGTGTACATGGACCACTTCTTCTTTATCCTTTCATCTGTAGATGGACATTTTGGTTGCTTCACTGTCTTGTCTATTGTGAATAAGGCTGCAGTGCAGCTTTTGCAGCCCGGGTCTTCTTCATTCTGGTCTTCTCAGGTGAGAGGCCCATTGGTGCGCCTGCTGGATTGACTGGTACCTCAATTTTTCCTTTTAAACGCAGCTCTTTCCTGTTCTCATTATTAGCGTTTAACCCTTTTACATCTCACCAGCAGCTAGAGGGTACATAGTTCTCTAAAACCTCTTCAGCATTTATTGTTTGTAGACTTTTTGCCATTGGTCAGTCGACTGGTGTGAATTGAAGACTTTTTGTAGATTAGATTGCATGAGTCTAATACTTCCTGAGGCTGAGCTTTTATCCATTTTCCTTTCTTTAAAAAGAGAGTGAGTACAACTTACCTCTTCATACTATCTTCTTGAAAATTTTGCCTGTTTTGAATTTTTTTTATCCATTCCCTACCTCAGCACAATTTTGAGGGCAGGTGTCCTTTACAGCCCTGAGTCCTTGTGAATGGTAAGTGACCATTAGCTGTGGGTTAAAAGCTGCTCTTGCGGGAATCGGCCACATGGCGGCAGCATTTCTCCTTTACCAAATCTGGTTACTAGGTCAACAGAGCCTTACTGGAAGTGGTGTTCTAGGTTGTAAATTAGAATGGCATGTGAGAGGAAAACGCCCTTTAATTTATGTCTCATTACTTCTTGTTGTTATTTTTAACTTAAGTTTTATTTTTTATCACAGCAAACTTGATTACAATGTTTTGTTTGTTCTAGGTGTGCAAGATGTGGTTCTTTCACACATATACATATATCTATTCTTCTTCGGAGCCTTTTCCCATGTAGGTTATGACACAATGTTGAGTAGTCTTCTCTTGGTATTGCGTAGGTCTTTGGTGATTACATATTTCACAGGTGTTTGTATCTCTCTGTTAACCTCAATACGGTAATGTATCCATTCCTCACACCTTTCTATTTGGTGAACCGTACGTTTTTATATTGATTCTATGATAGTGTTTCTCTGTGGAAATATCTTTGTTTGTATCATTTTTTAGGTAACCCCTATATATGATATGATAGGATATGTGTCTTTCGCTTTCTCACTTACTCCACGTTGCGTGATTACTTCTAGACTCATCTACGGTGCTGCAAATGGCATTGTTTCATTTTTTCACTAGCTCATATTCCATCTGTACAGGTAGCAGTTCTTCTTTGTGCACCCATCTGTCAGTGGCCTTTTTGGTTACTTCCATATCTTGGCTATTGTAATAGTGTGCAATGCAGATTTGCGTGGCTGTGTCCTTCCAATTCTGTCTTCTTAGTTTATAGGTCCAGGAATAGGTCTGCTGGATCATATGGTAGCTCAATGTTTACTTTTTAAAGGCACCTCTGTTCTGTTCTCCTTAGTGGCTCTTTCCAGGTTACGTCCCACTTAAAGTGGAGGGCATGTATTTCTTCCCAGCACCTTCAGGATTTATTCTTTGTAGTTTTTGCTGATGATTATTCTGAGTGGCGTGAGCTGATACCTCTTTGTGGTTGAATTTGCATGTGTCTCATAATGCGTTGAAATTGAGCTTTAAGACATGATCTTTTTATTTTTCCAGCTGTGATTAGAGCTTATTTCTTCACAGTGTTTTCTTAAAGTATGTGTCACCATTTGTAATATTTTGGCCATTATCTCCCTCAAGACATTTTGAGGGCAGGTTTCATTTACAGCCCTGCAGTACTTGTTCATATGAAGTGACCATTAGCTCAGGCTTTAAACCTGCTTTTGCAGGTAACGGCCAGAGAGCGGCAGCCTTTCTACGTTTCCCATGCTGGTACTAGGGAAACAGACCTACCGGCCAGTGGTGTTCTTCGGTTATAAATTAGAGTGCAATGTGCCCGGATAAACCCACAAATGTTGATGTCTCCTTGCTTTGGTTTGTTTTTAAATTGAGTTTATATTTATTATTAGAGTAATATTCCATTGTGTACGTGGACCACTTCTTCTTGGTGCATTCCTCGGTTGATGGACATTTTCATTGCTTCCAAGTGCTGGCTATGGTAAATCTTGCTGGCGTACAGGTTTGCCAGCCTGTGACTTTTTGATTCTCATTTTCTCAAGTGATAGGCCAAGCAGTGGTTGTGATTGATTGACTGGTAGCTCAATGTTTCCCTTTTCAAAGCACCTACACTGTGTTTTCATTAGTGGCTCTTTACATGCCCCCCCTTACAACCGAAGGTACGCATTTCTCCACACTCCCTTCAGGGTTTATTTTTTGCAGCATTTTTCCTAATGGCCATTCTGACTGCTGTGAGCTGATAGGTTTTTGTAATATGGGTATGCATGTCATTAAAATTTTTTAAATTCGTCATATTCCTACCCCTTTTTCTTTTCTCTTAAAAGAAAAACCCGTGAGTACAATATAGCTCTTGAACTTGTCTTCTTCGAAGCTTGCCCTCTTTTGAATTTTTTGGTCGATTTTTGACCCCAGAAATTTTCTGGAGGGCAGGTATCATTTACAGAACTGCAAGTTGGTGAAAATTTAGTGACCTTTTGCAGTGGGTTCAAAGCTGCTGTTGTGGGAAACGGCCACAAGGAGGTAGCATTTCTCCATTCCCCAATCTGGGTACTAGGGCAGCAGAGCCTTTCTGGACGTCATTGTCCTAGGTTGTAAATTAGAATGGAAATTGCCAGGAGAAATCCCCATAAGTTTATGTCTCATTACTTCTTCTTGGTTTTTAAAATTTTTTTAATCTGGGTAAAGTTTAGAATATTGTTTGTCCTAGGTGTACACAATCTGGTTCATTTGTACATTATGTATGTCTATTAATGTACAGATCCTCTTCCCATGTAAAATATTACAGTGTTCCGTCGACCTCCCTTGCTATATGTTCGGTGTTTTTGATACATGTATATAATATGTATTTGTATATGTATGGTAACACTAATGTTCATTTCTCAATTTCCCCCCTCCTTTCCTTTCAGATGAGCATAGTTTGTTTTCTAAGCCTGTGAGTGTCTTTCTCTTTGGAAATATGTTCATCTGTGTCAGTTATTAGATAATGCCATAAGTGATAATATAGGATATAGGTGTTTTGCTTTCCGACCTACTTCATGTTTTGTGATTATCTCCAGGCTCAAGTATGGTGCCTCAAAGAGCAGTGCTTCAATGTTTTCCATGGCTAATATTCCATTGTGTACATGGACCACTTCTTCTTGGTGCATTCCTCTGTCGATGGACATTTTCGTTGCTTCCAAGTGTTGCCTATGGTAAATATTGCTGGAGTGCAGGATTGCCAGCCTGTGATTTTTGATTTTCATTTTCTCAGGTGATAGACCCAGCAGTGGGTATGATTGATTGACTGGTACGGTAGCTCAACGTTTACCTTTTCAAGGCAACTCCATTGTGCTTTCATTAGTGGCTCTTACCACGTCCCCCTTAGAATCAAGGGTACGCATTTCTCCACAATCACGTCAGCATTTATTGTTGGCAGAATTTTTTTTGATGGCCATTATGACTGGTGTGAGCTGATAGGTTTTTGTAATTTGGGTTTACATGTCTGTAAAAATTCCTACAATTCTTCATTTTTCCACGGCTTTTTCTTTTCTGTTAAAAGAAAAAAGCAAAAAAGTGTGAGTATAATATACCTCTTCAAATATTCTTTTTGGAAGGTTGCACTCTAGAATTTTTTGGTCGATTTTCGACCTCAGTATTTTTTGGAGGGCAGGTGTCATTTACAGAACTGCAATTGGTGAATATTTAGTGACCTTTTGCAGTGGGTTTAAAGCTGCTGTTGTGGGAAACGGCCACAAGGATGCAGCATTTCTCCATTCCCAAATCTGGGTACTAGGGCAGCAGAGCCATTCTAGAAGTCGTTTGTCTAGGTTGTAAATTTGAATGGAATGTGCCAGGAAAACCCCCCATAAGTCTATGTCTCATTACTCCTAGTTCGTTGTTTTAATTTTTTCAATTGGGGTAATGGTTAGAATGTTGCTTGTCCAAGGTGTACACACTCTGGTTCATCTACATATTCTACATACCTATTTATGTAGAGATCCTCTTCCCTTGTAAATTATTACAGTGTTCCGTAATCCTTCCTTGCTATATGGTCGGTCTTTTTGATATATGTATATAATATGTATTTGTATACATATGGTAACGCTATTCTTCATTTATCCATTCCCCCCACCTTTACTTTTAGATAAGCATAGTTCTTTTTTAATAAGTCTGTGATTGACTTTCTGTGTGGAAATATGTTCATTTGTGTCAGTTATTAGATAACGCCTATAAGTGATATCATAGGATATAGGACTTTTGCTTTCCGACTTACCTCATGTTCTGTGATTATCTCCAAGATCATCTATGGGGCCTCAAAGAGCAGTGTTTCATTGTTTTCCATGGCTAGTATTCATTGTGTACATGGACCACTTCTTCTTTATCCTTTCATCTGTAGATGGACATTTTGGTTGCTTCACTGTCTTGTCTATTGTGAATAAGGCTGCAGTGCAGCTTTTGCAGCCCGGGTCTTCTTCATTCTGGTCTTCTCAGGTGAGAGGCCCATTGGTGCGCCTGCTGGATTGACTGGTACCTCAATTTTTCCTTTTAAACGCAGCTCTTTCCTGTTCTCATTATTAGCGTTTAACCCTTTTACATCTCACCAGCAGCTAGAGGGTACATAGTTCTCTAAAACCTCTTCAGCATTTATTGTTTGTAGACTTTTTGCCATTGGTCAGTCGACTGGTGTGAATTGAAGACTTTTTGTAGATTAGATTGCATGAGTCTAATACTTCCTGAGGCTGAGCTTTTATCCATTTTCCTTTCTTTAAAAAGAGAGTGAGTACAACTTACCTCTTCATACTATCTTCTTGAAAATTTTGCCTGTTTTGAATTTTTTTTATCCATTCCCTACCTCAGCACAATTTTGAGGGCAGGTGTCCTTTACAGCCCTGAGTCCTTGTGAATGGTAAGTGACCATTAGCTGTGGGTTAAAAGCTGCTCTTGCGGGAATCGGCCACATGGCGGCAGCATTTCTCCTTTACCAAATCTGGTTACTAGGTCAACAGAGCCTTACTGGAAGTGGTGTTCTAGGTTGTAAATTAGAATGGCATGTGAGAGGAAAACGCCCTTTAATTTATGTCTCATTACTTCTTGTTGTTATTTTTAACTTAAGTTTTATTTTTTATCACAGCAAACTTGATTACAATGTTTTGTTTGTTCTAGGTGTGCAAGATGTGGTTCTTTCACACATATACATATATCTATTCTTCTTCGGAGCCTTTTCCCATGTAGGTTATGACACAATGTTGAGTAGTCTTCTCTTGGTATTGCGTAGGTCTTTGGTGATTACATATTTCACAGGTGTTTGTATCTCTCTGTTAACCTCAATACGGTAATGTATCCATTCCTCACACCTTTCTATTTGGTGAACCGTACGTTTTTATATTGATTCTATGATAGTGTTTCTCTGTGGAAATATCTTTGTTTGTATCATTTTTTAGGTAACCCCTATATATGATATGATAGGATATGTGTCTTTCGCTTTCTCACTTACTCCACGTTGCGTGATTACTTCTAGACTCATCTACGGTGCTGCAAATGGCATTGTTTCATTTTTTCACTAGCTCATATTCCATCTGTACAGGTAGCAGTTCTTCTTTGTGCACCCATCTGTCAGTGGCCTTTTTGGTTACTTCCATATCTTGGCTATTGTAATAGTGTGCAATGCAGATTTGCGTGGCTGTGTCCTTCCAATTCTGTCTTCTTAGTTTATAGGTCCAGGAATAGGTCTGCTGGATCATATGGTAGCTCAATGTTTACTTTTTAAAGGCACCTCTGTTCTGTTCTCCTTAGTGGCTCTTTCCAGGTTACGTCCCACTTAAAGTGGAGGGCATGTATTTCTTCCCAGCACCTTCAGGATTTATTCTTTGTAGTTTTTGCTGATGATTATTCTGAGTGGCGTGAGCTGATACCTCTTTGTGGTTGAATTTGCATGTGTCTCATAATGCGTTGAAATTGAGCTTTAAGACATGATCTTTTTATTTTTCCAGCTGTGATTAGAGCTTATTTCTTCACAGTGTTTTCTTAAAGTATGTGTCACCATTTGTAATATTTTGGCCATTATCTCCCTCAAGACATTTTGAGGGCAGGTTTCATTTACAGCCCTGCAGTACTTGTTCATATGAAGTGACCATTAGCTCAGGCTTTAAACCTGCTTTTGCAGGTAACGGCCAGAGAGCGGCAGCCTTTCTACGTTTCCCATGCTGGTACTAGGGAAACAGACCTACCGGCCAGTGGTGTTCTTCGGTTATAAATTAGAGTGCAATGTGCCCGGATAAACCCACAAATGTTGATGTCTCCTTGCTTTGGTTTGTTTTTAAATTGAGTTTATATTTATTATTAGAGTAATATTCCATTGTGTACGTGGACCACTTCTTCTTGGTGCATTCCTCGGTTGATGGACATTTTCATTGCTTCCAAGTGCTGGCTATGGTAAATCTTGCTGGCGTACAGGTTTGCCAGCCTGTGACTTTTTGATTCTCATTTTCTCAAGTGATAGGCCAAGCAGTGGTTGTGATTGATTGACTGGTAGCTCAATGTTTCCCTTTTCAAAGCACCTACACTGTGTTTTCATTAGTGGCTCTTTACATGCCCCCCCTTACAACCGAAGGTACGCATTTCTCCACACTCCCTTCAGGGTTTATTTTTTGCAGCATTTTTCCTAATGGCCATTCTGACTGCTGTGAGCTGATAGGTTTTTGTAATATGGGTATGCATGTCATTAAAATTTTTTAAATTCGTCATATTCCTACCCCTTTTTCTTTTCTCTTAAAAGAAAAACCCGTGAGTACAATATAGCTCTTGAACTTGTCTTCTTCGAAGCTTGCCCTCTTTTGAATTTTTTGGTCGATTTTTGACCCCAGAAATTTTCTGGAGGGCAGGTATCATTTACAGAACTGCAAGTTGGTGAAAATTTAGTGACCTTTTGCAGTGGGTTCAAAGCTGCTGTTGTGGGAAACGGCCACAAGGAGGTAGCATTTCTCCATTCCCCAATCTGGGTACTAGGGCAGCAGAGCCTTTCTGGACGTCATTGTCCTAGGTTGTAAATTAGAATGGAAATTGCCAGGAGAAATCCCCATAAGTTTATGTCTCATTACTTCTTCTTGGTTTTTAAAATTTTTTTAATCTGGGTAAAGTTTAGAATATTGTTTGTCCTAGGTGTACACAATCTGGTTCATTTGTACATTATGTATGTCTATTAATGTACAGATCCTCTTCCCATGTAAAATATTACAGTGTTCCGTCGACCTCCCTTGCTATATGTTCGGTGTTTTTGATACATGTATATAATATGTATTTGTATATGTATGGTAACACTAATGTTCATTTCTCAATTTCCCCCCTCCTTTCCTTTCAGATGAGCATAGTTTGTTTTCTAAGCCTGTGAGTGTCTTTCTCTTTGGAAATATGTTCATCTGTGTCAGTTATTAGATAATGCCATAAGTGATAATATAGGATATAGGTGTTTTGCTTTCCGACCTACTTCATGTTTTGTGATTATCTCCAGGCTCAAGTATGGTGCCTCAAAGAGCAGTGCTTCAATGTTTTCCATGGCTAATATTCCATTGTGTACATGGACCACTTCTTCTTGGTGCATTCCTCTGTCGATGGACATTTTCGTTGCTTCCAAGTGTTGCCTATGGTAAATATTGCTGGAGTGCAGGATTGCCAGCCTGTGATTTTTGATTTTCATTTTCTCAGGTGATAGACCCAGCAGTGGGTATGATTGATTGACTGGTACGGTAGCTCAACGTTTACCTTTTCAAGGCAACTCCATTGTGCTTTCATTAGTGGCTCTTACCACGTCCCCCTTAGAATCAAGGGTACGCATTTCTCCACAATCACGTCAGCATTTATTGTTGGCAGAATTTTTTTTGATGGCCATTATGACTGGTGTGAGCTGATAGGTTTTTGTAATTTGGGTTTACATGTCTGTAAAAATTCCTACAATTCTTCATTTTTCCACGGCTTTTTCTTTTCTGTTAAAAGAAAAAAGCAAAAAAGTGTGAGTATAATATACCTCTTCAAATATTCTTTTTGGAAGGTTGCACTCTAGAATTTTTTGGTCGATTTTCGACCTCAGTATTTTTTGGAGGGCAGGTGTCATTTACAGAACTGCAATTGGTGAATATTTAGTGACCTTTTGCAGTGGGTTTAAAGCTGCTGTTGTGGGAAACGGCCACAAGGATGCAGCATTTCTCCATTCCCAAATCTGGGTACTAGGGCAGCAGAGCCATTCTAGAAGTCGTTTGTCTAGGTTGTAAATTTGAATGGAATGTGCCAGGAAAACCCCCCATAAGTCTATGTCTCATTACTCCTAGTTCGTTGTTTTAATTATTTCAATTGGGGTAATGGTTAGAATGTTGCTTGTCCAAGGTGTACACCCTCTGGTTCATCTACATATTCTACATACCTATTTATGTAGAGATCCTCTTCCCTTGTAAATTATTACAGTGTTCCGTAATCCTTCCTTGCTATATGGTCGGTCTTTTTGATATATGTATATAATATGTATTTGTATACATATGGTAACGCTAATCTTCATTTATCCATTCCCCCCACCTTTACTTTTAGATAAGCATAGTTCTTTTTTAATAAGTCTGTGATTGACTTTCTGTGTGGAAATATGTTCATTTGTGTCAGTTATTAGATAACGCCTATAAGTGATATCATAGGATATAGGACTTTTGCTTTCCGACTTACCTCATGTTCTGTGATTATCTCCAAGATCATCTATGGGGCCTCAAAGAGCAGTGTTTCATTGTTTTCCATGGCTAGTATTCATTGTGTACATGGACCACTTCTTCTTTATCCTTTCATCTGTAGATGGACATTTTGGTTGCTTCACTGTCTTGTCTATTGTGAATAAGGCTGCAGTGCAGCTTTTGCAGCCCGGGTCTTCTTCATTCTGGTCTTCTCAGGTGAGAGGCCCATTGGTGCGCCTGCTGGATTGACTGGTACCTCAATTTTTCCTTTTAAACGCAGCTCTTTCCTGTTCTCATTATTAGCGTTTAACCCTTTTACATCTCACCAGCAGCTAGAGGGTACATAGTTCTCTAAAACCTCTTCAGCATTTATTGTTTGTAGACTTTTTGCCATTGGTCAGTCGACTGGTGTGAATTGAAGACTTTTTGTAGATTAGATTGCATGAGTCTAATACTTCCTGAGGCTGAGCTTTTATCCATTTTCCTTTCTTTAAAAAGAGAGTGAGTACAACTTACCTCTTCATACTATCTTCTTGAAAATTTTGCCTGTTTTGAATTTTTTTTATCCATTCCCTACCTCAGCACAATTTTGAGGGCAGGTGTCCTTTACAGCCCTGAGTCCTTGTGAATGGTAAGTGACCATTAGCTGTGGGTTAAAAGCTGCTCTTGCGGGAATCGGCCACATGGCGGCAGCATTTCTCCTTTACCAAATCTGGTTACTAGGTCAACAGAGCCTTACTGGAAGTGGTGTTCTAGGTTGTAAATTAGAATGGCATGTGAGAGGAAAACGCCCTTTAATTTATGTCTCATTACTTCTTGTTGTTATTTTTAACTTAATTTTTATTTTTTATCACAGCAAACTTGATTACAATGTTTTGTTTGTTCTAGGTGTGCAAGATGTGGTTCTTTCACACATATACATATATCTATTCTTCTTCAGAGCCTTTTCCCATGTAGGTTATGACACAATGTTGAGTAGTCTTCTCTTGGTATTGCGTAGGTCTTTGGTGATTACATATTTCACAGGTGTTTGTATCTCTCTGTTAACCTCAATACGGTAATGTATCCATTCCTCACACCTTTCTATTTGGTGAACCGTACGTTTTTATATTGATTCTATGATAGTGTTTCTCTGTGGAAATATCTTTGTTTGTATCATTTTTTAGGTAACCCCTATATATGATATGATAGGATATGTGTCTTTCGCTTTCTCACTTACTCCACGTTGCGTGATTACTTCTAGACTCATCTACGGTGCTGCAAATGGCATTGTTTCATTTTTTCACTAGCTCATATTCCATCTGTACAGGTAGCAGTTCTTCTTTGTCCACCCATCTGTCAGTGGCCTTTTTGGTTACTTCCATATCTTGGCTATTGTAATAGTGTGCAATGCAGATTTGCGTGGCTGTGTCCTTCCAATTCTGTCTTCTTAGTTTATAGGTCCAGGAATAGGTCTGCTGGATCATATGGTAGCTCAATGTTTACTTTTTAAAGGCACCTCTGTTCTGTTCTCCTTAGTGGCTCTTTCCAGGTTACGTCCCACTTAAAGTGGAGGGCATGTATTTCTTCCCAGCACCTTCAGGATTTATTCTTTGTAGTTTTTGCTGATGATTATTCTGAGTGGCGTGAGCTGATACCTCTTTGTGGTTGAATTTGCATGTGTCTCATAATGCGTTGAAATTGAGCTTTAAGACATGATCTTTTTATTTTTCCAGCTGTGATTAGAGCTTATTTCTTCACAGTGTTTTCTTAAAGTATGTGTCACCATTTGTAATATTTTGGCCATTATCTCCCTCAAGACATTTTGAGGGCAGGTTTCATTTACAGCCCTGCAGTACTTGTTCATATGAAGTGACCATTAGCTCAGGCTTTAAGCCTGCTTTTGCAGGTAACGGCCAGAGAGCGGCAGCCTTTCTACGTTTCCCATGCTGGTACTAGGGAAACAGACCTACCGGCCAGTGGTGTTCTTCGGTTATAAATTAGAGTGCAATGTGCCCGGATAAACCCACAAATGTTGATGTCTCCTTGCTTTGGTTTGTTTTTAAATTGAGTTTATATTTATTATTAGAGTAATATTCCATTGTGTACGTGGACCACTTCTTCTTGGTGCATTCCTCGGTTGATGGACATTTTCATTGCTTCCAAGTGCTGGCTATGGTAAATCTTGCTGGCGTACAGGTTTGCCAGCCTGTGACTTTTTGATTCTCATTTTCTCAAGTGATAGGCCAAGCAGTGGTTGTGATTGATTGACTGGTAGCTCAATGTTTCCCTTTTCAAAGCACCTACACTGTGTTTTCATTAGTGGCTCTTTACATGCCCCCCCTTACAACCGAAGGTACGCATTTCTCCACACTCCCTTCACGGTTTATTTTTTGCAGCATTTTTCCTAATGGCCATTCTGACTGCTGTGAGCTGATAGGTTTTTGTAATATGGGTATGCATGTCATTAAAATTTTTTAAATTCGTCATATTCCTACCCCTTTTTCTTTTCTCTTAAAAGAAAAACCCGTGAGTACAATATAGCTCTTGAACTTGTCTTCTTCGAAGCTTGCCCTCTTTTGAATTTTTTGGTCGATTTTTGACCCCAGAAATTTTCTGGAGGGCAGGTATCATTTACAGAACTGCAAGTTGGTGAAAATTTAGTGACCTTTTGCAGTGGGTTCAAAGCTGCTGTTGTGGGAAACGGCCACAAGGAGGTAGCATTTCTCCATTCCCCAATCTGGGTACTAGGGCAGCAGAGCCTTTCTGGAAGTCATTGTCCTAGGTTGTAAATTAGAATGGAAATTGCCAGGAGAAATCCCCATAAGTTTATGTCTCATTACTTCTTCTTGGTTTTTAAAATTTTTTTAATCTGGGTAAAGTTTAGAATATTGTTTGTCCTAGGTGTACACAATCTGGTTCATTTGTACATTATGTATGTCTATTAATGTACAGATCCTCTTCTCATGTAAAATATTACAGTGTTCCGTCGACCTCCCTTGCTATATGTTCGGTGTTTTTGATACATGTATATAATATGTATTTGTATATGTATGGTAACACTAATGTTCATTTCTCAATTTCCCCCCTCCTTTCCTTTCAGATGAGCATAGTTTGTTTTCTAAGCCTGTGAGTGTCTTTCTCTTTGGAAATATGTTCATCTGTGTCAGTTATTAGATAATGCCATAAGTGATAATATAGGATATAGGTGTTTTGCTTTCCGACCTACTTCATGTTTTGTGATTATCTCCAGGCTCAAGTATGGTGCCTCAAAGAGCAGTGCTTCAATGTTTTCCATGGCTAATATTCCATTGTGTACATGGACCACTTCTTCTTGGTGCATTCCTCTGTCGATGGACATTTTCGTTGCTTCCAAGTGTTGCCTATGGTAAATATTGCTGGAGTGCAGGATTGCCAGCCTGTGATTTTTGATTTTCATTTTCTCAGGTGATAGACCCAGCAGTGGGTATGATTGATTGACTGGTACGGTAGCTCAACGTTTACCTTTTCAAGGCAACTCCATTGTGCTTTCATTAGTGGCTCTTACCACGTCCCCCTTAGAATCAAGGGTACGCATTTCTCCACAATCACGTCAGCATTTATTGTTGGCAGAATTTTTTTTGATGGCCATTATGACTGGTGTGAGCTGATAGGTTTTTGTAATTTGGGTTTACATGTCTGTAAAAATTCCTACAATTCTTCATTTTTCCACGGCTTTTTCTTTTCTGTTAAAAGAAAAAAGCAAAAAAGTGTTAGTATAATATACCTCTTCAAATATTCTTTTTGGAAGGTTGCACTCTAGAATTTTTTGGTCGATTTTCGACCTCAGTATTTTTTGGAGGGCAGGTGTCATTTACAGAACTGCAATTGGTGAATATTTAGTGACCTTTTGCAGTGGGTTTAAAGCTGCTGTTGTGGGAAACGGCCACAAGGATGCAGCATTTCTCCATTCCCAAATCTGGGTACTAGGGCAGCAGAGCCATTCTAGAAGTCGTTTGTCTAGGTTGTAAATTTGAATGGAATGTGCCAGGAAAACCCCCATAAGTCTATGTCTCATTACTCCTAGTTCGTTGTTTTAATTATTTCAATTGGGGTAATGGTTAGAATGTTGCTTGTCCAAGGTGTACACACTCTGGTTCATCTACATATTCTACATACCTATTTATGTAGAGATCCTCTTCCCTTGTAAATTATTACAGTGTTCCGTAATCCTTCCTTGCTATATGGTCGGTCTTTTTGATATATGTATATAATATGTATTTGTATACATATGGTAACGCTAATCTTCATTTATCCATTCCCCCCACCTTTACTTTTAGATAAGCATAGTTCTTTTTTAATAAGTCTGTGATTGACTTTCTGTGTGGAAATATGTTCATTTGTGTCAGTTATTAGATAACGCCTATAAGTGATATCATAGGATATAGGACTTTTGCTTTCCGACTTACCTCATGTTCTGTGATTATCTCCAAGATCATCTATGGGGCCTCAAAGAGCAGTGTTTCATTGTTTTCCATGGCTAGTATTCATTGTGTACATGGACCACTTCTTCTTTATCCTTTCATCTGTAGATGGACATTTTGGTTGCTTCACTGTCTTGTCTATTGTGAATAAGGCTGCAGTGCAGCTTTTGCAGCCCGGGTCTTCTTCATTCTGGTCTTCTCAGGTGAGAGGCCCATTGGTGCGCCTGCTGGATTGACTGGTACCTCAATTTTTCCTTTTAAACGCAGCTCTTTCCTGTTCTCATTATTAGCGTTTAACCCTTTTACATCTCACCAGCAGCTAGAGGGTACATAGTTCTCTAAAACCTCTTCAGCATTTATTGTTTGTAGACTTTTTGCCATTGGTCAGTCGACTGGTGTGAATTGAAGACTTTTTGTAGATTAGATTGCATGAGTCTAATACTTCCTGAGGCTGAGCTTTTATCCATTTTCCTTTCTTTAAAAAGAGAGTGAGTACAACTTACCTCTTCATACTATCTTCTTGAAAATTTTGCCTGTTTTGAATTTTTTTTATCCATTCCCTACCTCAGCACAATTTTGAGGGCAGGTGTCCTTTACAGCCCTGAGTCCTTGTGAATGGTAAGTGACCATTAGCTGTGGGTTAAAAGCTGCTCTTGCGGGAATCGGCCACATGGCGGCAGCATTTCTCCTTTACCAAATCTGGTTACTAGGTCAACAGAGCCTTACTGGAAGTGGTGTTCTAGGTTGTAAATTAGAATGGCATGTGAGAGGAAAACGCCCTTTAATTTATGTCTCATTACTTCTTGTTGTTATTTTTAACTTAAGTTTTATTTTTTATCACAGCAAACTTGATTACAATGTTTTGTTTGTTCTAGGTGTGCAAGATGTGGTTCTTTCACACATATACATATATCTATTCTTCTTCAGAGCCTTTTCCCATGTAGGTTATGACACAATGTTGAGTAGTCTTCTCTTGGTATTGCGTAGGTCTTTGGTGATTACATATTTCACAGGTGTTTGTATCTCTCTGTTAACCTCAATACGGTAATGTATCCATTCCTCACACCTTTCTATTTGGTGAACCGTACGTTTTTATATTGATTCTATGATAGTGTTTCTCTGTGGAAATATCTTTGTTTGTATCATTTTTTAGGTAACCCCTATATATGATATGATAGGATATGTGTCTTTCGCTTTCTCACTTACTCCACGTTGCGTGATTACTTCTAGACTCATCTACGGTGCTGCAAATGGCATTGTTTCATTTTTTCACTAGCTCATATTCCATCTGTACAGGTAGCAGTTCTTCTTTGTCCACCCATCTGTCAGTGGCCTTTTTGGTTACTTCCATATCTTGGCTATTGTAATAGTGTGCAATGCAGATTTGCGTGGCTGTGTCCTTCCAATTCTGTCTTCTTAGTTTATAGGTCCAGGAATAGGTCTGCTGGATCATATGGTAGCTCAATGTTTACTTTTTAAAGGCACCTCTGTTCTGTTCTCCTTAGTGGCTCTTTCCAGGTTACGTCCCACTTAAAGTGGAGGGCATGTGTTTCTTCCCAGCACCTTCAGGATTTATTCTTTGTAGTTTTTGCTGATGATTATTCTGAGTGGCGTGAGCTGATACCTCTTTGTGGTTGAATTTGCATGTGTCTCATAATGCGTTGAAATTGAGCTTTAAGACATGATCTTTTTATTTTTCCAGCTGTGATTAGAGCTTATTTCTTCACAGTGTTTTCTTAAAGTATGTGTCACCATTTGTAATATTTTGGCCATTATCTCCCTCAAGACATTTTGAGGGCAGGTTTCATTTACAGCCCTGCAGTACTTGTTCATATGAAGTGACCATTAGCTCAGGCTTTAAACCTGCTTTTGCAGGTAACGGCCAGAGAGCGGCAGCCTTTCTACGTTTCCCATGCTGGTACTAGGGAAACAGACCTACCGGCCAGTGGTGTTCTTCGGTTATAAATTAGAGTGCAATGTGCCCGGATAAACCCACAAATGTTGATGTCTCCTTGCTTTGGTTTGTTTTTAAATTGAGTTTATATTTATTATTAGAGTAATATTCCATTGTGTACGTGGACCACTTCTTCTTGGTGCATTCCTCGGTTGATGGACATTTTCATTGCTTCCAAGTGCTGGCTATGGTAAATCTTGCTGGCGTACAGGTTTGCCAGCCTGTGACTTTTTGATTCTCATTTTCTCAAGTGATAGGCCAAGCAGTGGTTGTGATTGATTGACTGGTAGCTCAATGTTTCCCTTTTCAAAGCACCTACACTGTGTTTTCATTAGTGGCTCTTTACATGCCCCCCCTTACAACCGAAGGTACGCATTTCTCCACACTCCCTTCACGGTTTATTTTTTGCAGCATTTTTCCTAATGGCCATTCTGACTGCTGTGAGCTGATAGGTTTTTGTAATATGGGTATGCATGTCATTAAAATTTTTTAAATTCGTCATATTCCTACCCCTTTTTCTTTTCTCTTAAAAGAAAAACCCGTGAGTACAATATAGCTCTTGAACTTGTCTTCTTCGAAGCTTGCCCTCTTTTGAATTTTTTGGTCGATTTTTGACCCCAGAAATTTTCTGGAGGGCAGGTATCATTTACAGAACTGCAAGTTGGTGAAAATTTAGTGACCTTTTGCAGTGGGTTCAAAGCTGCTGTTGTGGGAAACGGCCACAAGGAGGTAGCATTTCTCCATTCCCCAATCTGGGTACTAGGGCAGCAGAGCCTTTCTGGAAGTCATTGTCCTAGGTTGTAAATTAGAATGGAAATTGCCAGGAGAAATCCCCATAAGTTTATGTCTCATTACTTCTTCTTGGTTTTTAAAATTTTTTTAATCTGGGTAAAGTTTAGAATATTGTTTGTCCTAGGTGTACACAATCTGGTTCATTTGTACATTATGTATGTCTATTAATGTACAGATCCTCTTCCCATGTAAAATATTACAGTGTTCCGTCGACCTCCCTTGCTATATGTTCGGTGTTTTTGATACATGTATATAATATGTATTTGTATATGTATGGTAACACTAATGTTCATTTCTCAATTTCCCCCCTCCTTTCCTTTCAGATGAGCATAGTTTGTTTTCTAAGCCTGTGAGTGTCTTTCTCTTTGGAAATATGTTCATCTGTGTCAGTTATTAGATAATGCCATAAGTGATAATATAGGATATAGGTGTTTTGCTTTCCGACCTACTTCATGTTTTGTGATTATCTCCAGGCTCAAGTATGGTGCCTCAAAGAGCAGTGCTTCAATGTTTTCCATGGCTAATATTCCATTGTGTACATGGACCACTTCTTCTTGGTGCATTCCTCTGTCGATGGACATTTTCGTTGCTTCCAAGTGTTGCCTATGGTAAATATTGCTGGAGTGCAGGATTGCCAGCCTGTGATTTTTGATTTTCATTTTCTCAGGTGATAGACCCAGCAGTGGGTATGATTGATTGACTGGTACGGTAGCTCAACGTTTACCTTTTCAAGGCAACTCCATTGTGCTTTCATTAGTGGCTCTTACCACGTCCCCCTTAGAATCAAGGGTACGCATTTCTCCACAATCACGTCAGCATTTATTGTTGGCAGAATTTTTTTTGATGGCCATTATGACTGGTGTGAGCTGATAGGTTTTTGTAATTTGGGTTTACATGTCTGTAAAAATTCCTACAATTCTTCATTTTTCCACGGCTTTTTCTTTTCTGTTAAAAGAAAAAAGCAAAAAAGTGTGAGTATAATATACCTCTTCAAATATTCTTTTTGGAAGGTTGCACTCTAGAATTTTTTGGTCGATTTTCGACCTCAGTATTTTTTGGAGGGCAGGTGTCATTTACAGAACTGCAATTGGTGAATATTTAGTGACCTTTTGCAGTGGGTTTAAAGCTGCTGTTGTGGGAAACGGCCACAAGGATGCAGCATTTCTCCATTCCCAAATCTGGGTACTAGGGCAGCAGAGCCATTCTAGAAGTCGTTTGTCTAGGTTGTAAATTTGAATGGAATGTGCCAGGAAAACCCCCATAAGTCTATGTCTCATTACTCCTAGTTCGTTGTTTTAATTATTTCAATTGGGGTAATGGTTAGAATGTTGCTTGTCCAAGGTGTACACACTCTGGTTCATCTACATATTCTACATACCTATTTATGTAGAGATCCTCTTCCCTTGTAAATTATTACAGTGTTCCGTAATCCTTCCTTGCTATATGGTCGGTCTTTTTGATATATGTATATAATATGTATTTGTATACATATGGTAACGCTAATCTTCATTTATCCATTCCCCCCACCTTTACTTTTAGATAAGCATAGTTCTTTTTTAATAAGTCTGTGATTGACTTTCTGTGTGGAAATATGTTCATTTGTGTCAGTTATTAGATAACGCCTATAAGTGATATCATAGGATATAGGACTTTTGCTTTCCGACTTACCTCATGTTCTGTGATTATCTCCAAGATCATCTATGGGGCCTCAAAGAGCAGTGTTTCATTGTTTTCCATGGCTAGTATTCATTGTGTACATGGACCACTTCTTCTTTATCCTTTCATCTGTAGATGGACATTTTGGTTGCTTCACTGTCTTGTCTATTGTGAATAAGGCTGCAGTGCAGCTTTTGCAGCCCGGGTCTTCTTCATTCTGGTCTTCTCAGGTGAGAGGCCCATTGGTGCGCCTGCTGGATTGACTGGTACCTCAATTTTTCCTTTTAAACGCAGCTCTTTCCTGTTCTCATTATTAGCGTTTAACCCTTTTACATCTCACCAGCAGCTAGAGGGTACATAGTTCTCTAAAACCTCTTCAGCATTTATTGTTTGTAGACTTTTTGCCATTGGTCAGTCGACTGGTGTGAATTGAAGACTTTTTGTAGATTAGATTGCATGAGTCTAATACTTCCTGAGGCTGAGCTTTTATCCATTTTCCTTTCTTTAAAAAGAGAGTGAGTACAACTTACCTCTTCATACTATCTTCTTGAAAATTTTGCCTGTTTTGAATTTTTTTTATCCATTCCCTACCTCAGCACAATTTTGAGGGCAGGTGCCCTTTACAGCCCTGAGTCCTTGTGAATGGTAAGTGACCATTAGCTGTGGGTTAAAAGCTGCTCTTGCGGGAATCGGCCACATGGCGGCAGCATTTCTCCTTTACCAAATCTGGTTACTAGGTCAACAGAGCCTTACTGGAAGTGGTGTTCTAGGTTGTAAATTAGAATGGCATGTGAGAGGAAAACGCCCTTTAATTTATGTCTCATTACTTCTTGTTGTTATTTTTAACTTAAGTTTTATTTTTTATCACAGCAAACTTGATTACAATGTTTTGTTTGTTCTAGGTGTGCAAGATGTGGTTCTTTCACACATATACATATATCTATTCTTCTTCAGAGCCTTTTCCCATGTAGGTTATGACACAATGTTGAGTAGTCTTCTCTTGGTATTGCGTAGGTCTTTGGTGATTACATATTTCACAGGTGTTTGTATCTCTCTGTTAACCTCAATACGGTAATGTATCCATTCCTCACACCTTTCTATTTGGTGAACCGTACGTTTTTATATTGATTCTATGATAGTGTTTCTCTGTGGAAATATCTTTGTTTGTATCATTTTTTAGGTAACCCCTATATATGATATGATAGGATATGTGTCTTTCGCTTTCTCACTTACTCCACGTTGCGTGATTACTTCTAGACTCATCTACGGTGCTGCAAATGGCATTGTTTCATTTTTTCACTAGCTCATATTCCATCTGTACAGGTAGCAGTTCTTCTTTGTCCACCCATCTGTCAGTGGCCTTTTTGGTTACTTCCATATCTTGGCTATTGTAATAGTGTGCAATGCAGATTTGCGTGGCTGTGTCCTTCCAATTCTGTCTTCTTAGTTTATAGGTCCAGGAATAGGTCTGCTGGATCATATGGTAGCTCAATGTTTACTTTTTAAAGGCACCTCTGTTCTGTTCTCCTTAGTGGCTCTTTCCAGGTTACGTCCCACTTAAAGTGGAGGGCATGTATTTCTTCCCAGCACCTTCAGGATTTATTCTTTGTAGTTTTTGCTGATGATTATTCTGAGTGGCGTGAGCTGATACCTCTTTGTGGTTGAATTTGCATGTGTCTCATAATGCGTTGAAATTGAGCTTTAAGACATGATCTTTTTATTTTTCCAGCTGTGATTAGAGCTTATTTCTTCACAGTGTTTTCTTAAAGTATGTGTCACCATTTGTAATATTTTGGCCATTATCTCCCTCAAGACATTTTGAGGGCAGGTTTCATTTACAGCCCTGCAGTACTTGTTCATATGAAGTGACCATTAGCTCAGGCTTTAAACCTGCTTTTGCAGGTAATGGCCAGAGAGCGGCAGCCTTTCTACGTTTCCCATGCTGGTACTAGGGAAACAGACCTACCGGCCAGTGGTGTTCTTCGGTTATAAATTAGAGTGCAATGTGCCCGGATAAACCCACAAATGTTGATGTCTCCTTGCTTTGGTTTGTTTTTAAATTGAGTTTATATTTATTATTAGAGTAATATTCCATTGTGTACGTGGACCACTTCTTCTTGGTGCATTCCTCGGTTGATGGACATTTTCATTGCTTCCAAGTGCTGGCTATGGTAAATCTTGCTGGCGTACAGGTTTGCCAGCCTGTGACTTTTTGATTCTCATTTTCTCAAGTGATAGGCCAAGCAGTGGTTGTGATTGATTGACTGGTAGCTCAATGTTTCCCTTTTCAAAGCACCTACACTGTGTTTTCATTAGTGGCTCTTTACATGCCCCCCCTTACAACCGAAGGTACGCATTTCTCCACACTCCCTTCACGGTTTATTTTTTGCAGCATTTTTCCTAACGGCCATTCTGACTGCTGTGAGCTGATAGGTTTTTGTAATATGGGTATGCATGTCATTAAAATTTTTTAAATTCGTCATATTCCTACCCCTTTTTCTTTTCTCTTAAAAGAAAAACCCGTGAGTACAATATAGCTCTTGAACTTGTCTTCTTCGAAGCTTGCCCTCTTTTGAATTTTTTGGTCGATTTTTGACCCCAGAAATTTTCTGGAGGGCAGGTATCATTTACAGAACTGCAAGTTGGTGAAAATTTAGTGACGTTTTGCAGTGGGTTCAAAGCTGCTGTTGTGGGAAACGGCCACAAGGAGGTAGCATTTCTCCATTCCCCAATCTGGGTACTAGGGCAGCAGAGCCTTTCTGGAAGTCATTGTCCTAGGTTGTAAATTAGAATGGAAATTGCCAGGAGAAATCCCCATAAGTTTATGTCTCATTACTTCTTCTTGGTTTTGAAAATTTTTTTAATCTGGGTAAAGTTTAGAATATTGTTTGTCCTAGGTGTACACAATCTGGTTCATTTGTACATTATGTATGTCTATTAATGTACAGATCCTCTTCCCATGTAAAATATTACAGTGTTCCGTCGACCTCCCTTGCTATATGTTCGGTGTTTTTGATACATGTATATAATATGTATTTGTATATGTATGGTAACACTAATGTTCATTTCTCAATTTCCCCCCTCCTTTCCTTTCAGATGAGCATAGTTTGTTTTCTAAGCCTGTGAGTGTCTTTCTCTTTGGAAATATGTTCATCTGTGTCAGTTATTAGATAATGCCATAAGTGATAATATAGGATATAGGTGTTTTGCTTTCCGACCTACTTCATGTTTTGTGATTATCTCCAGGCTCAAGTATGGTGCCTCAAAGAGCAGTGCTTCAATGTTTTCCATGGCTAATATTCCATTGTGTACATGGACCACTTCTTCTTGGTGCATTCCTCTGTCGATGGACATTTTCGTTGCTTCCAAGTGTTGCCTATGGTAAATATTGCTGGAGTGCAGGATTTCCAGCCTGTGATTTTTGATTTTCATTTTCTCAGGTGATAGACCCAGCAGTGGGTATGATTGATTGACTGGTACGGTAGCTCAACGTTTACCTTTTCAAGGCAACTCCATTGTGCTTTCATTAGTGGCTCTTGCCACGTCCCCCTTAGAATCCAGGGTACGCATTTCTCCACAATCACGTCAGCATTTATTGTTGGCAGAATTTTTTTTGATGGCCATTATGACTGGTGTGAGCTGATAGGTTTTTGTAATTTGGGTTTACATGTCTGTAAAAATTCCTACAATTCATCATTTTTCCACGGCTTTTTCTTTTCTGTTAAAAGAAAAAAGCAAAAAATTGTGAGTATAATATACCTCTTCAAATATTCTTTTTGGAAGGTTGCACTCTAGAATTTTTTGGTCGATTTTCGACCTCAGTATTTTTTGGAGGGCAGGTGTCATTTACAGAACTGCAATTGGTGAATACTTAGTGACCTTTTGCAGTGGGTTTAAAGCTGCTGTTGTGGGAAACGGCCACAAGGATGCAGCATTTCTCCATTCCCAAATCTGGGTACTAGGGCAGCAGAGCCATTCTAGAAGTCGTTTGTCTAGGTTGTAAATTTGAATGGAATGTGCCAGGAAAACCCCCCATAAGTCTATGTCTCATTACTCCTAGTTCGTTGTTTTAATTTTTTCAATTGGGGTAATGGTTAGAATGTTGCTTGTCCAAGGTGTACACACTCTGGTTCATCTACATATTCTACATACCTATTTATGTAGAGATCCTCTTCCCTTGTAAATTATTACAGTGTTCCGTAATCCTTCCTTGCTATATGGTCGGTCTTTTTGATATATGTATATAATATGTATTTGTATACATATGGTAACGCTAATCTTCATTTATCCATTCCCCCCACCTTTACTTTTAGATAAGCATAGTTCTTTTTTAATAAGTCTGTGATTGACTTTCTGTGTGGAAATATGTTCATTTGTGTCAGTTATTAGATAACGCCTATAAGTGATATCATAGGATATAGGACTTTTGCTTTCCGACTTACCTCATGTTCTGTGATTATCTCCAAGATCATCTATGGGGCCTCAAAGAGCAGTGTTTCATTGTTTTCCATGGCTAGTATTCATTGTGTACATGGACCACTTCTTCTTTATCCTTTCATCTGTAGATGGACATTTTGGTTGCTTCACTGTCTTGTCTATTGTGAATAAGGCTGCAGTGCAGCTTTTGCAGCCCGGGTCTTCTTCATTCTGGTCTTCTCAGGTGAGAGGCCCATTGGTGCGCCTGCTGGATTGACTGGTACCTCAATTTTTCCTTTTAAACGCAGCTCTTTCCTGTTCTCATTATTAGCGTTTAACCCTTTTACATCTCACCAGCAGCTAGAGGGTACACAGTTCTCTAAAACCTCTTCAGCATTTATTGTTTGTAGACTTTTTGCCAATGGTCAGTCGACTGGTGTGAATTGAAGACTTTTTGTAGATTAGATTGCATGAGTCTAATACTTCCTGAGGCTGAGCTTTTATCCATTTTCCTTTCTTTAAAAAGAGAGTGAGTAAAACTTACCTCTTCATACTATCTTCTTGAAAATTTTGCCTGTTTTGAATTTTTTTTATCCATTCCCTACCTCAGCACAATTTTGAGGGCAGGTGTCCTTTACAGCCCTGAGTCCTTGTGAATGGTAAGTGACCATTAGCTGTGGGTTAAAAGCTGCTCTTGCGGGAATCGGCCACATGGCGGCAGCATTTCTCCTTTACCAAATCTGGTTACTAGGTCAACAGAGCCTTACTGGAAGTGGTGTTCTAGGTTGTAAATTAGAATGGCATGTGAGAGGAAAACGCCCTTTAATGTATGTCTCATTACTTCTTGTTGTTATTTTTAACTTAATTTTTATTTTTTATCACAGCAAACTTGATTACAATGTTTTGTTTGTTCTAGGTGTGCAAGATGTGGTTCTTTCACACATATACATATATCTATTCTTCTTCGGAGCCTTTTCCCATGTAGGTTATGACACAATGTTGAGTAGTCTTCTCTTGGTATTGCGTAGGTCTTTGGTGATTACATATTTCACAGGTGTTTGTATCTCTCTGTTAACCTCAATACGGTAATGTATCCATTCCTCACACCTTTCTAATTGGTGAACCATAAGTTTTTTTATTGATTCTATGATAGTGTTTCTCTGTGGAAATATCTTTGTTTGTATCATTTTTTAGGTAACCCCTATATATGATATGATAGGATATGTGTCTTTCGCTTTCTCACTTACTCCAAGTTGCGTGATTACTTCTAGACTCATCTACGGTGCTGCAAATGGCATTGTTTCATTTTTTCACTAGCTCATATTCCATCTGTACAGGTAGCAGTTCTTCTTTGTCCACCCATCTGTCGGTGGACTTTTTGGTTACTTCCATATCTTGGCTATTGTAATAGTGTGCAATGCAGATTTGCGTGGCTGTGTCCTTCCAATTCTGTCTTCTTAGTTTATAGGTCCAGGAATAGGTCTGCTGGATCATATGGTAGCTCAATGTTTACTTTTTAAAGGCACCTCTGTTCTGTTCTCCTTAGTGGCTCTTTCCAGGTTACGTCCCACTTAAAGTGGAGGGCATGTATTTCTTCCCAGCACCTTCAGGATTTATTCTTTGTAGTTTTTGCTGATGATTATTCTGAGTGGTGTGAGCTGATACCTCTTTGTGGTTGAATTTGCATGTGTCTCATAATGCGTTGAAATTGAGCTTTAAGACATGATCTTTTTATTTTTCCAGCTGTGATTAGAGCTTATTTCTTCACAGTGTTTTCTTAAAGTATGTGTCACCATTTGTAATATTTTGGCCGTTATCTCCCTCAAGACATTTTGAGGGCAGGTTTCATTTACAGCCCTGCAGTACTTGTTCATATGAAGTGACCATTAGCTCAGGCTTTAAACCTGCTTTTGCAGGTAACGGCCAGAGAGTGGCAGCCTTTCTACGTTACCCATGCTGGTACTAGGGAAACAGACCTACCGGCCAGTGGTGTTCTTCGGTTATAAATTAGAGTGCAATGTGCCCGGATAAACCCACAAATGTTGATGTCTCCTTGCTTTTGTTTGTTTTTAAATTGAGTTTATATTTATTATTAGAGTAATATTCCATTGTGTACGTGGACCACTTCTTCTTGGTGCATTCCTCGGTTGATGGACATTTTCATTGCTTCCAAGTGCTGGCTATGGTAAATCTTGCTGGCGTACAGGTTTGCCAGCCTGTGACTTTTTGATTCTCATTTTCTCAAGTGATAGGCCAAGCAGTGGTTGTGATTGATTGACTGGTAGCTCAATGTTTCCCTTTTCAAAGCACCTACACTGTGTTTTCATTAGTGGCTCTTTACATGCCCCCCCTTACAACCGAAGGTACGCATTTCTCCACACTCCCTTCACGGTTTATTTTTTGCAGCATTTTTCCTAATGGCCATTCTGACTGCTGTGAGCTGATAGGTTTTTGTAATATGGGTATGCATGTCATTAAAATTTTTTAAATTCGTCATATTCCTACCCCTTTTTCTTTTCTCTTAAAAGAAAAACCCGTGAGTACAATATAGCTCTTGAACTTGTCTTCTTCGAAGCTTGCCCTCTTTTGAATTTTTTGGTCGATTTTTGACCCCAGAAATTTTCTGGAGGGCAGGTATCATTTACAGAACTGCAAGTTGGTGAAAATTTAGTGACCTTTTGCAGTGGGTTCAAAGCTGCTGTTGTGGGAAACGGCCACAAGGAGGTAGCATTTCTCCATTCCCCAATCTGGGTACTAGGGCAGCAGAGCCTTT